>NC_136598.1:17267332-17329832 GCF_910589615.1 Taurulus bubalis | reverse complement strand
CAAAACATATCCTTTGCCATGGTGACACTTACATTTTCTGGATGTCAGGGACCAAACTACCTATTCCCATAACAATGGAATTAAAATGTGTATTGCAGCCATTGTCATCTTTGCCTGCCAATAAATTCAAGGATCTTGACACCCTTTCTTATGCTTCTGATTTGAGTGAGTTTAAAACAAAGGGAATCGATGACCCTGCTGTTATCAATAGTACAATATTGATGCACAAAACCTGATTTATTCCTACTTAGTTTCATTTCACTCCTGTTTTCATAGCGCAAGTTATAAAATGAGTACATATTGGAGGCCTTTTTGAAACATTTTAGCCAATAATGTCTCATATAGTTGAGCTCCACTCCAAGGATTCTCTGCTTGTGGTCAATTATCTAAGATTTTGTATTAATGTTGTGACAGATGCATGTACTTTAACATGGAGTAGATACTTGGAGGAAGGATCCTACTTAACTTGCCTCTCATTGCAATTGTCTACTTAAGACTGCCACAGGTTATAATAGGCTCCAATTCCAAGCAATTTGTGGGTTTTGTGGGTAATGCCTCTCGGAGCAACAACCGGGCCCAGCTCTGTCACTGTGTATGTGTGATTGTCTTTGCCAGACAAGTCGGATGTTCCCAGTAATGTGCTGTGCTAAGAGAGATGAACTTGAGACATTAATGAGATGTCATGAAATTGTGTTAATTTCCTCATGACTTCACAGAAAAGGAAACAGTAGTGCTGAGTGGTCATATCCATGCCTCATTGGACTGAGATAGTACCAGTTACAACCAACGAATGAGCCATCAATGTTCAATCACTTTTGCATGTCATTTTCGCCCTCTCCCTTTTCTTTTCATTATTTAGCAGTAATCTTTCAGGGCCATGATTACCCTAATGTGTATAGGATTTCACACCACGTCAGGGTATTTAGGATATATATATATATATATTTTGTGTTAAGTCAAAGTGAGAGGTCTCAGTGTCTGTACAAGCAAAAGAAAAAAAAGATCACTTGTGTTATGAGAGAGATTTATTTCTCAGCATATATGTTCCCTCTATCATTACATTAATTATGTGATTTATTTATGGACTAACCCTAACTAAGATCATATTGTGTTTCCTTAATTTCTGCTCCAAGAACCCTTTAATGATAATCTTTCTTGTGAATGTGAATATTTACTGTATATTCAGATAATACAATATAAAAAAAACATATTTATAATGGAATTATATGATTATTTTTACCCTAAAACATATGTATTACATACTGTTTTGCCCTTAGTACTGCACACGGTGTCACGGTTTGGGTTTTTCTGGGTTCCTGTTTTATTCTGAAGTCCTGTCTCGTGTTCCCCTGCACTTCCTGTCTTTTGATTGTCTGCTTATTGTTTCCTCCTGTGTCTAATCAGCCACACCTTCCCCTTGTACTTGCCCTGTGTGTCTTCTGTTTCTTTGTCTGATCGTACTGTGCGAAACTGTGTGTTGACGCCGTGTTCCTCTGTGTGCGTAAGATTGTCCACCCTTTATGTTTATACATAGTATTATAGTATTTTTTTGTCCTTTTGAAACCTTTTTGAAGTCTTTCCTCTTTTGTTTAAAAAAATTCACTTTTTTCAACCGTTGCTCTGGCATTTGGGTCCTCTCCTTCACCACCACGTAACACACGGTCAATGAGCAGTCAGAGGACACTGTTTCAGAAAATAGAAACATATAAAAATCTAAGCAATAAAGCTGTTGCTGTAGTGGCACCAAATATACACATATCTGAAGACTGGTTTTATTCCAATAAATCAATCAAAAGAGGGAAACCAATCAGAGAGAGAGTAAATGAGCTATCAAAGAATACTGCTCACGAAAATAATAATAATGTGTAAGCCAGTTGGAAACTTGAGTGAGGATCGATGCCAGCATCATCCCTTTGTATCCTAATCACCCTTGTGAGCAACAAACTGTGGAAGCCATTACATTCCTGCCACCTTCCTAATTTATCAAACCATCACAGCCAAATGTAAAACAATATCATTTGTAAATTATCCTCAAGTGAAAATTGAATCCTGGCACAGTTGGGAGGTTGATGATTTTATTTTTTAAGAATTAATTTCCTCTTATTTGATTGTACAAGGGAGGAAGCAATGTGTCAGCAACTATTAGCATATTCACCAAGTGCGACAACACCAACGGCCAAGCTGTCCCCTCCTCCTCTCTTGGGTTCTTGCCCTCATTTTCCTCAATCAGTACTCTTATTCTTAGAAGCTTTATTCATGCCGCCTGAGGGACAGGGCCTGGAGGAGGAGGAAGAGGAGGAGGAGGAGGAGGAGGAGGAGAAGGACAGGTGGGAAGATGAAATCAAAGAGAATAAAGAAGTGACAGTGGAGTGTGGCAGTTTTACCCAGAAGCCTTTTCGCCTGCTGTCCCTCGCCTCTGGTCCAGGAGTGGACAGGGACAAAGAATCGGCCCTGGCTTCTTCTTTTTTTTCACATTTACAGATATTCATCTTTTGTTGAGCTTCACGTACATTATGACAAAATAACCTGGCGACGTTAATGCCGGTAGCCATAGTAACTCGCTTCTGCCTGTGTGCCCAACAAGAGCAGTAAGGAAGAGATGTTGCCAGAGGAGCCGCTGACTGGGTTTACTCTGAGCAGCAAGTTTCTCAAATATTCATAAAACATTCTGGGCTGTAGCCCTGGACGCCCCGACAATTCTGCCTGAAGGGTCTGTCTTTTTGCGGACCGTTATTTCTCTGCGCCGCCCTTGCGTTTTGTCTTATCTATTTTCGCACTTATCTTTTTTTGCAGATGCGTAGTTTAATGAAGGCCCTGGGCACAAAGTGGGAGATGTGACTTGCCCTGCCCAGTGACATTTAAGAGTAAAATACCAATGGGCCAATCTGCATGTTTTGTGGACCGGTCACGGTCAGACAAAAAAAAAAAGGCTGGTAGCGTCAGCCTAAAAGGCATGTCGGCCCACCAAGAAAATGCCCAGAGTGCCGGATTACTAGTCCAACCTGCTCTGACACCATATTCAGCCCTATATCCAGACACAGCTGCCCAGAAAAAGACGTTTTCCAAATGGCCTTTGAGGCAGCTCTGTGCATGTGTTGGTTTGAACCTGAATGAATGTGCACATTCAGCCTCAACATATAGGTGCACACAACACAAAGAGCTGTGAGAGCATCTAAGGACTATTCCAGTCCTTTCTTATCCTTCGCTGACATGCAGGGCAGCATTTCCTCACATTCTCTTTCCGAAACCCTTCAGCATCCTATGCTTATGCTCTATCCCTGTCTCCACGTTCTCTCTGCAGTGTCTTCTTGGCAGACGCACTCTCTCTCTCGTCACTGTCTGAGCCCCTTGTTTCGTGACTACTCTCCTCCTCTCTTGCTGTCTTTGCTTTATGTTTCTTCTTTTTCCCCCCTCAATGAGTGCAACAGAAGCCTCCTTTTCCTCTCTGCTTGAGGCAATGAAAGAGGGACTAGAGGCAGACAGGAGAAGGAGGTAGACAGAGGGGTGAATGGCCTCATTCACAAGCAACCCCACACACACAGCACAGCACACAATACACTATCACTCACAATAATCACTGCCCTGTTTATGAAGCTATTGCGGCTCAGTTATCTTGTAAACTATGTTCTGGTGGAGAGGATCAGATATGAAATCCATAAGGTGGCTGAGCTCCCCTGCTGGAATATTGATTGCAAGGCTTTATCTTTTATCTTGTCTTTATAATGCTGCTGATGAGCACACTTGAGGCCTTGTGTCAGTTTAAACGTCTCAGCAACTGAACATTGCACGTTGGTATCTTTTGCTTCATGGAAGTAGTTATTAAACCAGATAGAAGCATTTTACAACATAGTCAGTGATTTTTAAGTCTTTGAGAGGGAAACAACTGAAATATTACATTTTCCCGTGGTCAATCACTTTTGATTGACCACGGGAAAATGTAATATTTCAGTTGTTTCTTGGTTTGGTGCTCTCCTCTGAAAACAGTTGGTCATTGCTTAAAAAATCTCCCCTGTATGCCTTCTCATTTTTGTGTGTTATTGAATAGCGAGCATGCTCTCTTGAAGAATATTGATCCTCAGGCTTTAAGCTCGTCGTCATAACATTGCTGCTCATGATGGATGAGTTGTTGGCTGGGCTAAACATATTCAGCCTATGTTTATCTGGGAATGAGGAGCACGTGTTAGATTGTTTCAAGTCTAGGAAAAACACTATTGAAAAGCAAACGTTGCTTGTAGAAATCAATTTTCTACTTTTTTAAAGAATTTGTTGTAATGATGTTATTACAACAACTGGATATCCTGTAAAATTCTATAAAAGAATCACATTTGACCAAATTCCTTTTCTAATCTTGAAGGTGTTTTTTTTTTTTCTGAGCAGTTGCTCCATTGTGCCATGTTGTAGTCTAGAGGGACAAATATTTAATCCATACAGTGATTGCGCTCTCTGCCAGAAAGTATTGATCTCCAGACTTTGTCTGTAGTAGTTTAAGTTATATAGTGTTTCATTGTCTCTACATAAGTTTAAAACTGACTATACTGTGTAAAACACGCGTTATTTTTACTTTGTATGTCAAGATTTAATATCATGCAATGAGCGATTCGTCTGTTGTTTTCCTGCACCTCTCTTTTCTGGTGGCATTGTGGTGTTACAGTGTTGTGTGTCTGTTTCTCCTTGAAGGGCCTCTTCAAGGAGAAACAGACCTTTCGTTTTGCTTCAACTTTAAACTTCGTAGTTTTGTCTTTTAAATTTAGAAAGAGTGAATCAATGTATCAAAAATGCTCATTTTAATGTACCTTCACATGAGTGAGTCTGTTGTGTTAGTTGGATACTCTGCGACAGTTTACAAGGTCTAACGACTGCAAAATTCTGAAAATAACCTACAAAAAACCATGTAGTCATTGACAGGTTTGCCAGTAAACCAGTAATGGTTGTGGTGATCCTGATGTGGATGTTTAATGAACATGTATTTAGTCTGTGTGTTCAGCTTTGGCTGCTGCAGACTGCAGTAGCACCTGTGACTGGCAGAAACATCTCTTCCCTGTTATCTGGAGACACTCTGCAAAGGACCAGAAATCCCTATTATGTAATATTTTACCAATATCATATGAGATAAATATAATAAAGCTGAAAAATAACATTAATTAGTATTATATGATATAATATATTAATGCTAAAACAATGTAGGGTATGAGGCAAAGAGGTGTAAATACATCATACAATTACAACATAAATTACGTAATTATTATATTAATTTTGAGTTTTAGAAAAAACATGCTATCTTCTATGTAGTGGTTGTGTTATCTTAGATATGAATACTACTATAATATTATACAGGGCTTATAATGACAAACTATGAACTAGTGCTGCTACTCGATCAAACTGTCAGATGTCCCAATTAGCCCAGACTGAAAATAAATATTATCACATTTTTGGAAAAGCGATTTCAGATTTCAGATGAATCTGAAGAGTCTATAATATGCATTTCAATGATATATCCAGGATGTCCAACTGATTCAGCAGCGAAAAACATGTTAAAAAGGTAAAGATAGAAGCTAAAAACCTTACAGTGTAAAATGTAATCCCATACATCTCCTGACAATCAAGAAAGAAGTCAATGAATGAACTGCAAGCTGAGTAGCAGCATGTCTTCAGAGTACCTCAGTATAAACATGTTATTAAAGTGCTAATGCTAGTTAATCATTAGCTAATGCACTGAGCGAACGCATATCTCCTTTCAACCTCTACGGGGAATGAGTGTCACTATTACTTGTGCCCCAGGCCCAACGTTTAACCAGGACTAGTTTAACCATGACTAGTTCAAAATCCACAAAACCAGCCTGAAAATAAGGAAAATGTAAGACTATTGCATGACAGTCTATGGAGTGTGTGTTCGAGGGGCAGGACTTAGCAAAGGGTCAATTACATAGCTAACGTAAGTTTACTGATAAGATCTTTTGGAAATGGAATAACTATAAAACCCTCAAAACAAAACAAAAACAGACTCTGATAGGGATAAGAGATGAGGATGACAGGAAATCATGACCACTAGTTACCTGAATGATACTTTCCTCTCATACTTTCGGTGACTCTGTCCACATTCAGCTGTCCACACACAATATTTTCTTTGCTTTTTTTTGTTGCACATCATACTTACCCCTGTTTCAATATATGAACTCATCATAAGTGTGAATATATTTTACACTTTGTACTAGTTGTGTCAGTCTGGATTAGAGCTTTAGTCATTGTAGAAACTCCACTGCTTGCTGCAGGATGCTCCGCTCTTTGCCTCTCTCTGTAAAAAAATATCTCTCAAAAACCACACAATGCAAGAGCCTACTTTCCTGGAGGTTACTTCTGTTAATGCCTTAAATATGAATTGTCAGTGTAAGGCACTGAGGCGGTACATTTCACTCTAATTATAACGCTCATAAAAGCTTATTATTGGCATCTACCTTCCTTCACCCTCCAGGTACCAATGTGCTGCACTGAAGGTAGCCCCGGGCAATGCCCGTAACAATATGCCTTATGGCTTTTAAACTTGTTTGTATTCCTCATTTACACAGGTGCTCCTTTTATCTTTGGCCTGTACCTGCAAGTAATGAGAGCTCACAGTAGTTCTTGCGGTGTTTCTGGAGAACGTCTCTGCAACGAGAGGGTTATTCAGACTAATGAGTGAGAAGCAACTGCAGCATCAGGACCGAAAGTCTGAAAGTTGTTAATTGGAGGATGCGGGTGTATGCTTTTGTGTGTTCAAAATGTGTATAGGTAACTGTCTGTTATATGTGTTACCTTTTATAGTATGTGCTGCACAGAGGTAGTTAAATCAGTTGCTGATTTATCTGTGAGCATCTGTTCTTGCTGTCATGTGAAATACAAACAAGTGGCCAGTTTAGAGACAGAGGCACTATGCAGAGAGAGGTGAGGAAAGAGGGAGGGAGGGGAGAAATATGAGAGACACTTGGGAAACAAGTAAAGAGAGCTGAGCTTTTTGTCTGTATAGTATTGAACTGATTGAGCAACATATCTTCGTCCCCGTTATCCAAATTGGACAAGATTGAATTTGATAAATAAGAAATAAAGTGTGTGCACGTGATTGAGAAGTCTTTCTAAATCACAGAGACACACATTCAATTAATCAAAGAGAGGCAAGGAGAGCTGCAGAGGAAGATGCAACGATGCTGAGGCTTGATATGCTGTATAGAACAGCTTAAGGAGGGGCGTTTTAAAGAGATATATGGAGAGGTCTGCACAGAGAAAGAGCGAGGTTTGAAAGACAGAGCGAGCAATTAAGAACCCGAAAAAGACAGGAGAGTGTACAAACAAATAAATCTAACACATGGAGATGCTGAGAAAACGAGCGAGGGGGAGGCAAGAAGATGTAGAGGAAGTCCCAGGAGACCTATTGTGTCCGATGCTTTTTACTGTGGCGATGATGCACCCTGCCGCTGGTCCCTTCCTCTCATTAAAGCTTTATGAAGCAAGATTAGCACACATTTTATTACAATGACGCTACTGTCTGGCACATTCCAGCCTTGCGGCGGGATGGTGGTGGTGGTGGAGGGCATTGCAGAGAAACGAGCCCATGGAGGCGTACATCAGAAAGGGAGACCTGGGAATAAGAAAGGATGAGAGAGTTAGAGAGGCAAAGCCAGCATCAGAAGGCATACATCGAAAAAAAACAGGGAAAGTGATAGTTGATGAATGAAGAATAAGACATAGAGACTTTTGTTATGTGCTCTGGGCCTCTGTGTGTTTGGTAACAGATGTCTTGGTGTTTAAAATAGAATGTTTTGGGATTAAGGCTATCGATATGTCCTTAAGTTTTGATGGAGACCCAAGAGATGGGTGAAAAATAAAATGTACAGACAGTGATGTCACAAACTGGATCTAGGCCAGCAGTTTCAGTCAAGTTTGAAAAGAAATCAATCAGATGGCATGGGAGGAGCACTCCACTCTGTTTACGTCTCTTCACATGTGCAGTGCCTTTGATTTTGTTGCGCTGCTTTTTGTATTTTTGCTCTTCCCAAAAGCAGCGCTTATCCCAAAAACACAAATTAGTTTAAAAGCACAGGAATGGCTTTGACATCTGTTGTCAAAGAATATCAATTGTGTGTCAATTATTTTATTTTTCATAGACAGTGTTAGGACACCATTTCTGTCAGCCAAGTTATGGCATTATGAATGAACGCCATATTTAATCTATTTTACCAAACTTTCACTGCTTGCTTTTTGCTTCAATCCTTTTAATTTTGTGGTCATTTTGATTTTGGGTGAACTTAATAATTAAGTCAACTTCAGTGATTTAGTGTTAACATCTTTGTGCATTCCAGGTACTGAATTGTAAAATATAGCACCTTTCATTTGGTAGTTAATCCCACACAGTCTTATCTGTTTAACCATCTCACATGTGTATCAAAGAAAACCTAGAAATGCCATAAAAAACATCTTGTCAGACACTTACGTTTGTTAACTTTGAGAACATGACTCAGCTTCTACTGAAGGACGCATGCTAGCTAGTTCTCTGAATTCAAGACATTTAGCTGCTGTCATAATCAGAGACTAAATCCCTGCCTTATCGCCTCCTGGGTGCAGGGGCCTCGGCTTTGTTTAATTGCCACAAGCCGAAACGTCAAAGCTGCATCTCCCTCAGTATTTACCCCCAGTGAGGCTTATAGCTGATAATGGAATTACTCTGAGTCCCAGGAGGAGGAAGAGAGGAAGAAACAGAAAGAGAAGGCAGCCATAGAGGAAGAGAGGGAGAAGAGATGACAGAAAGTGGATGGTGGAGGCTGAAAGAAAGATGATGGATGTTGTGTCTGCCTATAAAACAAAAGAGAGGGGAAAAGGTATGCGATGGAGTGATGCGCCAGGAGATTAAAAAGGGAGAAAAGGTTACAGAGTGAAAGTCGGTTGATGCCAAAAGCAAAGTCTGCAGTCCGCCTGTCTCAGCGTTTACTCCAGTGTGACGTATTGCAGGGTGGAGAGTGAATTATGATGCAGGATAGAGCTCATGCTCAAAACATGCCTGCCTGAAAGAATCCAGCTGAAAGGATGAATGGGTCTAAGAAGAGAGAAAGGAGGGGATGAAATAAGCGGATGTAAGAAAGAGAAACATTAAAGAGTAAAAAAAGAAAAATGAGTCGACATACTTTCAGTCACTTCTCTCGCTGAGTCCTTAGAAAGGGAATCATGTGTTTCTGTGCATTTCGGTTGATTTGTCAGAATATGCAGGACTCTCCGACTCACACGCCCAAGAGCTTTTTTTTACCACAAACCCAAGCGGAGGAGAGATTTTTCTGGAAACGAGATAGTGGAAGACGTCAATGCTTTTCACTCTCCTCTCTTTCATGGTTGAAAGCTTCAGGGTGTTTGAAGAATGAGTTGCAGTGTTGTAGTGGAAAATTACTTCACATCTGAAGTGAGCTTGCGGCTCGGTCAAGGGTTTTGTATCTCTGTGTGTGCGTGTGTGTGTGTGTGTGTGTGTGTGTGCATGCATAGATGTTACACTGTAAGCTCCAAGCAGGTGGGGCTATTTGACTGTAATTTCCTTAACACCTGTATAAGTGGGCATGCCAGTTTTAGCTCGTGGGAATGATTTTGAAGTTGCTTGCTCTGGTTTTTTAGGGTGTTCCGATTTCCACACATGTACGTGTAAATGTGTGTGCGTATACTTTACGATAACATGTAAATGTGTATGATGAACAGTGTGGCAGAAAAGGGTTCTGCTTTAAGTGGCATGGATCTGTCTCAGGTTATTAGGGATGAAATAATAATAAGTTCGTTTTTTTTAGAGCAAACTCAACAAGACCTCTGTAAAACTAATTGATTTGATGCGCTTGAAGCCTTATCTCTGTTTCATTAGACTTTAGACTTTAGACCAGTCACATTTATGGTGGCTGACACCACTGAAAGCGCGCCTTTTGTCTCTAATTAGGTGACAGAAGCTGAGGCTGCCACTTATTAAAATGGTTGGCATGTTTAAAAAAGCCACAGTGTGGATTTAATTAGGGAACATGTCTCTTTCTCCATGCCACATTCTTGTTTTCTCTTTTTATACTCAGTTCACTTACAACGCTCTCAACTCTGTATTTGGTCTTTTCTAATTTTTCTCCCCTTGTTTTCCTTCTTTCATCTGGATCCCTCCCCAACACTCCTCCCTTTCCTTCAATTCCCTCCTCACGTCAGTCTGTTCTCAGTATTCAAGGGGTGTCTTCGCCATCTTTGGCCTTTACGACAAGCGCTCGGTGAACACGCTGACGTCGTTCTGTGGAGCCCTGCACATCAGCCTCGTGACGCCCAGCTTCCCCACCGAAGGAGAAGGCCAGTTCACCCTGCAGCTCCGGCCGTCCATCAGAGGGGCTTTGCTGTCACTGTTGGACCATTATGACTGGAGCCGATTTGTCTTCCTCTACGACACTGACAGAGGTGAATGCACAATGACAAATGTCTTAACACGTTATATAGAGAGTTGGTGTTTCAAGATAAAAGAAAAGTCTCACAATTTGAGAACCAAGAACTTATTTTTACCAAAATAATGTTTACGTTTTTAAATGGGTTTCCATGTGAACAAGGATGAACAACTCACTCGTATTGTTGGACCCTGAAGTTGATTTAAAAAGATAAGATCAAATGTAAGATAAACCAGAGGGTAATTTTAGATGCTAGTATGTAAAATAAGAATATAAATAAAATGTAAATTGTTTTTCAAGAGCCATTAAACTCAAAACTACAAGGCAAGCAGTATACATGAAAAGTACCCACGATGACTGTTGTACTTAACTAAACTAATCGTGAATTACTGTCTCGAGTGAAAAATTCAACGTAGAAAATATATTTGCCGTTATTGGACTCAGGGATTGAATGAGGAAATTGCATGGCTGGAGTGATTTAACGTTTACAATATGTTCCCTTTTGTAAATCCACCAGTTGCCATCAACATGTTGCAGTACATTCACATTGTTTTGTCAGTTGACTACCATGTGTTTTCTTCTCCAGTGTCATTCCTTATTGGATTTTAAAAGAATTACCAGAGAGAGATTTGGGGAAAGTATTTAAAAAGGTCTGTAACTCAGTGGTATATGACGCCGCAGCTGAATTCATAAACTCGGATAACAACCGTATCTCTGAGTATTAAATACAGAAGATTAAAATAGATTTCCAAATTAGTCTGGTTTGAAATATTTTTTGCATGAAGAATTATTTGTTAGTTTGGGGCCAGTTTGGAATGGCATCAAGAACGAGATTATAATATCATGAAGTCATGAGAATCTTTTTAAAGGTCTATTTGCCTGGGATTATTTTGCCTTAACTTTCAGTTAGTGGGCTGTGCTACTGGACCTGCACTTTCCTGATGAAAGGATTCAGCTGCAGAAACGAGGGTGTAATTTAGCGATTGACAGCCAGAAACTGTAGCGTCTGGTCTCAACTCTTGCAGCGTTCACCTGCCTTCAATTTAAACACCCATCATGCAGTGCACGTAAATTAGTGGAGCAGCCACAGCTGAGGCCCACGGCCCCTACCCACTGTCATGAGAATGCTTGGCACGTTCTCTCTCTCTCTCTCTCTCTCTCTCTCTCTCTCTCTCTCTCTCTCTCACACACACACACATAAACACACACAAGTCCCTGCCACAGGGAGAAACGCAGGTCAAACATGATGCAGACTCCCCAGGTGTAGTGGCATGTTAGGGGGAATCTGTGAGCTGCAGTGTGTGTGTGTGTGTGTGTGTGTGTGTGTGTGTGTGTGTGTGTGTGTGTGTGTGTGTGTGCGTGTAATTGTGTAGTTGTGTAGTTGTGTGGGTTCTGTCTGTGACTCTGCCAGCTTCCCTCTGGTCCAGGTTGTCTGGGTTAGTACCCAAGGGGAGCAGAAGGAGAAAGAGGAGGGACAAAGGGGAGCAGGAGGGACAGGTTAGGTGAGTCGAGCTGGTGGGGCTGCCAAAAAGAGACGACATAGGAAAGACAGGTGTGCGAAAAGGGAGGAGGGGACAAACAATGTGACAGAGGAAGCGACAGGAAGAGGAGAAAGTGGAGGAGGCAGTGGAGGAAGGCAGGGGGGAGATTACAGAAAGGGCAAAAAAAGAGAAGTAAGAGGACAGCCAGGAAGGCAAGCCTCTGGGGATATACAGTAGCACATAACAGGAAGAGGGGTTGGAAATTGAGAGGAAGGAGGGAGAAATGGAGCGGAGGATGGATGCTTAGAGGTTGGGCTTGACTTGGCCAAGGCAGGGCCCTTCATTATAGGCTCCCATCAGGCCGTGCTGCTGGTAATGTGCTGGAAAATGGGCAGTAACGCTGTGATCTGTTTTATGCTCCCTGCTCGGCCCTGCTCCGCAGACAGCCTGCTGACACACACTCACACACACAGACAGATGTCCACAAGCTTGCACACAAGCTTACAAAGACAAATGCAAACACAGACACACACACATTCACATACAGCAGATTAATGTTTCTACATCCACGCATGAATTAGATTGATATGAATTCAACGACACAAATGAAATACGTACACATTAACAACTCACAGACAAGCGTTACCTTAAACACAAACATTAATTTAGGGCACATACAAATCACGTGAAAGAAAGATCTCACACCACACAAACATATACACACATTTTCACACATACACATCGTGATTACTGAGGCTTCAGATGTTCTTTTTTATTCCTTTCAACTCTGTGTGTGTCTCAGTCATTTTGTGGTGTGTCCATGTGTGTCTTTTATTGTAATTGACCATTAAGATGATACTGAGTTTTCTCTCATTATTGTTATCTGTACACTTGTTATGACCCATCTAGACAGCTGTTCAATGTAAAACACCTTAATTCCATTATTTGTGGTTTCACCTGCTGTTCATGGGATTATATCAACTTTGAAACTGATCAAATATCACATCGAGAGGCATATTCAGCCTTTTCAAACTTCAAACATATTCTATTGTGTGGAAAAAGATCTTTCCTTTCTGTGATTTGTTCCAGGCATATAAAATGTATGAATTGATGGACGTGGCAGCGTGTTCCCAGATGCGTTGCTTTTGAATTTAACAAGAGGCAACTAGAAGTGTACTGTCAATGAAATATCAATATCAACTGTCTCTATTGCTTTGTCCTGATCAGAAGAGAACTGTTGCTTGGTGTGCTTAACCCCCACTATTGAAGATAAGATATTATGGTGTTGCTCATCGGGTTTAAAGCAAAGGTTTGTAATCTTGAGAAACTCTTAAGAGTACGCTAGATTTGAAAGATTATCTAACCGAAAAACCAAGCCTGGTGTTGCTAACTCTTTTCCAACAAAAGAAGTTGCAGCACGAGCCCCTGAAGTTGTTAAATCAGGCGAGAAAGTCATCAAGTCGCAAACACTGATAGTTGCCCGTCCCTTCAGACTTCCCTCCAGAGCTATTACCCCAAAATTATCGATATGGTCATATACATATCATAGTTGACATAAACAACAAACATGGCTATTGTTACTATTCACCGCTGTAAAGCTGTGAATAGTGCGCACAGATTACAGTGCTGCAACAGACACAGAAAAAAAATTTCAGAGCGTTTGATGTATTGATTCAATGACAGTGATTGATTGATGTCAAGATGTATTATAAAGAATTTCAACACATGGTAAAAACTTTTTTTTGTAAGATTACCTACCTTAACTTTAAATAACAAAAAAGCACAACATATAATTACTCCACAACCCAATTACGACTTCTACCTTCAGCTTTAATTATCTCTCTCTCTCTCTCTCTCTCTTTTCCTTCCCTTACTCTCTGTTGTCTAGGTTATGCAATACTGCAGGCAATTATGGAGAGAGCGGGGCAAAACGGATGGCAGGTCAGCATGCACACTTTCCTGGAAAAAGGCCAAACAAAAATCACACACAACAACACTTTCATGCGGCATACGTAGAGTGCTGTGTAATCTACACAATCACACATTCACATAACTAAACCAATTTTTTTGTTGGTAAATTTTCAAACACAATTGTTAATTTGCTTCTGGTTTGTACGCATGACCTTATTCCTCCCTGCTGTTTGGGTTTGTATGCGTATACACGTTTCCTGTGTACATTTTAACCCAGGTGAGTGCTATCTGTGTGGAGAGCTTCAATGAGGCAGCATACCGCCGACTCTTAGAGGACCTGGACCGACGTCAGGAGAGAAAATATGTTATTGACCTGGAGCCTGAAAGATTACAGAACATCCTGGAACAGGTAATGTGTTTTTCTGCTGAATCGGTCCCATTTGCATATTCTAACTTTTCAACATTAAACTTAATTTGTTTATCTTTTTTTCAGCACTGCATCAATGTAATGGTCAATTACTTGATCGTGACTTGTGTAATGTTCCAAATGTTTAGAGGGGGGAATGTGTTAGAGTAAATCTGGGGACATGACACAAAATATGTATGTTGACTAGCATATGATGAATTTTGAATATTTGTTTTAATTTGTATACCTAAATTATAAAACAATTATATGAAAACAAGATTTCTAAAGGACTTTAATCATTATATTCCATGGTGACGTGTGCTAGTCTTCAAATTACAATCTCGACAGAGTGCTTTTCATGTTTTGTAAATTGAATCAGTAGGATGGAAAAATTATGAAAAAATAATTGATTAACTAATAATAAACTTACAATCAAACTGTATATTAAACATTTAGATGCCAGATAGAGAGTGGTTTCATTTGGGTGTTTATTGCTGGCAATGACATGGTGCACTATACTAAACACTATAGTCCATAGCTACAGTACATAACAAGATAAAAACAAATCACTATTAGTTGACTGCAGGCACAAGATGATATGTGACACTGATCTGGAACCTGAACGACCCTGCAGCGTTTTAGATCATGAGATACGGCTTTAATGGAGGCCGCACTGTAGTTTTATGTGGTACTGTTACTATCACTGAGATTATTACAGACAGGCCAGAGATTATATCACTGACCTGGAACAGCACTTAACACTTAATAATAAGGTACCAACACACCAAAATGGCACATTATTACTCCTTTAATCCACAGACAACAGAGTACATAGTAAGCTTTTTTGCAAGTAATTAAAACCAGAACCCATATGTTTTGTTTCCATTGCATTACTGGTGTCTGTCTCCTTCACTCAGAACACTAGTTGCAACAACCCTTCTTATTCTTTCTGACATCTGGAGTGAAAACAAGAATTTGAATTTTTCCCTGGAGTTCGTACTGTGGAGGGAAAAAAAGAGACTTCCCCAAACACACCATACTGTCCACTCGGATACAGAATTTAAGAACACACACACACACACACACACACACACACACACACACACACACACACACATGATGGCACACACTCTGACACCTTACACTTATCCATGTTCATTATATCATCTTTCTTGGTTGATGGTTGAGCTCTGGCAGGTGGCGCGTGTGCGTGCGTGTGCTCTTTGACTTTGGTTTCATTGTCATCATATCGCATCACATCTGATCCTGTCTGCCCACCAGCCTACACACACACACACACACACACACACACACACACAAACACAAACACACATGCACATTTATCTGTAAAAATACAAACCAGCACATAATGCAAGCCAACATACACATTCTCATACAACTACACACACACACACACACACACACACACACACACACACACACACACACACACACAAACGAACATACACCAATAGCAGCATCACAGACAAATAAACAGCAAGACAGTTTCTTAATTGGCTTCTGTGGCGAGTGAACAGACAGACGGAGAGACTCACACTAACATACACACACAAGTATATACAGAGACAGGCATACAGACACAAACACACACTCCCGACACAGTGGGCTCTGTGGTGCTGGAGTTGGCAGGCGTCCCTGCTCTGAGACAGAGACTGCTCTGTTTGACTGCCCCTGCCAGCTGCGATCTGTGTGTGTTTGCGTGTGTGCGTGTATGCATCTGTATGTGTCACTACCTAGCTGTTGATATGTGTGGGTGACAGAGATAGAAAGAAAAAAATGTGAGCCATTTATTAGTTAAGTTTCAGCACCATGTTTATATGAAGATGCTCATTCCTCTTTTGTTAAATATCTTACAATGTGTGATATTTCCCTCTATCCCACTGTGCAGATGTAACAATGACAAAAACAGTTTGCATTGTTGAGCAATTACACTTTGAACCTCACCACTGTACCAAACTGCCAGCTATTTAATCTCAAACAACCACACAAGACAAACAATCAATAGTCATTTATGTTCAATGGCAACATGAATTGACATCGTAGACTACGTTTTGTGGTTTTAGTTGCCTGAATTTAACAATTGTTCATGCTTTAGTTGATGAAGAAGTTGATGTTGTAGGGAAAGCTTCACATTGACAATGTGTTTTTTGTGTGTGCTGTGTGTTCACACTTATACACTTATCTGCTACAAAATGTGAACATACTGCAAGTATTTTTAGAAAGGGTTGGCTCTTGTGGCGATTAATGGATTCAGGCACCGTTATCAAAGTTATTACCAAAGGCAAGTAAAGTCGTCCTTCTTATAGGATGCAGGGTTAAACCAGACATGTTCACAGATCTCTAACCCAGACATCACATTGCTGAAGCTAAACATCCCAAGAGGCTGAGACAGCATGGTACCAAGGACAAGTGTAGTCCTCACAGGCTCACCATTCCCTCTGCTTTTAATCAGTATAAGAATTTAACCACAGCCACAGATGGTAGGGAGTCTCCTTTATCGGTAGTATGACTCCCCTGCCCTTCTCTCTAGAACTTAATTAAACCAACTTTAGGTTCTCTTGCTAGTTAATTCAATGGCTCGTAAGTTAATTGTGAATCCTACAGTACGCCCCCTGGTCTGCCTCACCACATGCATTGTCAATAGATAGCATTGATGTATTGTTTCTCTCTCTCTCTCTCTCTCTCTCTTTCTCTCTCTCTCTCTCTCTCTCTCTCTCTCTCTCTCTCTCTCTCTCTCTCTCTCTCTCTCTCTCTCTCTCTTTCTCTGTTTTTTCCTTCCAGGCTGTAAGTGTGGGGAAACACGTCAAAGGTTACCATTACATCGTAGCAAACCTGGTAAGAGCTCCAAATGGCATTTTATGCTTGTCGTTGGCTGTTATTTTGTAAAATGTTTTGTAGAATGCTGATGTGGTGTCTTGTCTTAATAGACTACAAGAGGAACATTCCTTTTATTTAAGATGTTTTGGCAAACAGACAAACAGCCATTATCAAGACAAATTCTTGAACAATTTGAATCACCCAAGACACATAATGGCTGCGTCAATAGGCGACATGTTTTACTGACCCCTACTTTGACATTCAGCTTATTCATAGTTATTGGCAGAAGAAAAAACACACGTTTGCCGAGTTCTGCAATGATCTTTACAAATTCCCACCAAGGTGTCATTTTTATCTTTCACTTCAGAATTAATACATTTGTCTTTCCTCAACAAAGTCAGAGCTGCAGGTAGCTGCCAGAACTCACATCAGTTAATGAAGTATTGCTTCAACCTTAATCCCTGAAATCTGTTCCACAGCAGTTCTCTCTGGGAGGGTGAAAAAGGGTCCAGTGAGCTCAGGTCAAGTTAGATAGGCTTTTAGCAATTAGCATCCATCAACCCAGGGTAACCCTCACATGTTTTTACACTCTACATTTGTCTTTGGTCCGTTCCCAAATGGATCCCTCTCCACAACCACTTGACTATGAAGTGTCACTGTGAATGAAGTCACTCTCTCAGCTGCAGAAGCCACTCCATATTAAATAGATATAAATAATCAGATAAACTGATGGAGAATGTGCAGTATGATTTGTCAGCAAAGGTTACCGCACTGTGTCGGAGGAGTTTGTCGTCCACTTCCACCAGTGTGCAAAATACCCAGGGGCACTCGAGGGGTCCCTCCTACCTGGTATCCAGTGCTACACAGTGCTGAAGTCTTACACAGACTCAATTGAAGTCAACAAGATTGCATGGTTGCAAGCCAAGACAATCAGACTGCTGGACAAGATTATCAAAGATTTTCCGAGTGAACCTTGAAATGTTGCTGGTGAGGCTATGAGGTGGTCAATCAAGTGGCTTCGGACACCCTATAGTCTGCACACTGTGCCTGCATTGTCCCTTATTTCACTTTGTCTTTCCATATCTCTTTCTTTCTCTCTCAGGGATTTAAGGACATATCTCTGGAGCGTTTCATGCATGGCGGGGCCAATGTGACTGGTTTCCAGCTGGTGGACTTCAGCAGGCCGATTGTTATTAAACTGATGCAGCGTTGGAACAAACTGGATCAGAGAGAGTACCCTGGATCTGAAAGCCCACCAAAGGTGATACAAAGTTGCTGTCCAATCCTTAAATATAAGGATTGGAAAGAGATTCCCCAATCCTAACAAATATATTTTGAAATAGTTGCAATAGCGGGTTTTGTTATGAAAATGTCACAAAAGAAAACTGCAGGACTTCCCTTTACTTCAGACATTTAGCTAAAGGTATTTCCCACTATATCACATTGTCAGTACATCTACATATACATCCAAAATATTTTCACAGATGCACACAAATCTTTGTAGTGCACACACATACACAGTTAGTGACAGTGGCATTGGTGTGAAAATTGCTCTTCTGACCTAAAATTTCACAGCAGAAGTAAACTGTAAACTGCTACATTGAAACCATTCATAGTGTGATTTAGTGCATTTGGTATAGCTTCTAAGCCAATCAGAGTGTGACCTCAGGATGTCAGAAAGGTGTCTTGGCTGATCCTACTGTGATTGAAAGCATGAATTCCTCTATGATTATATAATTTACTGTCAAGGTTAACGTTCAGGCTTCTTTTCGCATGTCTGTCATGCATGATATTTCCTCATTAAATCTCAGTCAACTTCACCTTTTCCTTCTCATTTTTTCCTTGATTTTCCCTCACCTTGTCTAAGTTTCTGTATCCAAATGCATTTGTAATGTAAATGTATCTCATTCTCTTATTATATATGCCTTCTCTTCTCCATTCACCATTTCTCTCTCTAACCATGTCCCTTTTTCTATGAAATGAGTGTGCCGCTAGTCTCTCTCACTCCCCTTCACACACAAATTGAGTTTATCAGAGGAGAGAAAGGTGAAGGGATGATAACTTGTTGGTACTGGTTACAAACTGCCTCGGTAGTGAACATTACGCTAACATTCTGACGGGTTCTGTGTTTTTAGCTCAGACCAGAGGATTTTTGGTTGAAACAGATTGGTCATGCTGTTGTGCCCTCATTGTTCCCTGTGAAGTTTGCTGAAAGTGATGTCAGCTCTGGTGCATTTAATGTGGAGTGAGCATACGCCGGACTCAGTTAAAATCTGCATTGTTTGCAAACGGTCATATGGTTGCTTTAAGAGGCAATTTGGCCGTGAGTGCTCTGATTAATTTGTTGTGCAGTTAACACATCAGTTATAATGTTGCTTTAATTAAAACCCCAAGCATTTGCACACAGTGCTATTGACCACTGTTTTGAAAGAACGGAATAACGAGAATGAAAAGAAAATCTACTTTAAAAGTGATTGTTTTTCTTTTAGATTAGTTGTGTTGCTGTCCTAATTCATGCCAATGTAACGGTGCTGATAGATATTACTTGAGAATGGAATTTGATGTGGTGGTATGTCCCTGACTCATCCGCCTTCCCCAAAGCAGTCAACATGGATGCATGTAGACATGGGTCTTTTGACCGAGTACTGACTATAGGCACATTGTGTTTGATTTGTGCCGATATTAACTGGAAATATGACCACCTCCCTATTAAAAAGACATCATATTGCCGCTATCTGTCCCTTCCTCTTTGGCTCACGCCCACATGCAACCACTCTCAGAGGACACGCACACAATCTAGTTGTGATATTAGTCTTAAAACGCTGCAACTTTATGTTGATGGTCATGTTCTTTCATTATTGGATTGTCATTTTTCACCCAAGGACCAATGTCAACTGTCTAATCATCGCTCTCAGATTTACCTGATGATTTTCATTAGTGGTGGATATCAGCTGCATCAATCGACCCGTCGACACACCAGTTGGTTTATTAATGGAAATAAACTTATTGTAAATGTTTGTGTCAAATATACACAGTAAACATGCTTACATATACAAAATATAGGTAAACACAACTGTAAGTGTCATCTTCAGAACTTTGTGAACATTTGATTCGGTGCATTCAAAGGTTCTCTTCCCAAAATGTATTTTTACCTTAGGCTTTTGCAAACAAATAAACCCAATTTTAAGGATTTAACACAATAACACAAAACCAGATACCTCTAGTGCCAACAGATGCTGCCAAAGTGCTCCAGGCTAATTGGTGCCGTGTAAAAACTAAGCTTGGTTAGCCTTGGGCCAACTCATAGCCTCAGGCCAAGTAGTCTAATAGCGTGCAGTGTGAAAAGCACTATGGAGACATGTCCCTTTTATACTGAAGAATGGAGTTTGAGCTAACTGCTTTTGGCCATCAATCAAACTCTCATAACCCAGTGATTACCAGCTGCTCGGCTTTGAAATGAGCTCCAGTACGCCTGGAAATTTGTTGAAGTATAATAATTGATATCTCAATATTCTTTTAATGAGCATTATTGTAGCTTCTGTGTGAAACGTTGCAGTGGGTAGAGCTGGTTGTCCTTTAACCAACAAGTTGGTGGTTTGGAGCTCAAATCCGATTTTTTGAAATGTCCTTGAGGGCGACATTGAACTAGGTTATTGTAGAAGTCAAATGCTGTGTATGTAATTGTATGTGACGATTGAATCAAAAAAAATGTTTTATTGATTTTGTATTGCATACATTATTTATAGATCTGGTACTTGTTATATGTAGAGTAAACTTGCACGCGGCTATTTGAGAATGTTTGTTTAGTTTTCTCTATTTTGTCATGGTGAACCTGAACTTGGAGATTTTAACTGATCCTAGACATTTTTTCCAGAATTAGTCTTTTCAAAAAAAATAATGTCTTACTTGTGAGAGAAACCAAAAAACAGATTGCTAGCTGGCTCAGTTTTGTTGTTATTTCCCTCCATAGTTTGAAATCTATCGTCATCATATGTCAGTTGCATGTCTAAAGGCTTCTTTAGTTTCAAAGAGGAGCGATGAAAGGAGGATGACATGTGCAGCCTCTCGTGCCTTGTGGGATGCAAATCAAGGGATGTCAGTAAGAGAATAAACTACCTGCAGAGGCTTGGAGAGCATCGGCTGAGTCTCTCAGCTGACGTCCCTCTTTCCTCCCATTTTCATCTCCCCACTTGTTTCCGCCGCGATGTGAAGGCAGCCCGCTGTGTGTTTGACTGCCTCTGTCTGTGTGGCGCTGTGTGCGCCTGTGTGTTGTCCGGGTGTGTTTGTTGCTGCCGGGTGTGTGGTGATGTCTTCCGCTGTGCGTTACCTATAATGAATTTGTCAAACAATCTGTCAAGATCACCACTACGTTCAAGAGCTTCATCAGAGAAGAGATAATAGTATCTCTTACTCTTTTCACCTTTCCTTGGTCACTGAAACGTTTCAAATGTCCTTTAAAACGTTGAGTTTTTGTAATTTACTCCAGCTCACTTCTTAAGGGCCACATCATATTTTAGAATACAATGAAACGACAAACATAAATCTTGGGAATCTTCATCAAACAGAATTTCCTAACAAAGTGGATTTTAACTATCAGATTAATAATATTATGCAATGACATTTTTTATCATTACAACGGCCCATTGACTGTAATTGAAAACTATAAGTCTGTCTAAAACAGGCACATACAGTGACATTACATTTACAGTAATGCTGATTAATGTGCACTGGTGTTAACTGTGGAAGTCAAATAAAAGTTGTCGCGATAGACTGAGGCCCAGGTCAGCATGTTTGCATGGTGGTGAGGTTGGTTAGCGTTTAAGATGGTCTGAGGTCTGATGCAAGTATACAGTTGTTGTCTAAGATCAAATTGGTTCTCATTTTAGGAATAAATCACATAGGCCTATGGTGTAGCCCTGCAAAATTAGTGCATTTCACTGTGGCTTTGTAAATCATAGAAAGCAGCAATTCTAACATTTTATGTTGTGTATCTTAATTCATGGAGTTCATCACTGAGAAGAAAACATTGTTTTTGTGTATGTGGCTGAGCACCAAAATATATCTAAATGATTGGACTGGAATATTGGATTGTTAAAGTATTACTTTATAGGCCTACTTTATTACCCACCACCAACATTTTGATCGCATGAGTGGTAAAAGCTGTGACTCTTTGTGATTGTTAATTGTAATTCACAGACTAAAAGCTAAATCTAAGTAAATGTTTTATGATGTTGTTTAAGGGTGTGTAAAAACAAACCGGGCCAATATTCATGATTTTGTCAATTTTAGAAATAATTGATGTTGTCTAAAACTCTAGAAACAAAAGAAACACAAAATACTGAAATTCAGTCTTTAATTTAAACTTCTATGAAGCTACACATCAGCTTTATTTGTTAAAAATTGCTTAGCCCTAGATTCATCCTGAGTAAAACAGGGCAGTTTCAGGAAACATTTTAATGCTCGAGAACTGTACGACAGGATTTATTTCTGTAATACTGACAAAGAAGAGTTATTGATCTGCAAAGCAATTTTTTTGTTTGAAACTGCTACAATGATAACATTTATCTTCTCTTCTGTTTTTCTTCCATCCTTCAGTATACCTCATCTCTAACGTATGATGGCGTCCTTGTGATGTCCGAGGCCTTCCGCACCCTTCGTCGTCAAAAAATTGATATCAGTCGCCGTGGCAACGCTGGTGACTGCCTGGCCAATCCAGCAGCTCCCTGGAACCAAGGGATAGATATGGAGCGTGCCCTCAAACAGGTTGGCACACGTTGATGTTGTACAGTTTAGTGTAGCCAGGTTGCGAAACGCGTCACAAACATGCACAAAAGAAATCAATACTGACATGTGTGTTTTAAATCATTTTTGGGACTTTGATGGAGCAACCGCCAGAATCCACACACACTTAACACACACACTTGTATTGCTATGCTTGTGGGGACATTGTAATGACCTTCATTCACTACCCTCACATTGATAATACGCAGTATTCAGTATGTGTCACCTTACCCTCACCTTAACCCAGTCCTATTTCTACTCTTAAATTGAAAACCAAGTCTTCACTCTAAATTACTTGTTAACCTTGTTGGAACAGAATTCTTTTTGGAGAAAAAAAAAATCCTTGATGAAGCAAATGATTAAGTTAGAATACTTAAATATTTCATAAAATAGATACTATTCATGGTCACCATTTTTTCTGCGACCGCCATTCAATAAGTAACTCTCTATATTGCAGTTTTCATTTTTAGTGGGGCTGTCCTCCATTCCCACACTAGATTCAGATTGCCTAGCGAAGCACAAAGGATGGACAGAAAGTTATGCATGCATACAATCCAGCGTTGTAATATTATCTCATAGATATGAGCCTCACTGCTTACTGTTTGGCTGCTTTATAAATAGATATTGATCAAGGTGTGTTTTCTGCCCTCAGAATGTTACTACCAGTAACTACGGCTGTTTCCAAATCGCCGAGACTAAAATCTTATATCTTATAATTATAACTGTTTTGTTTTTATTTCTCTCCAGTCCTTACTATCATTGTTGTTATAAATACAGGTGCGTATTCAGGGCCTGACTGGAAACATTCAGTTTGATCACTACGGTCGGAGGGTCAACTATACCATGGACGTGTTTGAACTAAAGAGCAACGGACCACGCAAGGTAGGCTGTCTATACAATAATAAACAACACTTTGAATTTGTCCGTTGAACAACATCAGAATATACCACAGCCAACTTATTCCATTCAGTTTCTGTCATTTATTTGTCGGATGTGGTGCTGAAAAGAAATGTCTAAATAACTGCATGTAAAATTAAAGGAAAGTTTCCTTTAATCACCACTAAAAGGACATACACTTACTGTTATTGTTTACGGATAATAACTGTGGTTTTTAATCAGTCCTGCATATTTCTTTTTTTATACATTCTGATTGTTAATTGTTTAAACAAGTAATCATTTACTGCGTAATTATCTCCAGAATTCTTAATTAATAACTGTCTTACTGCAGTTATGAATGTGTTTATGTAACTGCAACTGAACCATCACGGCTTGAGTTTTAATAGCTTTTTATAGTGTATATTGGGGAGCAGCTCCCATTCAACCTGGGGGTACGTAAACCTCTACAGTGACATAAATAAGGAAAGTTTGAACATAATTTGTAACAGCAAAAAAGTAGGAGGACAAGGCTTAGGCGGCAACTTCTCATACTTTCTCTTGACTGGAAAAGAAACGTACATCTAGCGCCTATAATAAAGAAATCACATCATGTTCCAGCTTCTCAATTGTTCCTTTGACAGCGATGTGTGTTCATTTGAAAGTTCCTGCCTCACACTCAATATCTCTCAATATCTTCTACAGTTCCAATGGGAAATCTGCTGTAGCGCGCTCATCCTGTTGACTCATTTCTTTTCAGGCCTTTCTCTCCTTCTCACATAGGGTTTCATTTCTTTTATATATAAAAATATATTTCTCTCTTATCACTCTGTTTCTCTCAGTTTGGCTACTGGAACGACATCGACAAACTCGTGTTGGTCCAGAGTGAAAGCACTCTGTCCAATGACAGCACGTCGATGGAGAACCGCACAGTAGTCGTGACAACCATCATGGTAGTGTACCCTCAGACTGCTTTCATTTCTGCATAATGTGGTGCTTCTTTGAAATGTGTTTGATGCTGTCCTTTAACACACAACAGTCTTTCCAATTCCACAACTTAATTTCAACAAAACCTTGCACTCACCTGATTTCCCAGCTCACATGTGCTTCATGTAAAGGGTTCAAGTTTACAATGAAGCAAGATTAGTGCAAATGCAAATGTCAAATAAGGTGCACAACAGGTGATTAATAACAATGTTAGTGTGCTAAATAAGAAAAAACTAATCTGTAATGCTTCTAGCAACATCAGGTGCCCAGCATGAATGTGGTTAAACAGCACTAGATAATAACCAATGTGTTACAGGCATGGCTTTGCTTCTGCACTACGGTGTTTCCACACAAAAAAATGGTTGCAAGATGCATTTAAGATGATTGACAGTCTAGAACAAATATTCTAACAGTTGCCTCATATGATACAGAAAGCCAGGGGATGAAGTACAATGTGTGGATGTAATGTTGCAGAGTTTTTTGATGTCAAAGAAAAAACAGGTTGGAGCAGGATGAGCTGTACGAGTTGAAGAGAACTCTCAGAGCTCAGCCAGGAGGGAGTGGCACTTATCCAGCTGGAAGATTACATTAAAGTCTCATTAGTAGGCAAATCTAAAACTGACCTCAGATCACCATTTAGAAGTGACCTTAGTCCAGACTTCTCAAATGGCTTTCTCATAGACACCAGTCTGCAGCCCAGTATAATTACTCCTCTTTCTTACACAAACACGGATAAAGGATGGCTAATCGCTGGATTTGTGCACATCCTCTGCTTACATTTGATTTCACTTCACCCATCTGCAGCCTTTTTATGGTGGCCATCCCCTTCCTGTAAATGCAATCAGTCTAATTCAATTGGGCATGCAAAATGATGCAAGTGAAAGCAACTCAAAAGACTAATTTCAGCCCTGAAATAAAACAAGCCACAGATGCTTGAGCTTTGGCAATTCAGCACTTTGTCTAAAGCCACTTTGCTTCATCCAGCAAACTCCTAAGTATGACCAAAATATCTATAGTTGCACTGTAGTGCTTGCGATACAAATACCTATAAATGTTCAAAGATTTGATAACAGGGTGAAAGTCTACACCCAGTGGCCAGGAGTAGAACTGGCCAGTCAGGTCTGCACAGAGGAGAGTAAACACATGCTGCAGGAAAGAGTTCAGAAAAAATAATTCAGCTGGACTAAATGTCCCCAGTGACAGTCATGCCTTCAGACATGCACACTTCAACTGGCAATGTGTTGAGCTACAGTGTGTGGGGCCTTTAGCTAGGCCCAAGACAAGCAAATAAAAATACACCAAATAAATTAAGGGCAAGTTGTTTTTCTGTGATAGAATATGTGATACATATCTAATTGCATTCTTTTTGTTTGGTAGAGAAAGAGGTTTGTGTGCAAACAGAGTTCGGCATTACAGCATTTGTCTTTTCGAAGTCTGTTCCCTCCCTTTTTTATCCCGCCCGTGTCTGTCTGTCATTTGATTGTTTCCAACCTCACTATATTCTCTTTCTCCCTCCCTTTCTCTAAGTGTGTCTTGCTGTCTTTTTTTAACTCCACTCATCTCATCAACCCCCATGCCCCTTGTTTTTACCCCCATGCCTACTCCACCTGTATATTTATCTGTGGATGGTGACCTCAGCAGGCATTGGCTAACCTTAGCTCAGTCACCTCCTCCTCTTTGCAGCCTCTGATGATGAGGAAACCTCTGCTGCGACACTGATGCCGGGTCTGCAGACAGAGCGACTCACAGACTCACCTGAGTCGCAAACCCTGGGGACAGACAGACTGATCTGTGCGAAGACTCAGTGTGCTCTATTTTTGCTTTTGGCTTTTTGTGTATTTTGTTTGAAAGGTGATTTTTGTGTGTGTGGGGGGAGGGTTCAAACTTATTTATTGTCCTGCATTAAAACAGAAGAAATGGCAAAGAGGGACAGATGACAAGGGGATTCACGGCCACCATGTTTTGAGCCCGCAAGGCCCTGAGATGCCTTGCTCGCTGTGCTCCTCATGACAATAGCTACAGTTGAACGGATACTGTGGCTGCTGTCAAGATTTGACACTACACAAAATCACCAGACCATCAGACAGCCCTGTTAATTCAGATTCTTTTCACTTCTTTTGAGGACACAAAAAATCACCACCACCGTCTCTGCTACACTACAGAGAAGCTGCAGGAAAGCAACACCAAAGTGTATAATTTGTTCTATTTCTCTATATACTTTTGTTTTTGGAGACGAGAGATACATGGACAGATCTTTGTGTCAGTCTTGCATTTTATTGCCCTCATCTTGGGATACTACTCTCCCTCAATCTTCATCTTTCTGCTCCGTCACTCTGTAAAACTACTCAGTCATGCTTACTCAGCCAACTTTCCTCTACTGTATTTCAGTTCCAGTGAGAGCTCTACACCACTTGAATGTAAAGGAATTCAACACTAGGGGCGCTTGATTGAAGAGATCCCCACACATGGCATTGTAATGAAGACAATATACTTGTTTTAAATTGTCTAACTTTCACACTAGCATTGCAGAAAAGTGGATTAATGGGGATTGATTGTTAAGCCTGTTGACATTTATCAGTTACTGACGACTTGACAATTTCTTGTTCATGCTTTCAATTTTGGCTTGTAGTTAATTGCAGCGATTTTTGCAGTGATTTTAATAGTTTTTTGGCTTTGATATAATATTAAGATATAATAGATTTTATAATTGATTACATTTGGCTTTAAATATATGTCTTATGATGGATGAAATATTACTACAAGGTGTGGCACAAACTGTAGAGTCCATTCACTGTTAAATTGTTCTCCAATAGTGTTTTTTTTTTATAAAGAAACATCAATGTTCATTTCCCACAAGGCTCCACATCAGGATGCAGGACATAGAACTGAAGATGGGAAATTGTCATTAGGGAGTTACATTATTTATGTGATAGTATAAAGTAGGTCAAATTACATAAACGGAAGACAAAATACGAAAACTTCAGAAAATATTGGCTTTGGAAAATATGTTCAACCAAAATGGTGTCTTAAAAAAGTGTTGTGGATGCTGTTGACTAGCCGATGAACCGCCAGGTGGTGGTTGAATTGTTAGCTAGACTGACACCAAGGCTTGTTTTTGGCAGCCTGGTTAGTTACCTGGTGGACTGATGTTGCAGCAGCTCACAGTCTTCATGTCTGGCTGACACATTTTTAACTGGCAGGTCGTCTGGAGACAGACAGTTGGCATTGTGACGAACCATCTGGATGCTGACTGACTGTCATTTGTTTGCTGCTCGACTCCTCGACTGATTGCTGAACTGCCTTGCTCTTTTTATGGTAGAATTGCTGGAAGATAATCACACTGGCTCCCTGGCCAAATATGTGACTGGATTGATGATTATGTACAAGCATTGTAGTATTCAATGAATGAATGAACTGATTGACCAATTGACTATGTACTTCTTTGGCAATCTGAAAGGATGACTGGTCGGCTTATCTAAAGTCTCGGAGGTTGGATAACTTTTTACGTCTGGCAAAGGTCTGGCTCTTTAGATGCTGAACTGATTGAGCGTCCAGATGGCAGCCTGAATCAATGACTGAACAGTTAGGTGACTGTCCAGTCGGGTGCCTGTCTTTTTTTGCTGGTTGGCTAACTGGCTTACATAGCAAGTCCGGTCTGCCTTTTTGGCTCCAGTGTGAAGCGTTTCATGTCTTATCAGCCCCAAACATTTGCTTCTACAAAGCTGTTCTCCCTCTTTTCCCCCAACGTTTTCCCTTTTTATGTCTGTCTTCTCAGTCTTTCTTCTGTCTTGCTTTCCTCCTCTTTTCCTCCACATTGCCATATTCCTCTTCCTCTATCTCTCCTTCACACTTCCTTTTTCTGTACCGATTTATCTCCTCTTCTCACTGTAGCTATTCTCTGTTTGTATTCTGATCTGCTCCTTCATCTTCATTCCGTTGTTTCTTGCAGCCAACATATCCCACATCCCTCTCTCCAACCCAATTTCCATGCTCTCTCCCTTTATTTTCCTTTCAACCACCTGATCAGCATTGGCATTATTACCTTCACACCAAGACAAAGGCATCTGGGGGAAACTGATAACGAACCTTGAGGAGGCTTTAAAGTGAAACAGGGCCACCTTTGGCAGAGCTCCCACTGGTTTGTTTGCATCTGTCTGTGTGTCTGTGTCTGTGTCTGTGGATGTGTAGCTGCTCACATGATACAAAATGAACTAGCCTGATCTGATTTCAAACACTTGACCTTCTAACCTGATACACATGAGGGAAATTCGATGGAGGAGGCAACTGAGATGGTTGCATACTCCTTGTTAGCGCAAATTAAGTTGGTGGTTCCCCTTGACATTCAATGATTTAAGATGAAAAGCGAAGCAAAATAGCCCTCTTACATTTCTCAAGGGAGGGGATCATTGATGATACAATCTTCTGATGTGTGACACTTTATAGAAATGATAACTGTAAATAAATATATTAAAGGCATTCTACATTTTGGAAAATACACGTCTTTGGGTTTTTTTCAGAGAGTTCAATGACAAGATTGATACCATTCTCATGTCTGTCCATTTGACATGTCGCCAGCAGCCAGTTAGCTTAGCTTATCATAAAGACTGGAAACAGTGGGAATCAGTTAGCTTTGCTCTATCTAAATGCACAAAAAAAAATCGAATGCACTAATTAAGATGTCATGTCTTATAACATTTAATTTAATCAAAGGACGAAGTAAAAAATGAAAACATGGGTGTTACTTGGCTTGGAGCAGTGACTTCCTGAAGCACCCACTGGTTGCCTGCAACCTCCCAGCGTCAACAAGACAGTCACTGTGCTAAGCTAAGCAGACGTTCTTCTGGCTGTAGCTTCATATGTCAAAGATACATATGAGAGTGGCATCAATGTTCTCATCTAACTCTCCACAAGAAAGCAAGTAAACTTCACAAAATGTCAAATTTCTCTGAATGAGAAACGCTGAATTGATTAAAAAATCTTACTTAAGTAAAAAAGCTTACTGTGCTCATCCTTTGTTGTGTCCATTAGATGAGATAGATGGAACAACAATCTCTGGACAATTTGGTTTCTATTTCTAAGTTTCTATTTTGTTGGTTCCAGATTCTTGAATTTTTGTTTCAGTGTATCTGAAACAAGTCTGCCAAGTCTTATAGCGTTTAATGAATACAATAATGTCCATCTGGTTACAGCATTATCATAATTTTTGTAATTACTTGAAAACAACCTAAGCTAAATATTCCCTTATTGCCATTGCAACTTTAATTTTGCACGCAACAAACAGGCAAATTATTATCATTCACCAAATGTTTTCTCTAAGAACATTTCCTCACAAACTTCCATGTCACTTTGGGCAGCCTAGAAACCATCAGGCTTATGATGCAAAGCAACACATATTGAAGTGAAAAAAGACAGCAAGATGATTGTGAATACTGTAAATTTCGATATAAGTAAGTAGACTACAAGTATGTAGTCTACAACAGTGGTATTGTATTGTCTTTTTCTTATTCTTAGCTTGCATCGTCATAACTTTTCGTCTTCATCCTGCTACAGTATAGAGTAGTCCTCATGGCTGAGTTGATCTGTATGAGAGAATTTACTTAAAACTGTTTGCTGTTCATTAACATTATGATTCATGTTGAGTCAATGGAATGAGCTCCCCAGGACATGCTAATATTCTTGATAATGATATTTTAGGGGAAATTGTTTTGTATGTTCTGACATTGAACACAATGGGGCAAATGTTGGTAATTGATGATGATGGTGATGAAGACGATGATGATTGTGTTGTTCATCAAAGTGTAAAGTGTCTTATCTGTGTAGCTGGTTTTGGAAGAAGTGTATTTTGTTTCAATTAATCTTATACAGATGACTGTATAATAGTTTGTAAGAAATGTAATAATGCAATGCTTGGGGTGTTTTTTTGTTTGTTTTAAAATGTGTTTTTGTTTCTCAATCTTTATGTACATTGTATATTATCTTTATTAATTAAAATGTGTGAATGAATGTTCAATATCAATGTTAAATGTGGTTTATGCACACAGAAATGGACATGCACATACCCCAAAAAATTGCAACTAGAAATTCACAGTCTGTATTTAGAAACGGGAAGAGTGTACAGCATGATAACATGCTCAAAATATATATGGTAGCGTGTTAATGTTTAGCAGAGCTAATTACCATGTTCACGACAAGTTTGAATAACCACAATTGAAAAAGCATGAACAAAAATTCTCCCTATTTCACCTTTCAGTCATAGACAAGTATACAGGTAAATGGTTCTATTGCAAGCTCTTTGTTTACTGAAGAGAAAGAGGATTCTTTTATAAATCCAGCAGTTTCCATTGTGAGATTTAATTCCATCCCCTGCCTGCTTTCTTCTGATCTAGATATAGATTTTTTCAAAATATGCTCAATTTCCCAGATTGAGGATCGCTCCCTCCAAATCTGTTAAAGGGATTTTGTTGCTCATTTTACCCTTTTTTTATAACATGTCTAAAATCGTATTTGATTAAACTATAGTTGTTTTCAATATGAATCAATTTCCTGAATGAGGAATTCAATCCAAATCATGTTATCATCTTTTATTGTGTTTTATGATCTTTATAAACCATTTTATAGCAGGAGAGTGTTGGATATTATGAAAGCCGGTTTGATTAATTAGATGAGATCAGTCTTTGATTAAAAGGGTTTGATAGCATTTTAATAGGCTTGGTTTCAGTTGGATTAGGGTGAGCAGCCTCAGGCATAATACCATAACTCACTGCTCCTGACGAATGCGCTGTCACTCAAAAGTCAGTATGTGTGCTTCTTTTCTCTGTGGATATCCTGCATAGGTGTGGTAATGTATGTGCATGCTTATCTGTAAATATGTTTGTGTGTGTGTGTCATCGCTAATACACCCACCATCTCAAACATTAAACTCTCTCTTTGCTTTCATCTTTGTTTACTGCTTGCACAGAAATCAGTCTACCTCTTATGACACATTACCAAAGCAGCAGTCTCCTTCTCCTTTTTTCCTCCCTCTCTCAGTATTTTTCCTCTCTTTTGTACATTTCTATCCTCACAGCATTAGTGTTGCACTGAGTCAGGTGCAGGTCCCAGTGGAGGCATGTAAAGTCAGACGAAGGCATAAAACAAGGCACTAGATGTCAAACACAAGATATAAAACATCTACCCAAAACGTGGCCTTTAAAAAAACGGAAAAAAAACAGCTCTACATTTTTTCCACAATTTTATTAACTGTGCAACTGTTTCTCTTTCAAGTGGTTGCTGTGTTTTCCTGACAAGATGGTTGGTCTGTAAAATGTGTATCTCCTTTAATGGTAAAAAAAAAAAAGGATGAGTATCTACAAAAGGGTGTGTGACTTTCAGTTTACCTTCACTGTCTTCCATGTATGGTTAAATCCATCTCTTATAAATACATACACTTCAGAATCTTAATGTTATGATAAATTCTTCTTTCATCACAAAGTTGTTGTCCAGTTTAATGTGGCAGCATAGGGCTGTGCCTTTCTTGTGCAATATGTGTTTTTCCTTGGTACAATGTTTACAACCAAACTGCTGTTTTAATTTTTCTTCTTTTAATAGTTGCTGCTTTCATGTTCCTCCAAACAGTTGTGTCTTTCTCCCCTTGTGCTGGTTTTGTAGGAGGGTCCCTATGTGATGCTGAAGAAGAACTGGGAACTCTATGAAGGCAACGACCAGTTTGAGGGATACTGTGTGGACTTGGCCTCGGAGATTGCCAAACACATTGGAATCAAATACAAGATCTCCGTCGTACCGGACGGGAAGTATGGAGCCAGAGATCCAGAGACGAAGATATGGAACGGCATGGTTGGAGAGCTTGTGTATGGGGTAAGTTTGGATGGCAAATATTTGGACTTTTGATTATTTTGTTATTTTTTACGATCATTTCACTATTCAGTCTATCTAATGACAGTAAACGGTGGTAAATGTCCATTACAAGCTCACAGATCCCAAGATGTTGTCTTCAGACATGCACACAGGTTAAAATACATTACAAATATTAGCAACATAACTATTAAACCTCATGTACATGTATACACACACTAAACATACAGGTAAATGTTACTGTCAAATTAAGAAGGCTAATACAAGTACAATGACACTATTGAGGTACCTATAGTTGTCAAAATAAAAAGAAGAATGAGTTTTAAACTTAAAATTGTGTTGACTCAACACTTCTCTGGCACAGAGTCAACTTCACTTCAACATTTTGATCTTATAATCTAATATATACAGCAGGGCTATTACATGGTATTGCTACTGTGACCCTGCCAAAGGCCAGCTCGCAACAGATGAGAAATGCTTAAAATAACTCCAATGCAGTACATAAAATTGTCTTGAGCTCTCTGTCTCCTTAGTTACCATGTCAGTTTCCTGCAAATATTCTGTGTCTTGGAGGGTTCACGTATCCTTGAGAATTTGGAAAACTGGCTAACTGCCGTTGACGCCCATGCATGGTCTGAAATTTCACACTGCTGTCTTGATGCAAACTTTATCAACATGCAGAAGGCAGTTGTCATTTTGCAGAGAAAGTGAAAGTGGAGGTGTTTTCTGCAGAACATTGACAGAATGAATTAGCCTCCAGAAACTGTATATAGTGGAAGGTGACACAGCAGAACAGCTGCAATGACTAATCTGGTTTATTTCTTGCTTGCAGTCATCTCTAATGACTCTTATGCCACATAGAGAAAACACATTTTTTGTCCTCTACTTTATGTCCTTTACTCGGTTTTGTTTTGTTACTTTCTTCTCCTTTTCTTTCATGTTGTGTACTTTTGTACCCTGCTTTCACTTTCTAATTTATGTTAGTTCTCTGTCTGAATTGGGCTTGGTGTTTTTGGCATTCCTCTGCTCTTTCCTACCCTGCTCTCTTTCTATATTGCTTCTTCCTGCCTTGTTTTTATTTTGCTGTTTATTCTCCATCCATTGTATCAGCATTCCTCCCTGTAGTGAAGAAAGTGAAGTCACTTGATCTGCTCTGCTATTGTAGCCTTTTTTCAGTTGAGACTGCGGACCTTGTAGACACATGCAGTTACTGAAAAAAAGATGCGCAGAGGAGAGTTCAAAAAAGGATTGTGCAGCTTTTTGTAGCCGATAAACCTGCACAATTAAGACAAACCGTGTAATTCTTAAAGAACACACGATAAGTGAATTACACGCTGAAAGGTATAGTGTCTATGATTTGGAGGCATCTAGCTGAGAGGTTGCAGTTCGCAAAAAACTGAAACTTAGTGTGGAGAAGATTTACGGTGCCTGACACAAAAATGCTAAAACACAAATAACCAGTGGTTTGTCCATTCTGGGCTACTGTAAATTCTGTAAAAACTGTAATTCTTGTTTTCAGGTGATTATACGCTCATATTATATTCCATTTCAGCTAATAGATCCCCCTCAATGCTACACGCTGTACCAACTTCCATGCCAAGCAAATAGCAGCTCAGTATTCCTGTGCTATTTGGACGAATTTAAATTAGGTAGTATATATTTATTGAGTACACAATTGGCCCCTTTCTATCTAAAGCATCCTTGCAAAATCTGTCCAATTCACAAAGAGTATAGCCATATGCAGTTACAGTGAAATTGTTGTCGTTTTCCGAGAGTTGGTGGTTGTAGAAGCGGTGTCCACTCAAATTCATTTATTTTGGGATTGCAGTCACAGTATGCAATGACACTGGTGTCATGGGAAATAAATACAAGCTAACACAAATTATAAATAAGGTTATTATACAAAAAAAATGTCTCCCTCCCTTCCCAAATCATTATCTTACATTTGTTCCCTTTTTTCTGTGTCTTAATGACCTTCGAGAGGTTTGGATGGAAGTGGCCCTCCTGAAACTCTGGCTCAGGCTGACTCTTACAATCCACGTATTGGCTTTAAGCACATGTATACTTTGCCTTATGGATAATTGCAATCAAGTGCAAAAAAAAGGCACATTTCACTCTGATGCGAAACTGCGTGTGTTAGCGCTGTAACGTCATGGGCACAAAACCTTTTGTGTTTCAGACCTTGAGAAGGTGCAGAATGAATGCACAATTAATGATGTTATCAGTGACCGCATTCCATTATTTGTAAAACCGCTTGCAGTGTGCTGAATGATTTTTTTTTTACTCTTCTATAGATTTTGTGCATGTGCATGCACACAAATGTGTGTGAGTCCTTGAAGACTAATTTATATTCCGTCAGTGTCACTTTCATGCCTACGTATGAATTACTTCTCTGTCATTCTGGTTTTCCCTCTACCTCCTCTCTCTCTTTCAACATTTGTCCCTCCCCCGCTATACCACAATTCCCTTTCTTTGCCTCTCTTGCTCCCGCTTTAAAACTGATATTTTTCTGTGTATTTTTACTTTATCTGCTTCTTGTGTTTGAATTTCTATTTCTATTTACTTTATCTTTGTCCCCACTTTTTCCTTCTGCAGACAAAAGAGTTCACAGAGAATCTATCTTTCTTCACGTTAAGTTGCTGCCCATTAACCACCACTAAAATATGACTAAAACAAACACTATTTTTCCTGACACCTCATTGCAGAAAGCAGAAATTGCCGTTGCCCCACTGACCATCACTCTGGTGAGAGAAGAGGTGATCGATTTCTCAAAGCCCTTCATGTCCCTGGGCATCTCCATCATGATTAAGAAGCCCCAGAAGTCTAAGCCCGGTGTTTTCTCTTTTCTGGACCCGCTGGCCTACGAGATCTGGATGTGCATAGTGTTCGCTTACATTGGAGTCAGTGTCGTACTGTTTTTGGTGAGTGATTCAGTACTTGAGTTGGATTGCAGGGCTGTAAGAGATTGAAAAAACAATATATTATTTGGCTCACAGGCTGAAAATACAATGTATTTAAATAAAATTATGATTACAATACTCAACTAGTGGACTATAGCACATGTTGCCCTGTTTGACCTTGTTGATCATTATAGGACACATTTCCTGCAGATCAGAAGTAATTTTGGTCAACTTTATGGAAGATTCTTGTCATGGCAGTTCTTACTGCTGGATTTACTTATATATATTTTTTATTTTTGTGTCATACATATATACGTATATATATATATATATATATACGTATATATATATATATATATATATATATATATATATATATATATATATATATATATATATATATATATATATAGTATATTGTTTCATCAGTGATCATGTATCCGGATGTTTCTGAGAATACACTGTGTTATTTGTTAAATGTTTATTACAACGATTCAATACATGTAATAATTTAATAACTTTTCATGTATGGCTACATTGCCCTTACCTCCTCAACTGCAATGTCTTTTGAAGTGTTGAAGAAAGCTTCTGTGCAGGGAATTGTTAGGTTCATAAAGGCGTCCTATCTGGACAGAAATACAATCACACACCATGCTGTATGCAAGAAATGCGAATAATTAATTTGAGACATACTAGTTTACATTGTCAAGAGCAGGTCAGCATAACTCCTATGACACCGGATTGTCTGCATATTCAAGGAAACATGTTTGTCTTCCATAAAAGTTGTTTTTTGTGTGTATTGATTGCACTGGCCACTCTTCCTTTATAGACCTCTAACAGATCTATGACACTTGTGTTTTCCTTTTATGTCTCAGGTGAGTCGCTTCAGTCCATATGAGTGGCATGCCGAGGAACCAGAGGAGGGCACAACAGAGCTGGGCCCCACCGACCAACCTCCCAATGAGTTCGGGATCTTCAACTCCCTCTGGTTCTCACTGGGAGCCTTCATGCAACAGGGCTGCGACATCTCGCCACGGTGAGGGAGGGGCATGTAGTGTGTGAGACAAACGGAGTGCTTTGTTGTGCGTGTGTGCATCGGACTGAGTAAGAGATAGTGTTGCACAAGAGGCTGTACGCAGGAAGTGTTCATAAGAGAGTGTGTGTGGGCCGGGGATAGTGTGTGGCTGTCTACCTGTCTGTAATGTAGAGTGCTTTAGTATTAGTCTGTGGTGATTCAGACTGTTGTCCTTGTGAATCACTCTCCTCGCACATTTCTAGCTTTCTCCAAAACAGTGTGTTAAAAAAGCTTAAGATGTGCCTGAAATGCACACATACATAATAATGGAGGTGGGACGAAAACACCTGCACATAGTGCAATGGTCATGTCCACATGGGTGTGGTGCGGTGGGAGATTTAACAGTTTGCTAGATGTGAATGAATGTTTAATGCAGGACTGAAGAGGCAGAGTCCGGCTGTATTTTTAGAATATTTATAAGAATATGGCATTTTATTATTGATATCCTGAGAATGCAGTTTAGTGAAATATTCATGACCATCATACTTAAGACCTTTAGGGAGCAAATCTAAAGAGAGAAGCAGATAGCAAAGAGTGATAGACGACGAGCTGAAAGAAAGAAAAGGTGTTTGCAGTTGAGCAAAATGTGCGTGAAAGAATAATAAGAGCTGGAAGCAAAGATGTGAAAGGACACTTTATCATAGACATTGACACAGTGGTCAGTGGTTCATGTTGTGCTGAAGGACAAAAATGAACAGGTGCAAATTCAGATTTATTTTTAAGATGCACGGATATGACATTTTTGATTCTGTATCCTCAACGTGATCATGTGCGAGGCGATTCTTGTTTGTCTTGACTTTGGCGACACTCTTAGTGAGAAGCATTCAGTCACTGTTGTGATGCTTGTTTGAACAACTGGAGCTTCCTACATTTTGTTAACTTTCCATTTGGTCCAAACAAACTGTTGTTATTGATCTCATAAATATTAAAAGCTTTATACGCAAAAACACATCACTGCCTGTGCAGCAGGAAATAGGGTTTATTTTGTAGGTGTTCCGAATACTAAATGTTCAGTTTTAGGAATATTTACGGAAGGTTTTGTTTTCATTTTTTTAACCCCAGAGAGCCTATGTCCTTTTTCCACAATAACTTTAATTCATGTCCAGGCTCACTGATATAAATATAATCTTTAAGAATCTTTTTCTCATCTCAAGGACTTTACTTCTGCTTTAAAACCTAGTTAAATCCAGTATCTTTCAAACATGTCGGCTGGATTTCCATTAGCGTTTCACTCTTAGGAAAGGGATAAAAGTTCTACATTGGTTTCTCAAACTTAACTTTCATCCTCATCCTCTGTTGCTTATTTGCCCTTCTTCTGCGCTCTTTCATCTATCTCTTTCACACTTTCTCTTCTCCTTCCTCCCCCGCTCCCCGACACCTGTCGTCTCCTACTCCTCCCCACTATACTGTGACTGACAGGCCAATTCTATCCCCAACACACAAAATAGAAACCACTCACACCAGCTGCACGCACACACACTAAACACACATGCACACACACTAAATGCACAGGAATACACACAGACATTTCACACTCTGACATTGCTTATGCAGAAAAAACACCCACTCAGCAGTTTCCCAACAATACAACACACGCATGCAGACCTCTCCATCACTGACAGGACTTGTTATAGATGTGTGTGCGTGAGCCACAGCTGTCATAGCGATAATGTGATGCTTAACATGAGGGCAGTGTTTGTCATACAAATCACCTGGCCATGTCACTTCTAATACAGCACAGCTCCTCTGTAGACCAAGATGAATGCCGTCCTAAATTATTTTATTCGTATAATGAGAAATCTAGAACTTATCTACACTTTGTTCATGGTTTCAAAGAGGTTTCAACGCAACCTTAAGCTGAAGTTAACTTTATGATGTTGAATGTATCATCACAAAGCTTTAATGGAGCGATAAGCCACTGGTACTACAGCTGTGTTTAGTGGTGTGGCTTCAGGATGATCAGAGAGCAGATTGAATGGAACATGGAGGAGGAGGCCGAGGAGGGAGGGGGTAAACCACACATTTATTAAAACAGTAATTGAGTCAGTGTGTCCTTGTCCCTACGGCTATAATTTATATTGTTATTACAACAATGTGTTAAATGGTGATATGAAAACAATGTGATAATGTGAACGGTTTTGTTCATAATGATGAACCTGCAGATAATTAACACCTGCAGCTCCCATCAACTATACAGAGCTTTATAGTGAGTTCACCTCATTGCTTTTCTGTCTGGCCCGTAACTTTACCTTTTTGGTTCACTCTTTCTACACTGTTCTCATAGTGTAGTTTTTTTACGCTGCTGCAGAAAGCTTTCAAATAAATACAAAAAACCTGGTGCCCATAGTGGAGCATTAGGACGCTAAAAAGACAGATATTTGGCCAAAAACAAAGCTACTGCAAAGGTGAGAATATTATAATACAATTTGACGTGATTTAGAGATGCGTGAATAAGCAACTGTTTGTTAATACGTCTGCCATATCAACTTAGACGGCGATGATATGTCAATGTTGTGTTCACAACGTTCCACACATAGGCCATGCAGGATAAGTTAGTGCTGTACTTTATTTTATGTAAACTAGTTACTAGTTACTGTTATGAAAGATCATTGGCATTATTGAACCGTCCAGATCATCTGGCATGACCAAAGCTTCCTGCCTGAACAACTTTTTTTTTATCAATGTGTATAAATGGTTCAACGGTAAACATAAACTAAACAGACGTTACGTTGGAGCTGCGCTGCTACACATATTACGCACTCCACTCTTTGCAATACATACCCACCACACTCGTCTATTTAATCTGTCACATCTGACTCTTTTGTTCTGCCTAAGCTGCTACTGCTACACCGCTCAATGTAAGCATCCCTACATCATCATCATCATTATCATCATCGTCGTCATCATCGTCGTCATCCACCTGTAGCTGCTGATTAGTAGAGTCCCTTCCTAATCTCTCTACGCATGAGTTTAAGTGTATACTGCCATTGATGAGGCTCGACTGACTTGCTCAGACGTCAAGCATGTACTGTGCCTTGTACCCACATATAACCATTCCACAGGAACTGACTGACTGATTATGCTAGAAAATTAGGAAAAAACTAAAGACACAATGGTAAAAGAGGGAAATTAACTTGTTCATTAGATTCGTTGATGAAGAAATGATATACGCCTGCAGACCAGGCTTTTTGCCATAAAACCAAGTGATGGATGAGCCTTTCACTGTGACACGTTCTCTGCAGCGACACTACATCATGTTCTTAGAAAAGGAGACGTGTCATGCATATCATCATGTCATATAATTTTTCTATCCCCTCAGTACATTTCCTTTAATCTCCCATTGTCTTACTCACCTTTGCAGGCAGACAAAGTCATAATGCTAACTTCACTGAGCAGAAATGTGCTACAAATATAGAGATATTACTATATCACAGTGTATTGCAAATTCCCTTTATACAGACATATCAAATATTTGACATTGACTTCCATTGCTACATTAAGGATATATTGCAAGACACAATCACGTATTCACTGTCAGTCAATCACTCATAAAGGAGAATACCTAAAAGAATTGGAGAACATGTCTCGCTAGTTTTTCTATACTCAGTTTCAAATCCACAGGGTGTCAATTATAGTGAATACAGTAGCACTCTTCCGCGTGGTGTGTTGATTTAGGCCAATAAGACAGCTGTAATTTTACAAAGAAATCTGGGCCAGTGGAGCTTTAGTTTCTGTGAGCATCAATGAAACAGTGCATTTTTCAAGGCACTACACAAGGTGGAGGAAATGGTGAATAATTAAACACTTCAAATTAAGTCAGTTTCTTGGGCTGTCGAGACACAAAATAAACTACTGAATTGATACTATATGAGTTTGAATCAACTTTTTTATTTGGTTGTTATTTCACATTAGTCCTCTGATAGACTTCTTTGCCCCACAATATTTTCCCTCGCATTATTTAATACCTTTTCCATCTTTCATTTGTTTGACTCAACCATGGGATGCTCTTTCATGCTCTGATGTTATCCATTTCAACCATCCTGCCACTTGTATCGTCTCTGGCTAGTCAGCAGTGATTGAGGAGTATTGAGGTTGACATTTACTGTGTAGCTGGGAATAAAGGGAAGGTGGCATAGGGAGAGTTTTTTTTTCAAAGACTGGTTGAATGCCTTTCATATTTTTCTGAGAGTGTGTGCATTCTCTTTATGAACAGTGCATTTGTGGATTCCTTTTCGAAGTAAAATCTCTTCTTTCTTGTATGATATGTCCTCTTACAACCTTTATAAGCATCCATGTCAACTGCTCTCCATGTGTTAGACACTGGTTGTTTGACTTTATACACTAAGCATGTGTGTGTGAATACTGTGTGGGTTGTGTATTGTGTATTAGGCTGCCATATAGGTCTATTGGTATTCAGTGTGGGTCCCTCTCTCCCTGCTGCAGTCATCGCTGCAGTCTGGGAGACACAGTACAACACACACTCCTTTTCAACTCACACACTTTCTCTCTTTCTTTATCCATCTTTCTTTTTTTTCTTTCCTTTCTCACAGCCTTTTCTTGCTCTCTCGCTAAATGACAGTACCTGCTGCTTTGTTGTCTAATCATCACCTCAGTTAATTGACATTTTCATAGCTAGAAATTACTGCATGAGTGTGCTGGCATGTCTGCCTACACGTGATAGCCTCTGAGACAAACACATGCTGTCTCTTTTGCAAACACCCCAACTTCTGTTTCCTTCACCTTCCTGATCAAGCAGAAGCTAATGGCTGGAAGCAGACATGAACACACACACTCACACACATCTCCAGAGTGACCTTGAGATGGCGTTTGCACCGCACACACCTGTCATCTTTCATCCCAGGCTTTTGGGTTTTTAATGGCGGCAATTGGCCCGGTCACCTCGACAAGGGTGGCGACAAAGTAATGGACAGTGAGGTGATGGGACAGGAATTTTAAAATAGTGGAAATCTATAAATGGCAGAAGAAAAAGTGATATGTTGTACATTAAGGAAGACCGAGCGAGGGAGAGAGAGGTAAACTGATCACCAGCGGACATCTCAGAGGGATTGGATCTGTCTCTGTCAATAACCGTCTGAAATTACAGCTCTCTTGTGTGTGGATGTGCATCTACTGCTAGGTGAGAGCACTTATGCACTTCTGTGTGTGTGTGTGTGTGTGTGTGTGTGTGTGTGTGTGTGTGTGTGTGTGTGTGTGTCATGTGTAAGTATTGAGCAAATGGCCCTGGGTATGTTGAATAGTTAATGATAGCAACAGATCCAGCTCATGGTTCGACTAACGAACTGGAGTGGAACACTGAAGTCTACTGATTAATGATCTCAAGGTCACTGATTCAAACTCTGTTTATGAATTTCACCAGTAATAGTTTGTATTAGGGACGGAGCGATCCGCCTTTTTCAGTCCCGATACTAATACTTGGGCTTTGGGTACTGGTCCGGTAGCACAATTTGATACCTGTGTTTAATTAGTAAGCTCTATGCCTCACTATGTGAAAGCGACCGGGATCTTTCTTGTATGTGTAAGGCAACATCAGGCCTAACTTTGTAAAACAACATGTCAAAAATAAATATATATACATATATTTATCGAATTATTATTTATCATTAAAATAATAAATTGGACACGAGCAACTTGGTAATAATATTCAAAATTGCCAGTAAATAAAAAATTCCAGTATGTTATGTATATAGTATACAACTATAATTGAGTTGAAAAGGTCGGCCCCGTGGTCACTGATACCGGTCCAGCTATTTGAGTCAGCGTCTGATCGATATCCAATATCAGCATCGCAGTCGGTGCATCCCTAGCTTTTATAGATCTTATCTTTTCTGCTCCACTGATATGATCCCTGTTATTATTTTATTTCATCATTCCTTCATTATCTGCCTGCTGCATCTAATCTTTGATCTATTAATCAGATGTTCTTTCATGTGTGTCTGTTTGCCTTTACGCCCTTCATTCTGCCTCCGTTTACTGCAGAGTATTTCTGCCGGTTCCAATCAGTCAGTCGGTTCACTTTATTTCACACCAGTATTCCATGTAGGACAGCGTTGAAAGACAAGAACAAGAAAAGATCTTTGTCTTTTTTCTATCTGCATTGGTCTTTCTGTCCTTTATTGTGTACTAATCAAGCATTCATGCTTCATTTTCCTAAAACGTCTAATTCAACATTGTTAACATGTCTGTCACCATCACTTGAGAAAACATGTTTTGTAAGCACCCCAATCAGATAACAACAAAAACATTTTCATTTCCTCTGTCTGCATGTCTTGATAAACAAGGAAATTAGGATAACAATAACAACAACATTCTCACGATTTGCATAATCAATTGGAATGTATACGTCACCCGTGATGTCTGCTGTGTCTAAAGTAGTTTGCGAATGTATCAGGTCACGGTCAGTTATCAGGAGCCCAGAAAAACTAGCATTTGTTGGAGAAAAAATGCCTGTTTAGTAAAACTTTACACGATGCGAAAAACTGCTATATAATATGTGGTATTATATCATAACAAATGAGATGTTTATAGATCGGTTTACGCTTTTCATAATTTCAATAAACAACCACTATGCAGCCCTGGCTCATTTTGTTGTTTTTGTCAGTATGGCTGCTTGTATTTATTTGTGTGTTTGGATGTGTCAGCATCAATCTACTTTAGTACTATGTGTTTGTGCAGAGGCATGTGTTTCTGTGTGTATGTTTGTGTGCTCTTGTTATGGCAATTAAATTAACAGGTTTTCCTTCTCAGATGACTGTGATAACTGGCATACTTGTAAGAAGCCAAACAGCATAATCTGAGGAAATAAGTAGATGATTGAACTACAGGAAAACATATCTGTCTTCCATTAATCCTCATAGGAATGAAATTAAAACACTCATGCAGGATCGCATGCACACATGGCCTCTTGTGTGCTAGGTGAGGAAATGTAGCCGATGAAAAGAAACTGTATAGGTCTGAACTATGCGTGTGTGTGTTTAAGAGAGAGAGAGAGAGAGAAAGAGAGAGAGAGAGAGAGAGAGAGAGACAGAGAGTGAGAGAGTGAGAGAGAGAGAGAGAGAGAGAGAGAGAGAGAGAGAGAGAAACAGCATGCCATTAATCTTTCACACAGAGGATTGGGGAGGCAATCTGTTGGCTATCATAGATGATACATGACCCGCTATAGAATGAGTCGCCTGTTGCATACCAACACACACGACGCAACTACACACGCAGGCAACACACACATTCACACTGCCACAACCACACTGACATGTCACATACAGAATCAAGGACGTCATTCTCAAAGCTCATCCACCAAAATCTGTTTCATACGAACAGACACACACGCACATGCATGTGCACTCTACCGGTCTCATATGATGCGAGCATGCTCCATGAGCCTCAAGAAGGTACATTTCGCTCCAAGGCCAAACACTGGTGAATACCTCCTTCACTCTTTTTTCATCCACACGCACAAATAAATCAAATACTACACGATTACAAATAAACATGCTGTTAATCATGTTGTCATGAGCCAATTAGTTTTCGTTCTCAGCAGGGTGGTTTTATTTCCTGCCCACTGAGATAAAGAACCATTTCAGTTCTGTCTTATATTACAAACTCATAGACACCTACAAAATGGCCTCCCCTAATGATTTGATGTGTTAACTCTAATGGCTTTGTTTACGGTACAATTTATTCAATCAGCATCAGTTTGTGCACTGAATCCTCACTGAACTTGTGTGGACAAGCTTGAAAGAGGGTGTCGAATCAAGGGTGATTCATTTCTGGTAGCTGTGCGAGTTGAATGTTATTTTGTCGCTACCCTAAATAAATTTGATTTAAAGATGCACTGTATGCATTCACAGTAATTTGTGGACCCTAAAAAAAGAATCTGTCAAGCAAATATATACATACAGTAAGCAGTTTGGTCTTTGGAATGACCGCTAATAATATAAGAAAGAAGTACCTCAGTCAGCTGATGAACAACAGTGTTTACATTGCACTTAAGATGTATATATTATAATATAATATATATTCCCAGGTTTCAGCAGGAGTCTTAATTGGAAAAGTCATGAATTTGTTTAACATAATTCATGAATAATGTGGTTTGGGTTACCAGAATACTCCAGAAGCACCACCCACAGAAATAGAATGGATGTTTCCGAAGCACTCCACTCCGATTATCCAATAGGTATTAAACGATTATCGGCTGCAATATTCAGCACTTTTACGGTTTACAGAATAATGTTTTATTTTTTTAAACGAGTACATTTAAAAGTAAGCTCTGAGGCAGCCGCCTCTCTGTTCTGAAGTCACCGCTCTGTAGTGTCGCTCGATGTCCCGCCCACTGCACTGACTGGTTACATGTTATGAGTAATAGCTTATTCACACTGAAGGATAGTGTGCCACTGATGGGAAAAGTCAACTTGCGCATTCGCAGATTGGAGCGGCTCCGGTGAACAAGCGGAGCTTTGTGTCAAATGTGAGGAAACAGATATTGCTGATGTTGCAAAAAATATCACAGTTCTCTCCGCTAAAGTTGCAAAAACACCCAGTTGTCCGACATAGCCTTCACAACAACAACAAAATAAAAGAAGAAAAACAGTTACTGGATGTACGGGAACTGCAATGTTACAGAGGATAGATGCTGTGAAGAAAAGCTCTAAGAGTGCAGTACCCTCAACTAACACCAGGGAAGGCAGCATGAGATGAGCTTGAAAAGTTATCTTTCCAGAATTGTATTAAATGTATGTCTTGTTTAAATTAATTCACATTTAAACAATAGTTTGTGTTGTTCAAAATGTTGCCAGAAAGATTTTCATTTTATGGCAAATGTTCAATTGCCATAAATCAGTTGTAGTATTGGCCCAGAAACAAACCTGTAAAACATCAGTCGAACCCTATTACCCAATGCTCCAGTAGTTTTTTCTTAATTGGACAAATCTTCGGACAAAGTAATCAATAACTTAAAGTACAACTGAAATTAAATTCAAATTTCAATGTATTCCTTACATGTTATAGTCAATTAAAGTGACACTACCAAATCTAATGTACAAAAAAAAAATCGATCTAAGTTCCTGTTCTTAAACTCGACAAGTTCCCGAGATAAAAGCAGAATGTTTCACATTTTAGTGAGAACATAATTGTTTGGAACATACTGACGCTCTGTGGAGAAGTGCACTGCCCTTGAACCTTCTCTCCATCTCTTTATCTCTGTCTTCCTATTCCTTCCTTTGCCGTGGCTTGCTTTCATCCTCCACTCTTCCCCTTTGGATGTCCACCTAAATCCCACAGTCACTCCATCAGGTCAGATTAACAATGCTGTCACAGCCCGTTTACTAGCTAACCAATCAAATCACAAGCCCAGATTGGGCATTGTCCATTGGTTTTGAGAGTCAAATTGTCAGTGCAAAGCTATCTCTATATTTCCATCATGATCAATCACACTCCTGCTGTTATCTAATATGTATAAAATGAAACAGCTCTTTTCCCAGAAGAATCCATACAGTGTATGCCAGGTTCATTAATTCAGGTAAACAGATCAATGCATCATGGACACATGCTATCAATTTATATTTGCACGTGTGTGTGTGTGTGTGTGTGTGTGTGTGTGTGTGTGCGTGTGCGTGTGTGAACATTAATAGGTGTGCTGGCTTTTGAACAGCAGCAGAATGTCGAGTTGCTCCAAAAGGTGACATCTTATGCCGAGTCAGGCATCAATGCACCGCTCAGCTCTCTCACTCCTCTTTTCTCTCTCCAGCACACACTCCTTAAAACCCAACCCTAAAAACAACTTGTATATTTCGGCTTCCACATCAGGGCGGTATTACTAATTGGCTACCTGTCCGAGAAATGTTGGGCCTTATTTTCTGATTGCGTGTTAAAGGGGTTATGAATGTCACCCAAATTTAAAGCCACTATAATCCTATTTTTTTATATTAATAATGGCTCAATAATAATAATATGCAATGTGAAAGGGGTCTCTTGTGGAGAGGCCCCAACAGATAATTAACACTCTGAATTACTAAATGAAATGCATAAGTCAGTTTAACTTGACATACTTTGAAATCACAGATGCACTGAGGAGTGCAAATAACATCAATATATTCATATTCACTGTGAATGTTTTCTTGAGCTACACTTTTTTTTTCATACCGTCTGGGTAAGACCTGAAAGGGAAATGGTACAAAACATGCTCTTTTTTATTCTCTGAGAATGCCTTGGCCCTGCTATATTTCATAATTAAGCAAAACTGTATAAATATATTTCATCCTTTTTCTGTCTCACTCTTCCTAAAGTGCAGATGTTTTATGTTGCTGTGTGCACCCATTAGAATTTAAAACATTAGAACAATGTCTTTTGTTGACTACAGCACTTTAGTGAAAACATAACATGTTACTACCTTCTCCCATCTCTCTCTCTCTCTCTCTCTCTCTCTCTCTCTCTCTCTCTCTCTCTCTCTGTGTCTCTCTCTCTCGCCTGCTCTCTTCCATTTTACTCAGTGAAAACAAGTTTGTACAAACAAAATGAATTGCCACTTACTTTGATGCTTCAGCTCACAATTGGTAGATAAAGAGAGTAAACACAGAGAGAGAGAATGAGGATGAGAGAGATGTAGGAGTGCCCAGATTACAATCTGTTTCATGTAGGCTTTGTTATTGTTAGTGCTGAATTGGATCGAGGCCTGAAAGACAATTACTTTGACGCAACTGTCATTTTCACAGTTATGCAACAATGGTGCCGAAAATGCTTTGTAAAACTATGGCGTGTTGTGTTGCATATCTCTGACTCAGGAACTAACCTTGAATATGTTTCTTTCCTCTTTCTCTTCTTTTCATCTCTTTGTCCTTCACTTTCATCTTCTTCTTCGTCATCCTCTACTCGTCCCGCTAATTTCTCCTCTACAAATAATTTTCTTTCCCTCATTTTTAACATTTTGCATCTATGCATCCCTCTTTCCCTCCTTGTTTTCTCTCGACCTCTCCAACGTCTGTCTTCTATCCAGGTCTTTGTCTGGACGAATTGTTGGAGGTGTGTGGTGGTTCTTCACCCTCATCATCATCTCCTCCTACACAGCCAACCTGGCTGCTTTCCTCACTGTGGAGAGGATGGTCTCACCCATAGAGAGTGCAGAGGACTTGGCCAAACAGACAGAGATAGCCTACGGGACACTGGACTCAGGCTCTACGAAGGAGTTCTTCGGGGTATGGACTCCACACGTTCCTTTGCATGAATCCTTCAGAGTGGGCAGACTTTAACTAAATTAAGCCAAGTTAATTTGCTACTGAGCTGAAAAAACAAAAGATCCAGATGAGCTGCAGGTCTAAATATTGATACTGCCAATAAAAGGACAACCAGTACTGCACAGCTGCTTTCATACATAGATAACTCTATTTGAAATTATAGTCAAAAGTTCAAGGTCCAGATTATTTGCCAGAATCAAAATCATTTCTTGTCCAAGTACATTGCACATTCAAGGAATTTGACTCGGTGAAAGGTGCATAACAATAAACATAAAAAATATCTAAAAATAACAAATAAATAAATAATGCAATAATAGATAAATATGGTAAACAACAAACAGATAACAGTACGTTAAAACAAGTAAGTATTATAAAATAAAAGTTTTTGACCACTAGTCTATTTATGAGCTACTCAACTGTTGTTGGCAATAATGCATCAAGAAACGTAGTGAAGAAGAAGAAGACCATAAACTAGCAAACGTGTCAAAAATGCAGGTTCCATAATCTTTGAAAATATGTTTGTTGCAGGAATGAAAATTATTCAACTGGTTTGTTATACTTAATAGATACACATTTTCATACATATTGCTTGTGGCCTTTACTTTTTCTAAATGACCATTATGTAAATGTTATGGAGGACAATATGCCTGCTGGAGGTGGAAAAATGCCATTCTACTATGCTTTCATCATTCCTCACCTTCATTCAGTCCATAATGTATTATTGTTCACTTATTGTACAGCATAAAAAAGGGGAATAAACGAGGTGGAAGGGAAAAAGTCCAGTGTCAGAAAAAGTCCAGTGTCAGAACAGGAAAAAAGAAGAAGGTTGGATCATGTAAGAGGAACACAGCTTTAAAGTAAACAACACAAACTTAAAGTTCTCCTGAGATACATTGGCAGACAGTATTGAGGGAGCAAATGTGAGGGAGGTGTTTCAGTTATTGAAGCCAGACAAAAGCCAAGCAGCAGAAATCCGCTCTCACTGTCGGGGGGACAAGGACAAGTGACTAATGGGGGTGTAAACCAATTTACAAAAGTCCAGGTGGGTGGAAAGGAATGAATGGATGACTTTTTCCTGATCTCAAATTGAGAGTCTTAAATTTTAGAAGTGACGCTAAGCTGAAATGCTTGACTTGATGGCTGTCCTGAGTTCACACCAAGGTTTAGGAAGAGTGTGAGAAGAAAAAGGACCAGTGTGGGATCTTTTACCTTTTGATTAAGATTCAAACATTAAAATGGTTTGTTTTTTTACCACACCCCTGTTGCATTGAGTCACTTTCCCACTCTGTCAAATATAGCAATGATCATACTGGTATTCATACAATTATACAATAAAGAACACTGCAGTAGAGTTGGACAGAAGAGATAGACTACAGGGAGCTGTTACTGTATAATATTGAGCAGGAAATTATAGCAGAGTGGAGTGAAGTGGCCCAGAAGAAACCCGTAGTGGCTTCACCCAATAACCTATTCACAAATGTGAATTGTAATTGCATAAGTACTCATAAACACATAGTAACAGAAAAACACACATGAGCACAATGCTGATGAAGACAGATTTGTATTTTCTGCAGACATGGGCAGAACACAAGAGTCACCACATGAACAAAAACAAATCTGCTCCGTCACGTAGTCATGCTCTGTAGGAATATTGACAATTGTTTGTGTGCTCATGCATTGTGTGTGTGTGTGTGTGTGTATATATACCAATTTACAGTTATGCTTTGTAAATATGTGTGCACTAGTGTGTGCATTTGGGGATGTGGAGGAGGGGGAGGTTGCAGCAGACAGTTTGTGCTTCTGTGAGCGGCTCTGGCATCATCAACATAACGAGCGGGCTGAAATCTGTGGAGGGTGAAAAAGCAATTTACTCTCCCACAGCTGAGGGGGATTCACCACCACCATTAATTATCTGTGTATGTGTGTGTGTGTGTGTATGTGTGAGTATATTTGAGTGTGTACGTAAGCATGGCCATATGCATATTCTGCCACATATGTATGCGTGTATATGTGCACTTGAATGTGCACAGAGCAGATTTGTGTTTGTTAAATGTATATTTAAAAGTGTTCACCATAGTGTGGATGCCTGAAGGTGACTTGCAGCATCCATTTCCTCCTTCACCCTCGCTCATTGTTAAAGAATCTGGAAAGAGTCACACCGCATTGTCACACATCCATCCCTCCAAGGCCAGGCTGCTTTATACGTGCACAGTCATCATCATCACTGTCTCTCCCTCTCTCAGTCTCACTCTCACTCACACGCACACGCACACACACACACACACACACACACACACACACACACACACACACACACACACACACACACAGGCAAATACAAATACACACAGTGCACAACACACATTAGTGCATACACATTTTGCTGTGGCCAGAAAGAAAACAGAGGATAGAAAAATAAGTGAAAGATGGATGGACGGGATCAAACTTGAGGAATGTGGATGATAAAAGGGCTGAAGGTGTAAAAAAGAAGAGGATGTTGAGATGCTTTTTCTTTTTTCTTTTTTATCGATGATGGTAAACAGATCGAGAAATGAAAAGAGAAAAAATGGAGAGAGAGAGAGAAAGGGTAGGCTGGAGAGAAGAGGGGCATTCTGTTCCTGATAGATGTGAGTGACATTATTATGGAATAGGTGTCCGTCACGCACCAGTAACACACTTACACAGGCGTACACACCATCCCCCAGGGGCTGGTTTCTGTGGCTGAGGCCATGGCTCGTCGCTTGCAGAGCGACAAAATAACGCTTAATCACCAGGAGAGAAAGAGAAGAAAGAAGCAAGCTGGAGGATGACAGTTTGACTCCTCTGCTTGTTATTTTCACTCTTGATTGAACATGTGAACACATAAATTCACACATACATATATATAGACTGGTGCACAGAACTGCACACTCACACGTACACACACATGGTATGGTATACACACAATATAATACAATCTATTGCATCACACCAGACTAATGTCCTCTGGCATTGGTCTTCTGAATTCATAACGGCACAACCAGATCAGTATGCCACTATGTCATAAACTCATTAGAGTAAGACTGAAGCTTGACTTGCCATAGGAGATGTAGTGTCACGTTTCAAGTGTGGTTGTAAATGTCATTATGTGCCAGAGGATCAAAATGGAAGATGGAAGACAGAGCCCTCCATCAGAAGGGTAATTGTATTCAAGAACTGTAAGAGGGGAAATTAGCCCCAGGTGTTTGCTCCACATCATAAGAAACTGGAGCAATAAATGAAATTCATTAAGAGCAGATAGACTAATAATACACTGTGTATTAAAAGCTCAATCTCAGAAGAATGCTGTTGTTTATATTGTAGAAGCATAGAAAAAGCACATTTTCCTAATACATAAACATAATTGCTCACACTTTGGGCATCGGTGAGGTGTGAAGGGACACCCATAGGTATAGACACAGAACATGGGCATGTCAACATTAAGACGGCACTCTTAAATCATAAATCATGTTCACAATTTTTCTGAGGGTCAATAGATCCTCTGAGAAGCCAACAAATTTGTTTCTCAGTACCTTTTGAGTTTCCCTGTTTATGTGTCTTTCAGATCCAAGCCCATTCATCCCTGTTAAAGACACAAAGCCCTGAAAACAGGCCATATTTAAAGGACTAAATAATAAACTCATACTTGCTGGCTATAGTTCTTAGCAGACATTTTCGAATAGCACCGAGAAATATGCTCCTTGGCAGGCACAACTTGTTTGTAGGATTACTTCATCATTCAGTATGGTTTTCCTTTTGTCCAATTGAATCTTGTTTCACAAAGTTACTTGAAGGATTCAGGAAATTCTAGCTTGACTTTCCTCGATATTAAGTGTAAATATTCTTTTTCAACTCAACCACTCTAACTATGCTAACTCATAAAAAAATATTCATTGGTTGTTCAAATTCAAGATTACATTAAGCATAAGATAATTGCAGAACAGTGTCAATAGTTTTCAATAATATCTTCTAATACTATGCATGTATCACCAAGTACAAAGTACACCAAGTCCATGCTGTCAGGCGCACTGGAGACACACTGCCTTCCGCAGTCACCTCACATGGCACATGTTCACTACTTTGGCAATAACTTTACTTTAACTTAACAATCTACTTAGTGGCTGTCTGGTCGATGACAACAGTTAGAGTTCGATTCATGGGGAGTGAGATGGTTGGGTAAGAAAATATCAGGGTCAGAGCCAATCAGAGTTGGGGCAGGTCTTCACAAAAGACACTGTGCATTTAGACTCTTAGTCAGTTTTGAATCAAATCATTCAGATGCAGAGAGACAGTGTTTTTTTTTAAGGAAATGATTACCAAGGTCTGGACCATAGCTCGCTCTGGCCATGGGCGGTCTGGCATAGATGAAGATGAACTCTCCTCCCTTGGCAATTTTCTCCTAACTGGACTATGAAAACTATCATCTGTGAGACAATCTGGCCTCGTATGTTAGCGAAAAGATGCCCACTCATTCCTAATTAACATCTGCTCTCTCCTCTTCCCCCCCCCTCCACACCACAGCGGTCCAAAATAGCCGTATACGAGAAGATGTGGTCATATATGAAGTCTGGCGAACCGACCGTCTTTACCAAAACCACAGCGGAGGGCGTGGCGAGGGTCCGCAAGTCTAAGGGGAAATATGCGTTCCTTCTGGAGTCCACCATGAACGAGTACACGGAGCAGCGCAAGCCTTGTGACACCATGAAAGTCGGGGGGAACCTGGACTCCAAAGGATATGGGATTGCTACACCTAAAGGCTCACAGTTAAGGTGGGTGGAATAGTGTAACAATAGGAGACAGTAACTAAGCTGATACTGTCCTATTGCTGCGATATTCCACCTACCCTACTGTGCCTTTTATACTTCACCTAGATTAACCTGTCACTGCTGTCAGGTGAAAATCCACAACAAATTAAGAATTAAATTACAGTTGACCAGTATTTGGATATTGATTGTTTCTCCCAAGTACTAAATTCACAGTAAAGATTATGGCACCAGTCCAATGTATGTATTTGTTATCATTGTGAACTCCAAAAGCAAAGAAGCAGTTTCAGGTTTTCACCCAGCAGCAGCGATATAAATGAGTATGTTGAATATATATATATATATATATATATATATATATATATATATATATATATATATATATATATATATATTATGTGTTTCATCCTCTCTTGTTTGCTTGATTCCTTTATTTCTTAATTTTTTTTAATTCTGACATCTTAAAAAAATGATTTGGTCCGTCCGTGCTTGTCCTCACTTTTTCGGCTACCTCTCTGTTCATTTAGGGCCTTTTAGCTACATTTCTGTGTCCTCTGTCACTGTCTCTGCATGGTCACATCCCATCTTTCTTTCCTCTTTTAACCACTCTGTTTCTCCACAGGGCCACCTTACAGGTAACTTTGTCCATTTGTCTGCTGTCTTGTCTCTTTGTTCCTTTCATCCTCGCTGATGGTAGTCATGATGATGATGATGATGATGATGATGATGATGATGATGATAGTTATGATTGTTATAGGAGAGATTTATTAACTTAAAATGACTGCAAGGAGGGGCAGAACCTCAGACTGCTGCCGCTACATCCAAAGCTTCGAGGGGGAATTTATAGAAGAACAGGAGACAAAAAGTGAAACACAGGAAATAGAGGGGCCTGGCCAATGGGGGGACTAGAAACTAAACATAATATAGGATCCCACATCAAAAATACTGAATCACAAATGAGAGAAAAGAAGAATAGTTCTTCAATTTTACATACACTAAGTAAAGAAAATATTGATGGTAATTGGACAACACCAAACTAAACCCACATTAGAAAGTAATCCGTAGTTAATTGTAAAAAATGCACATAATTGTGTGTAAACCTTTAAAAAGAGACCAAAAGCTGGAGGAAATTCTGAGAAAGTGGCTGAGTTTAAGTTCTAAAGTTGATCCTTTTGTTTTGATTTTCCCTCAGCAGACACTTGTTTATCTGGCTTGTTAACTTGATCCTACAGAAACAGTCCCAGTAGGTTTAACTGAGGTATTCTATCAGTGCAAATAATTCATTTTTCCAGTGACTGTGTGACAGCAGTATAGTGAGACTTTATCTTTACGATGTTACAAGTGACTGCTGAGGGAAAATAATTGACTAAATTCAGTCAGCAAAGCCGGACCACTTGCTCTCTCTTCTCTCCCTCCATCTCTCTCTGTCATTATTTCAGATTTGCCTTATGAAAGGCAAAACACAAACAGCACATCAGCCTCACATCCTGTCCTGTAACTTTCCCCTGTATGCGGTGCAAACAAGTTCCACTAAACCCCAGTCACTGTAGTTTATTCCTTGTTATTTACACAAAGGGTTTTTCCGTTTATGAGGGAAAAGTGACAGACAGTGGGTGGATAGATCCCTTTTTTTAAGCCCCCTTCCAGAACACATTTCTGGGACTATCCACGGTTGTCTCTGGCTTCTCTCGATCAGCGGGAACCTGATCTAACAGGTGCACACGAGGCAGGAGAGTGTGCATGTCAGGTGAGCCTGCCTCTCCTCTCGGTGCTCGAATCATAGCGTTAATTTGACTTCATGATGTTGATGAGGAGATTGAATACTCTGATGATTAAATTGGATGTTAGGACTGTGTGCTATTCTGAAGTATAGCTGCTTTTGATATGTGTATTGCTATGTTACTGCTATTATCATGCCTTAAAAAGAGATGTTTGAACTGTTTGCATACCTCTTACGTTGATGAGATCAGTCATGGTTTGTAGATTAGATCACCCCAGAGAACACTGTCTCTTTCTGAACCTCTTGACTATCTTAAATAAGAGAGCTGAATCCGTAGAAGGACTGTGTTTTACTCTTACTTTCCTAGTTTGTCCTGAACGGACAACCTTTCAGTCACAAGCCAGCTCTTACCTGCAGTCTACGAACACACTGAGATGAGATAGCCCTTCCAGATAGACATGTGTACAGACAAATGGCCAGACTCACAAACAAGCAGAGAGTGACTGCGGGGACCTTTGTTGTATAGATCTTCACGACTGATTACAGCATTGCACAAACAAAGAGTGGACAGCAGAGGGGAGCATGCAGGGAGTTGACAAAATCATTCAGCCCCTGCAGCCATGTTTTGTAGACACTCTTCTGGACATCGCAGTAAATGAGTAAGGATTTAAGCGTAGTTTGTAGTTTGCCAGATTGAATGCATATCACCTTCCAGACTACAGTCGGTAACAAAATAATCGACTTGGGGAGATTTGAAAAATGTAACCCATTTTGGCATCTCTTTTTCATTTAAGTTATATTATTGCAGTTGAAATCATGGATTCTTTGAAGTTTTCTGGGTGATGTACTGTTATGGCAGTAAAAACATCTGAGATCTAAGAGTTGGCTGCTATTTAAATGGCACAGCATTCACAAGGTATGCTTTGTTGTTTAAAAACATCAAGCTAAAAGTAAACCAAGGAAAACCTGGGCATTGTGAAAAGGGTGGCTTCTTTTTTTGAAGTCATTGCTTTCAACTGAACTGCAGAGCAATGATCATTACTGTTTATAAAAAATAAAAAAAGACAACTGACTTGTTGGTTTCAAATATCTTCAAGTCTTTGATTGTCTACTAAAATTTACAAAATAATGGATTAATAAGCCGAAGAGGAGAGTTTCTCCTTGTAAATATGAATTCCTGATATTTAGCCCTGTGTCCCTGGATTTAGTTTGGAGGTCAATCCCTTCAGGGGTGCTGTAGGAAACTGGAGTCACACACACACACACACACACACACACACACACACACACACGCACACACACACACACACACACACACACACACACACACACACACACACACACACACACACACACACACACAAAACCACTCACAGAGAGTAGCAGTAAGGCAGGAGAGCTTTAGGAGGGGACAAGAGCACCATCAGCTGGCTGCAGAGAGCTGGTTAACACGCTTCATATTACAATCTTACAGTCACTGCGGAGCATACAGTCTTAATGCAGCCCGGTCCAAGAGAGTCAATAAAAACAGAAAAAGTCAAACCAAACCATTTTGGGAAGTATCTTAATTAGAAAGAGAGTCAAAGAGAAAGACGTTGCCTGGGGTACATCCCTCCCCACTAACCCACCTTTGTCCCCTGCACCCCTCTAATCCCCACCCTCCTCCCCCACCTCTCTGCTCCCTCTCCTTATCTTTTCCCTCCCCTTTTTCCTCCTGGCTGTGGTCCACGTCCATCTTGTCTGTCTGTCCCTCCAACCTCTGACCAAACTATCTTATCTGTTCCTCCTTTTTTACTCAAAGAAATGCGGTCAACCTGGCCGTGCTAAAGCTCAACGAGCAGGGCCTGTTGGACAAATTGAAAAACAAGTGGTGGTATGACAAAGGAGAATGTGGCAGCGGGGGAGGGGATTCCAAGGTTAGCCCTCTCTGTCTGACCACACCACCACTAGGGGGACAGGGGCCGCTCGCTGGCCTTGTAGCTGGCGGCAGCCCCCGTCCCGAGAGTGTAATGCATGCATCTGCCCTGGCAAGAGTCAAGCAGCACAGAGGGAAGACAAAATAAGTGACACCCTAAAATCTCCCCGGGACACCTTGCAGCTTCAAACATAGGCACAATGTTGCATCTGCTGTCAGTGGGGTTTGCCTTTTTATATAAAAGGTTCAGACACAGTGACAAAGGTACAACACTTGAGCTTGTTGAGACACAGAAAAAGACCCCCAACCCCCCAAAAAAATGATAAATAAAGGCATTTTGCTTACCCAAAAGAGAACCAACAATATTATTTGAAAGATAATTATATTATAATTTCATGTTGAATCAGCAAACATTTGTACATTTTCAGTATCATGCAGGGTAATCTTCCCAGTTGCGTGCCAAGATAAATTAAGCACATGTCATGATAATAACAATTTTCAAATGTGTTTGGCACAGATCTGGTAATGCCCCTCTGAAAGGACAGAGTGTGAAGGTGGAGAGATAAAGACAGCAATTACTGTCAAGACAGAAATATTCGCACCCCAGTGGCAGCTCTGGGGAGAGGAGGGAGAAGAAGACTTGAGTGAGAATCAGATTGCAAGAAGGACAGAGACACCGAAAGTAACCTTATCACTTCTTCAAATGAGAATATTGGATGCATGGCAGATGAAACCGGTTTTAAAATGTGTAATGGGAAAACGAGACCCAAGTGCAGCTCTTTTGGGCTCAGCTTTACTTGAGGCAGAGCAGAGGATGAATAATTAATTACCAAAGGATAAAGTTTCAGTGGCAATTCATTTTGTAGATGTTGAGAATTTTTATTGGGTAAGTGTAAATTTAAACCTGCTGGTGGCACTAAATATAAAGTCAGACGATTACTAGAAAGTCAGGATTTTCCCTCAGCGGACCACGCATGTCTGTTCAAAATGTCGTGCCACTCGATCTATAGATTGTGAAGATATTTCAGTCTCGAACCAAGTTGTGGAGTGAACAGCAGACAGACAGACAGACAGACAGACAGACAGACTGAACAACCTGACTCTCAGTGAAAAGCAAAAGTGTCATGTGAGTGCAACAAGAAAAGATCATATCTGTAACAAGATAGGAGTTTCCTCTGGCCTTCAAAGGCTGTCGAGTTTATGAAGTCAGCTCTAGCTCTCTCTCCCAGTCGTAGCACAGTGCTAGCCTGACACCAATAGTCCTGACTTAACAGTACTTGCCTCTGGCTTAGTGTAGGATCCGCTGGGGCAGCATGGGTGTGTTACCTGAAGTGACAAAGGTGGGTCCCACTCATATGTCTGTAGCTTGCCTTAGCTCCTCGCTCCCCCCAGCCCCTCCTCAACGAGCATACACACATGTACTCAGTGGGATCCATCCTAGGTCACTCGATGTGAACAAGTACTTTTCTATGTAACTGAGCTGTGCAATGCAAATGTGAAATACCCTAATAACATAAAATAACATGACCTATGATGTTATTTATGTTATTTTTACACGCGAAGAACCCCGGTAAACCTTGCAGTATTGAAACTGAGCGAAGCAGGAGTCTTAGACAAACTGAAAAACAAATGGTGGTATGACAAGGGAGAGTGTGGACCCAAGGACTCTGGAAGTAAGGTCAGTCTCACGCTGCTGCGGCTCTCAGAACGCTAGCCTGAAACTCTCATCCTGAATACGCTCCAGATTACTGCAACTACTGTTTTAGTAATAGTCAATATTTTGAATTAGCCCGAGACATATCTTGAATGTGCTCCACACTAGATTTAACTGTCCATTTAGTGATTTCCTGCAACATTTTCCTACCTCTACTTTGATGCTGAATCACATTGACCTAAATATGCATCAGAATAACTCAAATCAGTTTCTGTAGCAATCTGTGGCAGTTAAATCTTCATTAAAGTTAGCATTAGAAATGATATGTACATTTTGATTATCATCAGCCAATTTTCACTTTGAGATGAGAATATTAGTTCAATAATGAATTTGTATTGGCAGATAAATTACTATTGACTTTTGCCTTAATGCTTAAATCGAGACATAGGCAATTGCATTTATGTATTTGAGTAACGTGTGGTAATGCTTCATTTTACAGGTCCATATTTTTTAGATGAAATCCTCTGGAGTTTTGTTATACTCTGTTATTCAGTGCTTATTATAGTTCAAATAAAGGGCAAGGTTACATTTCTAAACTTGCAATAAGATATTTAGGAATTTATGAAAATTCATTATTAGTGTATAAAAACAGCAGGTCAGCTGAACTTTCATGTGAATTTTGTTAACAGACAAGCATTCAATTTTATTATCAATTTAACATGCTGTATATTCAATATTAAATGAATACTGAATTAATAATGCAATGGGTTTAAGTAGAGCAATTCCTTCCTCTGGAAATCAACAACTGCATATATGCTCAAAACAACCACCAAACTCCATTAAAAACATAGTCAGACCCAAAGTATGCCGTTTGTTTCAGAGGCTTCCTACTAAATCAGGAGAAAAGTATGGACCTGTAGCATATAGTGTTGCTCTATAAATCTACCAGTTGACAAAAAAGACGCTCTTAAACAGAAATATGTTTACAATATAGAGTATAGTAGCTTCTCCACTGTAAATGTCTAGATCATCACCGCTCAGATTAAAGCCTGTTCTTCTTGACCTGATTGAAATGTTTATTCAAGCTGCTTTTATATCATGTTATATGCTACAGTTAGTTGAAATGTTCTGTCGTCATATTGACTGTTACAGATGTGTAGTGTGTAGTAGCTGTTGTGGTGATAGTAGTAATACTTGTAGTAAAAGTATAATATAATTGTATGATAACTCATAATTAAGTGAAAACGAATGTCATTTCAACGGCATACTATAATACATTTGCAAAAGTATAACACTAAACTTTTATTTCTGTGACAATCTCCATTTCTGTGCCTAACCCACTGTATCTACTCTTTCTGTCTGCTTTTTCTCCACCTCTTTTTCCATACACTCACCCTACTCCTCATTCACGTATCTCTCCTGCTTCCTTACTCCCTGTATTCTCCTCTTCTCCCATCTCTCAAAATGTCCCTCCACCTCTTATCCCACTTGCCTATCTCCTCTCCTTAATCACATATTATCTTTTTCACACACCGATCTAAACTTCATCCTTCATAAACGTCCCACTCTGCTCCTTCGCTCTCTTTTGTTGTTAATGTGTTCACCTCTTTTTACCTAAACTCCATCCCTCTGCTGCCTCCTTCACCTCAACTCTTCCTTTTTCATTTTCCTCGTCCACTCTTCCTCAAACCTCATCCCACTGCCTCTCTCCAGGACAAGTCATCCCAGGCTCTGAGCCTGTCCAACGTGGCGGGGGTCTTCTACATCCTAGTGGGCGGCCTGGGCCTGGCCATGCTGGTGGCATTGGTCGAGTTCTGCTACAAGTCACGGGCTGAAGCCAAGCGCATGAAGGTGGACCTTAGCCCCCCCCACTGCCCCAGCCCCTCCCCCAGCACCCAGAATCTAGCCACTTATAGGGAGGGGTACAACGTGTACGGCTCCGAGGGGGTCAAGATATAGGGGTAGGATTTAGAGGCTCCCATATAGGTGGGGTTAATGGTGGTGTTGATCATGGTGGTGGTGCTGTAGATTATTGTATTGTCGATGTAGAGGCTGACGCAGCAGCCCCACGCAACCGTGTTGTTCTTCATGTGGTGATGAGGATGTGGTCAAGCATTGTGGAACCAATGTAGCTTTTAATGTTTCATGAATGCTTTTGGCTGTTTTGTTTCTTTATTGGCCTAAATTTTTTTATTTCTTCTGCATTTTACCCCCCAGATTGGGCTTAGATTTGTATGACTACATATTTGGTTCCATCGTCTTTGGCTGCAGATGATGATGATGATGATGATGATGATGATGATGACATTGATGGTTATGCTCTTGGCTCATGACTTGATTAGGCACCTGCATTGTAATCTTAGCTAATAGTTAACAACATAATGACGGAGAAGGGATGCACAACTCCATCCTCAAGGACTAGTGATGTGCTGATATATTCCGTTTACTGTATTGGGCTGCAACTAACAAAAACATCCTTCATCGATTAATCCACCAATTATTATCCCAATTAAGTAATAATTAATTAAATAACAATTATTATTCAATGTACTATCATATAAGTCAATAAAAGCAGGAAATCCTCATATTTAAGAAGATGAAACTACAGCAAGTAATTATTTTCAAAAAACAAACTATTTTAAGGTTGTAGCAATAGTCCACATTGACACTTCACTACCCTGAGAACACTGTTACTGTGATGCTCCTCATTAAAGTCAGTGAATGCGTCTAGCTACAAATTAATTGGCGAACGTGTGGGCATCAATGATCACTAAGTACGGTCTGAATAAAACTTTTTCAGCCATAATGTGATAGATATTTCAGGAATTCACAAACACTAAGTTGTTTTTATGTCAGTGGATGTCCTCCGTACTTTTCATAACTAAACTAGTAGGACCCCTGCAATGTCAAAAGGACCTTTTAAAACCAGTTCACGCTGAGCCAATTGAAACTAATTTAGGGTAAGACTGCACTTTTGACAGCTTGAGCCAAGTTTCAAATATTCTCTTTAAGCACTGATCTCATCTTGTCCATTCAGCTAACAATAATCTAGTACATTTGTGTTATTATGGGAACAAATTAAATCGCAGGATTCTTTTTCCTCAGCAGCAGTTTTTAATTGGTTTTAATTTTTGTCCATAGATGGTAGTCAACCTGCAGCCATCATTTGATTTAGTGGTATTACGTTCTTTAAATTCTAAATCCCATAATCTCTAATATACTGATTATAAACCAATCCCTTATGGGGAAAATATACTAATCCTGATTTCTAGGAACTCATTAAAATGGACTCAGAGATCAAGAGTTTTATTTCACATGTTAATCTATCAGACCATGACTAGAAATATCAAGCGTATCCTTAGGAATCTAGTTTACAAATGACAAAACAAGGCACAAATATTTTCGTCAGTGCACAATAGCTACCGTTTAGTCTTACTAACTTTATGTTTCCCAGGTCAGGTGTACCCAATACATACACTGCACCTTTATTGTGTCGTTCATAAACTGGAGTTGTGCACCCCTGTCGTAGATGGTCTAAACAGAGACTCCGGTTTATTCCAGCCCTGACAACGTCCAAACAGCCCAGTTACTTAGTGTTAATGGGGAGGAATAATTGATGAGGCAAACACTTCATATAGAACGGCTACTCAGTGATGTTGTTGTAAAAACATGACTCATGTTTATTGATGGTAAAGAGCAATTCACTTAAGCAATAGGAAATACTGGAGCTCAATTTGACGATCTGCTTAGCAAAGCATTATAAGGTCATATTGGATTATCACCTTGTGCAGATCAATACCCAGGAACTGGAAATAATGACAGCTACACGTGGTACACTGAATATTGGATATTATTTGTCCACAGTTTGTCATGCCAAGTTCAAATGAAGTATAAGGTTTAACACAGATACATCATCTTGAAAGTGAACTGTTTAGGACTAAATATTTGTAGGTTCCTTGAATGTTTTCTGAGATGCTCTATTACATCTTCTTCTTTGGTTTTTAATTGAGCAAGACAACACTGATTAAAATAAGATTATTATGTATGTATTACCAAATATAGTTGGCTGTCTTTAGCTGCAGAGTTAACTGTTCTGTCCTCTAACTTTAGTTATTGCAGACACATGTTAAGAATCGAGCCATTCATAGCTCAAGCTACACCCATTTTACTCAATACATGTTCTCAAAAAAATGCACAGCCAGTTGTAAGATATGAGATATGACAGTGAAACATCACAGAGAAGCCTGTCTGTGTGAAGTGTCACCCTACTCTGAGCAGTATAGTCAGTCACTCCCTCTCTATAAATCTGAAACCTTAAAAGAAAACTCCTTCTTGTTTTCCTTTTGTCTTTTTCCAAAGTCCTCACCTTCTAAATCCTTTCAAATCCTCACCGTAATTTTTCATTTGAGAGAAACCCAGAAATGCATGGTTACCTTTGAAATGCAGATGTCTACAACCCACTTGTCTACTATGTACATGTTTGTTGATTGTGCCTGCTTTTACATTTATGTTTGCCTCTAGTTAAACTATGTTACTGTAGCATTTGCTCTGTGAGATTTGAATGAGTAGTTTGGGGTGCACTCACACATGAAGTCACAGGCATTTATACCTGTTTGAACAAAGAGAACAGTCATTTAAACTTTGATTAACAACAAATAAGTGCACCCAGAACATC
>NC_136598.1:16999832-17264832 GCF_910589615.1 Taurulus bubalis | reverse complement strand
TGATAGTGATAAAGATGATGATCGCAGATGAACATAAAAAAAAGAAGAAGAAAAAAAGACAACCAAACAACTCTATTCCTGCTCCGTCTTCGTAGGACAGTGTTGGCCAACGCGCCGCACCCCTTGACAACGCCTTACTAAGACTACAAACATTGTTTTCCTCATCATCATCATCATCATGGTCATCGTCATCTTAACTTGCCTGCAAAGAGTGCCAGGTATTATCACCCTTAGAAGACCAGAAAACTGTAAGCTTGAACGTTCGGACTGTGCAAATTCGCTACTTTGCCATGGACTGTTCAAATTGAATGAAATGCTTTCTTACTACGCATATAGAATGATTCCTCGCTCCAAAACCAGCGAGACAATCAGCCAATATAGAACAGAAGTAACCTCGAAACACACACGCGTGGCTGATCTCGGCCGCAGATTTCACAGGGGTTTGTAAAAGAAAAAAAGAAACAGTAGTAATTAACTAAGTCCTTCATCAACAGCATCACCATGACAGTAGAAATGCTAAATAGCAAATTGATGATTACTTTTTGCTGAGTGGCAAAGGCGAAGTTTAAACTGTATATTCAGTGATGGAAAGAAAAAAATGTAAGACATGGGAAGATCTCAAATGGCAACCTAATGAAATGCTTCTCAACCTGAACACTGGGACCTTGGTGAAAAAAATAGTGGTGGAGGAAATGTGATGGTGGATTTAAATGTGAAGACCAATTCTGCCTCCATGTCCTCTTGGATAATAAATCCAAATAGCAGAGCAATAGAAAAGGCAAATCAGAGTCCATCATTCTTGTTTCCTAACAGTGGGCTGACTAGAGAAGTAACCCATTTGTTTCAAGGGCCGTAATAAGGTTGAGAGCCACTAGTCTATGGTGGGTGCACTTCATTTGACTTGAACTATAGGTATCATTTAAATGTCCCTTAAGGTAATGACTCTAATGGGCAGTTTGGTTGTCATTTGAGCTCCTCAGTCTTTTTCAGTGGCCGGGGAAAGGTACCATATCAGAGAGCTTGCTTTTTAAAACTGTTGTAAATAACTGCGTAGCAAAACTGAACTCACCTGTCTTTTTTAATCATCTTAGATAACAATTCATTGCAATAATGAATATAAAAGAAAATGCCACTACTTGTAATTAAGATCAAATCTTTTTTTATAAATCTACATATTATATATAATACAAATAAATATATATCTATACGTCTATAGAGAGCTATAGAAAAACATTGATCACAGATTGTCATAGGCCATGGCATACATTCTGTTATATGGCTATTTTTTTTGATAACTTGAGAATATTAATATGCCACAGTCTTTGTGTCTCCTGCTCAACACTGAATGTCCATCTGGCAGTCACACGGACACATACGTAGGAACGCACGTACACACATTGTTGCATACACAGGGTCAGCTCAGATCACCCCAGCCCCGTGAGGGGTTCGGACCGTTTTATTTTTGCCTGTCTGTCTGTTTCACCAGAAGTTTTTCACAGATTTTCACTATCGAACAGTGTTTTTACCCCGAAACCCTCTGTTGCTGGTCCTCTGAGACAGCATGTAGGTGCCAGTATCCAGCACTAAAGCTTTTAGGCAGGCCTCTAGAGAGGATGGGCTACTGTGATTACCATACTGTAGGGAAACAATGCTGTCTGACATTTGGTGAGTGTAGCATTTGTGTTGCATTTCATATCGCCTCAGTGCTTTTTGTTATTTGTCTAATCAGATGTAAGTCAGCTTCAGATTGCAGTATTACTTTTGTAATGCAACTTAGCCTGGTGATGATTCCTAGATATAGATTGTGTCATAATACAGCTATACTGTGTGTAGGACTGAAATATTGTGTTTTCTGCCCTGCTCATCTCTCCGATTCTATCCTTCCTTGAACTCTTTGTTTTCTTGTTTTCTTTATTCTACTGTTTGTCTACTGCCCTGCCTACCATCTCTCAAATCATCCTTGTTCCTTCCCTTGTTTTGTCTTTCCCTTATCCTCTCCATACTTTTATCTCCCATACTGTCCCATTGTAAGACAGAAATGTCTGTACAAAGTGCAATGTGTACAAGTTACTTTACTTTCTGCCCTGACTTACTGCAAAATAATGAGATAGAGAACTCGAGACACCATCTGAAAATCCAAATTCCTTCTGGCTCTTAGTTCTGAACATTGCGTACCTTTTACGTCGTAACCTCAAACACCTAACAATAAAAAACATTGAAAAACTTCCAACCTCTTTGTCAAACTCACACACATACCTCATCACGCATCAGTCTGCATGTATTCAAGTCACACTCAACAAACAAAAGCATAAATGGAAAATAATACCTTAAAACCACAAGTATCTCAAACAACAACAACCTTTATGGCTTGAAAGAATAAGATAAACAGTTTTCATTCATGTCCCCTTAGCCCAGGGTATCCGTTCAGCAGCACTGCAGCAATCCAACATGAGAGAAATACTGGAAATACAGTGGATACATTTGTGAAGAGACATTTAACATTGATCTAGCTATCACCACACAGGTGGTTGAACTGTACATGATACTGTTGTCTTTCTTTCTTTTCCACCTCCAGCACATACGTAGACAGCAAAAAGGAAACTGCTTGGCTGTCAACGTTCTGGCTTTAACATCATTTGTTTTCTTCCTTTGTTTTTTGTCTTACCATTTGGTTTCTTTTTCTAGTAAAACATCAATGCTGAACCTGCTTTCTCTGCGTGGTTATTTATCCCCTGATCCTGTTCTTGTTTACGGCAACCAGCCTGTGGGCCTTATTTATATCTGAATCATACTGTAGACGTCATTTTATTCACCATATTGGATTGCTTCTTCTCTTTAATTTAGAACTTGTAATAAAACAGGATTAGCAGTTTAAGTAATCAACAATGCATATTGTTACCGCTACATTTTTTTAATGAAAGAAATTACAGACTAAATGTGGGTGTTACTCAGCTCAGTTACAGACTCATTTAGTCATCTGTTGTGTCGAAAGTGTTGAACATATACAGTTTTTGACGTGATGATGGTGCCAGACAATAAATCAGAGGATCATCCACATGGATGTGTACAAACATGAATGTGTGCACCAGATATCATGGCACGACAACCAATAGACATTTTATTCGAAGTCTCAAATGTCATGCTGAGGTTGACACTCGAGGAAATGTCAGGGGGTCACCAAAGTCAGTAGTATTTGTCATCTGGGACCATTGATGTCTGAACAAAATTGTGTGCCAATCCATCTTATAGCTGTTGAGATATTTACATCTGGACCAAAGTGGTGGACCGAAGATTTGTAATAAGCTGGACATTTCCATTATAATTGTGTCCAATGGTGTCTTGACAATTACAACACAGCTATAGTGGGGGATTTAACCTTCAAATCAAAGCTCAAATTAATTACTCAGCGGCTTTGAAATGTCCTCAAGAACAGCTGCAATGTTGTGCCTCAGTGGAAGTTTTAAAGTTATAATATAATCTGTTCTGTTTATGTGAAGCCTCGCCATGTACAGTCTCTGCTGTTGTAGACCAGCTGTTACAGGGTTAAATTCCCTGCTGCGATTTTGTCATTAGGGCTCGTTTTTTCCATCCGTAGGGACCCAACACTTCTAATGCAGAGCCATCACTGACAAGTATTTCCCATTATTTCCTATCTCTTTCACAGACACACACACACATACACGCTCACACACCAAGCTGGGTTATTACTGACAAGTATTTCCCATTTACCCAAAGATGAAGCAAAATAACAATTTGGAGGTGGTCCTGCCAACCTTTTAACCTTGCACCTTCATGTGCAAATGCACACACACACACACACACACACACACACACACACACACACACACACACACACACACACACACACACACACACCTTCAATCTGCCTCTTTTATAGTCACTTTGAAGCGACAGGAGCCTTTTCACCTTTTTATTTTTACTGGCTCATTTCATATCAGTCTCAGTCTTTCCCTCCCTCCACTCTGCATTACCCCCATCCTGTTTAGCCCCTCCTCATTTCTCCTCTGTTCTCACACTCTTTTCCTCTGCTCGTTCTCTTTATCCTCCCACCTCCTGTCATACTTAATTTATCCATTTTTCTGCATTCCTCTCTCTGGGGAAGATATCTGAAACCCTGATTTCTCATTCACAGCCACTCTCTTACTTTTTCTTTGAGGTGTCGCTCATGGTCGGAGAGGAAATTTAATTCCCATCACTCTTAGCACACACAAGCAGCTTGTGGCCTTGCTGTTTTGTCCTTGTTGCTGTTGGACATCTGAAAAGTGTGACTACAATGTTTTGGTTTAGATTAAAAGGTTAACCAAATGGAACTGATTACAAGTTGAAAAACCAAAGGATTTCTTTCAGTATTGTTATCATAGCTCTTTTCAATCACAGTGAAAACTAAATATGTGTTGCTTTGCATTACTGCTTTTGCGGTATTCCCTCATCCTGTGATACATATATTTGACAATTTTTAGATGTAAACCAGGAGTATAAATCACCGTCTAAACATCAGCAAATCTCAGAAAAAAAATAGCATTTCCCCAGGTTGCTTTTTGAAACACAGATCCTTAAATCCAATGCCCAATGGCGACAACAATATTACCTTTGCTCGTGCGCCAAATTTAGAGTGAACCTCGAAACTTCATGCTCTTTTATTCCAACTTACATCTAAAAATATATGTATATTATGATGTAATTCTTTTAAACAGCTTCACGTTCCAGTTTTGAATATCTCAAACTCCACAAAGTTCACCAAAAATAGTTTAATACAGAATCTTGACAGACCAAAATTCTTCAGATACAGCCACTCTAATGAAGGTTAACTGAATATTAGAAACAGCCTGGCCGTGACCGTACGTCCCGCTCAACGAGAGTCTCCAGGCGAACAACCAGGTTTGCCAGGCTGGCCCCTGGATTGACTCCAGGATGACAGTGTGAACCCACTGGAGAGCCTGTGAACGGACTGGCACAAAAAGACAGTTTATAGGACCCCCACCTGGTTCTGGCTGGGTTCTTTGGGCCTCCTGAACATTCGGGACTCAATCTCCTGTCACCGCTGCCAGAACATTCAGGAAATCGCAAAGGGCATCATTAACAAGCGCCTGGAAGACAGCAGGGGCATTGGTCAGCCCAAAAGGCCTGGCCAGGTACTCAAAGTGAACCAGGAGCGTGCGGAGAGCAGTCTTCCACTCATCCCCTTTCTTGATATGAATCAGGTGATAAGCACACTTGGTTCCACATGAGAGTAGCCTCAAGTTGCTTTCTGGTCTGGGGAACTGAAGAGGGCGTGGTTTGGTATCTATTGATGAGCCTCCTCTTTTGTCCGCTCAGGGCAGGAGACCATGAAATGATCCGCTCGACCACAGCTTAATGCACTCCCACTATCATCCTCTGGAGGCGTTCCGCACAGAAAGACGTGCTTTATTTCCAGGAGACAATGGGATAATGTTGTGGAGCAAAGGGGCACTGGGCAGAAAAAGGTAGGAGTGGGGTGAGAGCGTGGCAGGGAGTTGAAGGCAGGGAAAACAGGAGGCACGGCCTGGCCGTGGCATTAATTGCACTGACGTAAGCCGTAGAAATGCAGGGTTTGTGAAGCACATCAGTGTTATGCTCTCAAAGTCATTTTAAATGCTTGTCTCTTCTTATTAGCCTGCACGGATCCAGGGAAACCCCAAATGGATTCCCGAGGAGCATCAATACCGAGGAGACAAATGTTTTTTTTCTCATTTTCTTTTACCATTATTCTTCAAAGGCAGTACATCAAGACAAGAGAGAGACCACAGCGGCTGGCCTCCGAAAGCAGTACTTTGGGGCTTGAATGGGTAACACAGATTTTATTAAACTCTGATCATTACAGATTTTGTCTGGAGGTCACGTTTCTTTTCCTCAGCAAAACATATTAAATAATTCATCAACACAAAGGCACATGGACTTAGTAAGAAATTATAATAAAAGTACACACATTTGTCACAAAATTGTGCATTTGTGACTGTATCTATTATATATATATATATATATATATATATATATATATATATATATATATATATATATATATATATATATATATATATATATATATATTAACAAAACATTAAAAAGGAGTTATTGTTTCCAAACAAACCAAATGGCAGAGTGTTTGATGGGTTGGAAGACATAATCTTCACACAAAGCAAAATATAGTTTCCAGCAGCCAGTAAGACTTCACAGTATATTCATAGCACAACAAAACTGGAGAACACAAAGTATTTACAGGAATATTTCACTTTAATTGTATCGCATGCACACCATAACTTCCAGTATCGGCCCATCGCAGATGTTCAGGCTCTTTTCCAAGTCCACAAATCTTAATGGCAAAAACAGCTAATCTTATTAGTCCTTTTTTTCACAGCAGACATTCTAACATGTCACAAAAGGAAGAGCAAAGGGTGTAAATAATCAAATTATTGATGGCTGGATTCCATTTAGCTGCTTCAGTTTCGGAGTCCTGGTATTACCGCCTGCTTTCACATAATGCCTTATGAAACACTCAACAATTTGTCACGTGAGATAATTTAGTGTGCAATAAGAACGCCTTTTTTATTTTTTGCGTGTCATTCATTCGCCATGTCGTCTGTACTGACTGCAATGCAAATGTATCCGCTAAACTACTGCTGGACCCATACAAACACGTGTATGGGTCATACAAACACAAGACTTACGCCCAGGAGTCTGCGGTTCGTGACCAGGGCCACAATGGTTAAGTTTTTGATTTACGAATGTCACGTTATTTACGTATGTATTGTACTTTTGTTTATAGTTTTTTTAAGCCCAAGTTAGTAACACCTGTGTCTTTGTTGCAATGACCAGGTAGAAACCTCCGGTTCTGCCGAGTGAAACCGAAGTGTCTTACATTTTGCATTCTTTCTACTGAGACGCAGAGGGCGACTCCTACCGTTGCAAAAATAAGTCAGATTGTATGGAAGTCTATGAGAAAATTGCTCACTTGATGTATTGCCTCAGTAAACATTGTAAACTTGAGTTTATGGTCTCAATCGCTAGTTTTAAGTCTTCTTCAGTCCACTTCTAATATATAGGCTATGGCGATTACAAATTAAAATGTCTGCAGAGAATAATAGCAAAAATAACTGTTTAAAATTGCTCGACGAATATACAAAATCACAGGCATTACCATGTAAATGACATTTTAACACAAGAAGAAGAAAAAAATCTCTCTGTATGAGTAACAATATTGTGCTTTTGTTTTTGAATGTATGAAGCTAAATTATACAAACAACAACCCATGCAGTAGAAAAATTGGCACGGATTTGGTGCATAAATGCAGAGTAAGACTACATGATTCCATTCTTTCATGTATAACATTATAAAACATTCCTCCAAAAGGTAAGGATGTTTTGCTTTGATATCCCAGCATTTCATGTTTAATACTGCACGTTTTGTGCATTTCGGTATTTGGATAAGGTACTAAAGACATCATAAATCAAATATGTTCAAGGCAAACCAGCCAGACATATCCTTGATTTTATCCTCATGGCATCTTTTCTGTCCAATCACCCATTTTATGAAGACATCATAAGGCACTGCTTTATCATGTTGGTCATAAATATACCAGTCCTCTCTCTGAGTCTTGTCCTTGGGCAGATTTCAAGTCAGGATTGGTCATTTAAGGGCCTCACACCTTCCTTAAGGATGTGTGTGTGTGTGTGTGTGTGTGTGTGTGTGTGTGTGTGTGTGTGTGTGTGTGTGTGTGTGTGTGTGTGTGTGTGTGTGTGTGTGTGGAATATATACAGTATTAGCAAGTGCATGTGTGGAACTTGATAAAGGAACAGCTGCCAATGTAATTCACATTCTGGGTTGTTTTCAGTATTGGAAGTACCCCTAAATCTGATGAAACTCCAAAGTATTCATTTCTCTCTCAAAGCCATTAGAGTTAACACATCAAATCATTAGGGGAGGCCATTTTGTAGGTGTCTATGAGTTTGTAATATAAGACAGAACTGAAATGGTTCTTTATCTCAGTGGGCAGGAAATAAAACCACCCTGCTGAGAACGAAAACTAATTGGCTCATGACAACATGATTAACAGCATGTTTATTTGTAATCATGTAGTATTTGATTTATTTGTGCGTGTGGATGAAAAAATAGTGAAGGAGGTATTCACCAGTGTTTGGCCTTGGAGCGAAATGTACCTTCTTGAGGCTCATGGAGCATGCTCGCATCATATGAGACCGGTAGAGTGCACATGCATGTGCGTGTGTGTCTGTTCGTATGAAACAGATTTTGGTGGATGAGCTTTGAGAATGACGTCCTTGATTCTGTATGTGACATGTCAGTGTGGTTGTGGCAGTGTGAATGTGTGTGTTACCTGCGTGTGTAGTTGCGTCGTGTGTGTTGGTATGCAACAGGCGACTCATTCTATAGCGGGTCATGTATCATCTATGATAGCCAACAGATTGCCTCCCCAATCCTCTGTGTGAAAGATTAATGGCATGCTGTTTTTCTCTCTCTCTCTCTCTCTCTCTCTTTCTGGTATTAGTCCTTTTCTCAGTGGCCCTGATGATCTTTGTGCAGCTGCAATCTCTCTTTCTCCACTTGGAGGCGTTCTCTCTCAATCTGTAGTCTGCCTGCCTCAAATTTAAAAAACTGCAGCCTCTCTTTCTCTAGCTGCAGTCTCTCCTTCTCCAGTTTTAGCCTTTCTGTCTCCAGATTCACCATTGGAATCCACGCTTTACTTTCCTTATCTCTATCCCTCTGTCCATCATAAGTGGAAGATAAAGACGTGGAGGATGAAGGCGGGCCTTGTTGTGGCGGCAGGTAAAAAGAGGAGTTGACCTGCTCTGATTGGCTGACGAGCAGAAGCCTCAGCCTTTCCCGTTCCACCTGTAACCTCTCTCTCTCCAGCTGCAGCCTTTCCCTCTCTACCTCAATCTGACAAAGTCGCTCCTTCTCCACCACGAGCCGCTCTTTTTCCACTGCCAGTCGTTCAGTTTCCACAACCAGGCGCTGTTTTTCCAGCTCCAATCGTTGTTTCTCAACGGCAACCAGAATCCCTGCCCCCATGTTTTCATGATTGGTTAGTCCACCCAGAGCATGGGCTGCCGTCCCCGTCAGGCCACCAGCGAGTGAAAGGCCTCTGTTGGTGGTTGAGGTCGGATTCTTTGAGGAGCTGAGCATGTCCAAGTCGTTGTGGGAGTAAACGTCACCAACATGCCCCTCACCACGTGACTCAATGTCACTGAGGAGGGAGGGAATATCATCTTCATCTAATTCTCCATCGCCCATATCACCATCACCATCAAGCTATAAGGAGAGAAGAAGACTCTTAAATTAGAACTCCACTTGTTTCACACATGACTCGTAAGTTTACTTGTCATGAGAGAGTCTCAGAAAGTAACCTTGATAAATGATGATGAACGTTTATTTAGGGGAAATGCAGGATCCCAGCATTTTTTGAGCTTTTCAAGAGATCTAAGCCTCGGCAGCTTTGATTTCCTTTTACTGTATAAAGAATGTTTGGCAGTTTTTAAATTAATGTCACTGAATACAGATGAGACTCAACACAATTACCACTTTTACTACTGCAGATTGTCTGGCTGATATTATAAAGAATGTTACCCGACTGGATACAGGTTAATTACACTGTTAGGAGAAAGAGTGGGAGATTATTTTTAGAGAATGATTGTGGGAGATTGTAATACCACAGTTTGAACAGATGATGATTTTATCTGTGAACACATCTAAATGCAATTGTAAAAAAGTTACATGTATATGTCAAGTTTGAATAAATCCTAATTAATTAACACATCCTTAATTTAATTTGATCATCACCTTGTGGGCCTACATGAGCCCAATCCAAAGGACGGCTTAACAAGAGCCACTTGAGCTACAACATGAGCTGGCACTGTGCTATGTTTAACATAACTACCTCTGCCAATGGGGATATTAATTAAGCTAATGAACACATTAGAAAATACTTGCATCTCAATATAGGCAACTTGTCTTACGATGATCACTGGAGCCCTTTATCAAAAAACATGAAGTTATTCGAGAACATAATTGTGTCCTCATTTACATGCTAGTTTAATTAATGGACTCTAAGGTTTAATTAGACTGTCTAATCTATAGTTATCGTACACGCACAGGCACTACCGTGGCACCATGAGGTATGATGAGTTTGGTTTCTTACTCTGTATTCACTGACATCGTCCTCCATCTTCACACCCAGCGGTGCCATCATGGCCTGCCCATTCGGTTCCCCGAGAGATGCCAGCTCCGGCCAGTCACAGTGACAATCCTTCGAGAGGCTCGAGAGGTCAAGCAGCTGGTCACACCCAGATCCCAGAGAAGCTGCCTCATGCTCAGGGGAGGACTGATCATACTCAGTCTTCAGGGCCAAAGACGAGGATGAGGAGGAGGAGAGAGAGAGCTCAGCCCGAAGCTGTTTCCTCTTCACCAGTGAACGCCAGTCCAGGTATCGACGCTTCACCTGCACAGGGGATTATGGAGGAAAGGCACTTGTGTTTAATAGATTATATATAGAAAACATTATAAAAATATGATTCCAACATAAATAATAAACACACCTCAGCAGCAGTGCGTAGCTCTCCCTCCCCCAGTGAATTAACACCTTGAGCCACTTCCTCCCATGCCTGTCTCTTCAACTCATTGATGGCTGTGTTCTGTTCACACACAGAGAGAAGAGAAGAACATAACGACAACAATTTGATTGTTTTATTCTGAAAATTCTAACATGGATTTTGTGAAGATAAAGTACTTGTAGGTCTGTGTAAACAATGCAGATTCCTGTCAAAATAACAGACATTTTACAACAAAAAGCTGACACGGCTGTAAAACAAATGCTCCTCTATCGTACATCCAGCGGATCATTTTGGGGCTAATACCAAGGCAGGTATTTGACACTGTACATTTTATTTCCAAAAATACATTATTTAAAGAAAAACATCCCGTAAATTGGTTTGGAAAATGAACTGTATGAGTGCTCTCTGGTGGTGATACTGGAAATACTACTTCTAAACTATTTCAAAAATGTGTTGGCCTTTCTGCACTGCACTTTCATTTAACTTAGAAGCTGACCTATACAGGACCCGGTTGATTGATCTAAGTTTACTCTTTATCTGGCTCATACTGTTTTGAATATTTTAGTTGTGACTTGCTTTTTGGATGAGCATGTCTGTTAATTGTGTCCTAAGACAAAGTGTTTTGTCAGTGATGAAATGGTTTGAAAACTACTTTTCACATATTTAACAAGAGGTTACAAACAACTTGGAAGAAGTTGCTATTGGATAAGAGATAATTTATTTGTGCTTCGGTTGATCTATCCAAGAGAAGAGAAGAAGAAATCTATACCTGCTGTCGAGAGAACAACACGTCCGTCCTCTTGTGGATTTCCCTGATGAGGGTCTGTGTTTCTCTCACACTGTAGTTGCTCTTCCTCTTCCTCTTCAGATGCTTCACCTGCAGGAAATCCAGCTTGGCAGCAAGAAGGGGACAGAAACCCCAGAGAGAGGAAAAGAGACAAGGATGGACAACTGGGGGAGGGAAGCAAGAAGAAAAGAGGAAGAGAGTGGTGTAGGTATGAAGGGAGCAATAGACAAATAAAGGAGTTAGAAAAGGAAGGATGAATGGAAACAGGTGTTCAAAAGTCAGAGGTCAGAGTAAAGGGGGATGTTATTTGTAAAGGTTGATCCATGTCTAGAAGTATAGCTTTCCGTCTAAATCACAGTGTTTCTCATCACGGAGCGATCCCTCAGTGGCTCCAGCATTCCCTGTGAAGTTTCCACCTGGGAGACTGAGCTCAGCTGTTACACTAGATGCTGGCTTTGTGTAGTGACATGTGAGAGAGAAGTGTGTGAAGTTGTAGAGGTCACACCTGGTTGGCTGGAGAATTAAATCATCAAAAGTCTTCTTTTTTCCCAGAGTAGGGTTCACTTTTTCCTTGATGAGGCCCTGACTTGATGTGTGCAGGGCTTTCCACCTTTATTCCCTGATCTGCTATGCTGCCAGCTGACTGTACACAGGTAGAGAAGCATCACAGGCTGAGAGGACTCTGCAGTCTTCCTGTATGTAAATCAGAGAGTCGTTAATATTGCTGAGTAAAAAAATACTTCTAGATATTAAAGAAATATAATTGCAATATTAAGTAGTACAAGGGCGCAAGTGCAATACGTTATTCTCTCACTTTCTCTAATGAGAAAAATAACAAACATATGTCTGCACATGTTTGTTATTTGTCTCGTGAATTGGAAAGACCATAAAGGTATTGTTTTTTTATAAATCGTAAGGGATTCATCTTTTCACATAGTTAATCATGTTACATTTTTACTAAGGGCTCTTTTATTAACAGATTACTTGCCAATATGATATAAAAAAAATGTTGAGGTTGGGAGTAGGCTCGTAAATTGCTGAGTTGTCGCCAATGAAATACTGCTGATGTTTCAATTTTTTTTTCTGCAGCACATTAACACACATTGTAATACGGTGCATAATTCTTTTATTAAGCTACTATATGCAGACAATATCGACCGCATATGTTGTGGACTACCGTTATTTCATTATTTAAATCACAATTGTAGCCTTGGGAGGTTTATTGTAAGTACATTTGACATGTGTGTTTCTTCTGTTAGCCTACACGTAGACACAATACCTATGAGCATTATGCGCTTCTAGGTTATGCCCTCAGACTGTATCTCCGAAATATTTCGAGTTAAAAATAACGTTTTTCTTTTTAAGGAACGGTATACGCTATGAGACAGTGTTTTTCTCACCAAACGAGTGTAATCATCATTATCAGAAAGGTAACGTAATCGTGTGTGTTGCCTATTCAACCACCACCTCGAATTGAACATTATCTTTCATATATTGTGAAGACAACTTACCTTATATACACACACAGATGTACCGCAATCAAAACAACATCGTGGAGGTACAATTTAATGGTGCATTCAGGTACGACTCGCAAATTAAATATCCTATTATTGAAGCGGAAAAAGGACGGTACAAGTGGATATCGGATAGAATAATTTGGATGAAAAAAAGACCCTGTAATAAAAGCTATTTTTACGCAGCACGGCGATATTTTCACAAGTATACTAGAGAAGATACATTTAATTGATCTTCAAGGATGAGCCCGAGCTGAGAGGTGTTTTTTTTTTAAGTAGCACGATTTAGATACACGAGCTTTACAGTCAATAGACTTCGGCATATCCCATCTCTCTCGGGTATGAAAAAAATGCTCATATTCATTGATACCATCACATCCTCTACCATTTTTACAATATTCCTGAGAGCACATGAAGGTGTCGGTAGTTGTGTACAGTTTAGATCGCTCCTATTGGTCAATTCTCCACCGCGCCCACTTATGACGACACTGAATCTCGCCGCGGCTTTTCCGGCTTGCTCGGCGTGCTCACCCCGCTGTCAGACACACAGTGCAACGCTAGTAACTGTATTAGTTATCCCCAGTTCTGCACTGCACAAAGGCGCCTCTGTGGAAGTAGTAAAACATCGGATACAACGTTTCCAGAGTTGTGTTATTTGTTGTCAGTCAAACCGTAAGCTACGTGCTAACGTTAGCTCCCTAACAACTTGTGAGAAGCCTGAAGTTGTGGCGCAGTCCAGATGACAAGACGGAGGTGAGGGGATGGGCTCTGTCCGATGGGCTTTTCGCTGCGGGTCGTGGACACCGACCGGGTCCGACTGGCAGTTTGCTGCTCGTTGCGTTCAGCGAGAGGAGAAAGACCGGATCGAAAAGTTTGTGTTTGCTAAGGATGCCAAGTCAGCCATGGTGAGTGTGACTGTACACGTTGTGTGTGTGTCTGTCGCCTTCTGCGTGCTGACTTATCGCACAACCACCCAACTTGGATCCGTTCCCGCTTGTCAGATCCAGTTATCCTTGTGTAACACACTCGCTTGTCTGTCACTCTGTCACCCCGACAGGCTGGCAGGTTGCTGCTGAGGAAATGTGTGTGTGAGAGGATGGGGATCCCCTGGTCGGCGATCAGACTGGAGCGATCCCCCAGAGGGAAACCTTACCTGGCAGCACCACTGAAGGTACATACCATTATGTATTAGTAATATTAAATTCAATTTATTTTGTATAGCCCAAAATCACAAATTACAAATTTGCCTCAGAGGACATCCTCTGTCCCGGGACCTCACATCGGTTTAGGTAAACGTCTTTACAATCTCTACACATACAGACATACTTTTAGATCAGAAGATGTTTTTCTGTCAATTCGATGTTCAAAAAGCTAAAGGTTTTGCATGGCTAAACACATGCACATGCTGAACATTAATGTGGAGATTTATTTTGGTAAATTGGCTCGAAGAAAGATGTGGAAATGGTTAAACTTGAGGTAATAGTTTGGCTTGTTGACACAAAAGCACACACACGCATTGTAACCGACACACAGAGAGAAAAAACAAGTCTGTCCCAGGACCTCACATTAGATCAGGAAAAACTCCCCCCAAAAAAACGAAAAAAAAACTTTAGCAGGGAATCAAACAGTGGATATAGTTGAATAATAATGACAACTAAGGCAGCAATGTTATTGGCAATGCTAATTATTATCTGAAGTGTGTCCATATAGAATAATAATTAGACTGCTGTCAACAATGGTATATGTTGAGTCACCAGAACAGACCCTTTGCTCAGATGGATTTGTGTATATTATTGTGTGCTGTACAGTATGAATAGAACCAGTAATAGTGAGCTCAAGACATAGTTTATGTACATTAAATTATACGGCACTGTTGCTCTGACTTGACTTAGTTTTCTGTGTTTTGATTCATTGCATAGCTTTCCCAACTTCAATAGCTTTAAGAACATGAAAAGTAGTTCTCTGATGGACATGTTTTGTCTTTGTCACATAATTGAAAATATCCACAATGTGATGTCTTGCTGTTGGCATCCAGGTCAGGCCAGATCCAGGTCCTGAACCCCCAGCCTGGAGTTTCAACTTGTCCCACCAGGGGGACTATGCGGTGCTTGCTGCAGAGCAGGGGGTGCAGGTGGGGGTGGATATCATGAAGACCACCATGCCAGGTAAATGCCAACAGTTGAAGCAGCATTGACATATTATGAACAGCTTTGTGAACATACTTTGAGATCAGAAGATGGTTTTCTGTCAATTAGATGTTCAAAAAGTACCACAAAGCTGAATGTTTTGCATGGCTACATGCAAACAGGCTGAACAGCTGAACATTTATTTTTGTAAATTTGCTCGAAAAAAGATGTGGAAATGGTAGAACTTGAGGTAATAGCTTGACTGATTTTCATGAGAATCTTTAGTTCTCATCGGCAGTTCCTATTCTTTAGTTAATGTTGTCGATGTCTCCTGTAATGTGAGACTTTCCAATAATCAAACATGGTTGGATCATCAATCAAACGCTTAAAGATCAAACTATAAAATGAACCATATCACACTACACGAGGCAGAAATGGAAATGCTTTTGTATTTCCCAACTTTACCGCAAGGGGGCACTGTTGCCTTGTGTATGTAAACGGTTTCAGGCCAAGGCGGCTTGTGTGTGCAAATGTTTGGATTTCTGTGTGCACGTGTGTGTCACATTCAAATCACTGGTGTATTTCAGAGAGAGGAAACAGTCCACAGTATTCTCAAAACCTGAGTATGTTTGAATAACCCTGTCTTCTCTTTCCATCCGTCTTTGTCTGTCCCTTTTGTCGGTGTCTCCATCCTTCTTTTCTATCTTCCCTTTCTTTGGCCCTCATACCTTTCCTCTTTCCTTCCTTCCTTCCTTCCTTCCTTCCTTCCTTCCTTCCCTCCAGGTAGCAGCTCCGTGCCGGAGTTTTTCCGCATCATGACTCGTCAGTTTACAGCGTACGAGTGGAGCGTCATCCAATCAGGCGGCTCGGAGCAGCAGCAGCTTGCCGCGTTCTACCGCCACTGGGTAACCATGGCAACCATACTATCCTGTTGTCAAATTGCATTGCCGGCGAGCTGTGTGTGTGTGTGTGTGTGTGTGTGTGTGTGTGTGTGAAATGACATTGACAATATCCTTTGAGACACAAACACACACACATATTTGCAGATACGTGTGTGAACAAATTGTTCTCCTTTTCTCACATTTTGTCCTTCTCTACGTCCTCACAGTCTCACACAGTAGTACTTTCTTTCAGTTTCAGTTTTTTTCTGGTGTAATTTCTTTCCTGCAGAGAGAGCGAGAGAGACACACACACACACACACACACACACACACACACACACACACACACACACACACAGATGGACAGCAACGGTGGTGCTAAGTAAAGATGTGGTGAGATCGAGAGGGTGGCACAGAGACGTCAAGCTCTGATATCATCACCGCGCTGTTGACTAATGGCAGAGTTCGACGGTTGCCATAGCGATTAGTCTTGTAATACTGTTATTGTGGCTCATTGGCTACCAAGCAGGGTTGGTTTTGGCTGGACACACACACACAAAGTCACTATTTTGTATACACACTGTTGTGCATGTACGCATAGATTCCCATCTGTTGTGGTTTTAAGTTATTGTGCTACTAAGCCAAAATAACACAAAAGATTATGTTCTGCTTGTAACTGATTGAGTTTCCTCTCTTTTCCACCGAGGCCTTGAAGGAGAGCTTCATCAAAGCCATCGGCACGGGTCTGGGCTTCAACCTGCAGAGGGTGGAGTTCCACCTGTCCCCTGAACCGCTCACGCAGAAATATGCACTGCGCCAGACCAAGATGCATCTAGACGAGGAAGAGGACGACGACTGGGTATTTGAAGTAAGTCAGTTTGAAGGACAAAAAACTACCTTCCAGGATTTCTAAAAAATGAGACGTCTGTCTTGTGTCTAGAATGACAAATTGAAAAATACCAAAACACACTAACGGAAGATTCAAGACTAGTTTCATTTCCAGCCTACACTGTTTTCTAGTGACCAATTGCCATATTGGCTTTCTCTTATCATCTTATTTACTGTGAGTTTTATTCACGTTTTTCATTCTCTTGGACTCTACTTGTGTTTTGTATTGCCCAAGAGGAGCTGTGGCCCTGGCCACATGTTGTCTTGAGCACACATTAAAGGAATAGTCTAAATGTTTTGCCAAGACCTAGATGAGAAGAAATACACCAGGCTCCTGGAAGCACAAAAACACAACTTGTCATTTTTACAGTTCTCTTTCCCACAATGTTGAACTATTTCCTTTAAAGGAAAAAAGGCCAATGGGCCTCCTTACCTTCTCTCTTTATTTCTGTGTTTCCCCTCTCCTCTCTCTCCCATGTGTTTTTCCTCTCTATTCCCCTTTCCCTCCTCTTACTCTTTTCTCCATGCCCAGTGGCAGGTGGATTAACAAGTGACCGCGAAAAGGTTGCCAGTGGTTTAAAAAGCCTGTTGTTGCGTCTCTTCTCCTTTCTCCATCTCTCCTGAGGTCATGGAGGCTTAATGCTGTTTTAGTGTCTGTGTTTTCACACCGGGGAGTAAAAGCTCACTTCTATAGATGTCCTCTTTTTAACTATAGATTGTAGGGCAAAGTGAAGTAACCACAACATACAGGAAGGAGAATGTGCTCCAGTACAAATTATGAAGAGTTACAAGTTGAAGAAAGAACCAGTGAAGCAAAGACAAATAGAGAGAGAAGTAAATGTTAATATTTAGTTATAAATGTGTACTTTTATCTCGTATACAGCTGGTTCATTCCATATTTATTTAATATGACTATCACCAGTATCATAACAGTTAATAACATGTTAACAGATAGATAAGGCCAAGTTGCCTAATTAAAGCTAAAACAGTTTGTCAATTAATTAATTTGTTGTTGACAGAATATTAATCTGTAACCTTTTTGAGAAACAAAGAATTGTTTGAGTCACTTTTCAAGCAAAAGCTGATACCATAATCTTAATATTTGAGCATTTCTTGCTTATTTTGAGCCGTTGTTTAGGACTAAACAAGACATTTGAAGAAGTTACCTTGGGCTTTAAACTAAACCTTATTATACTCATCATACACACACACATTTGGAATTCATGCCAACCTTCTGGTTAAAGGATTAGCCACTCAACCAGAGTTTCTCTGTGCTTGGTTTACTCAGCCGGTCCAGCCAGGCATGCTCTTTGCTGCATGTGAGTCCCAGTGTGTGCGACTCGACCCCGCTCTGCACTGCTCATACTGCCGTCTGCCTTGATGACGCCGTCCCGACCCACGGGGTCATCGCGGATAATATTGGACTATAAAACGATTCTAACATTAAATTAAGCAGGAGCTCATATTTTTATTTAAAAAGAAAAAGGGGTGAGAAATATAATCTGATACATTAGACCTTCCAGACTGCACTAGACTGCAGACTGCACCTCAAAGAAGATGGATCTTCCTCTTTTATATCTACAAAAACAGCAACACTTGTTATTAGCAAGAGTTATTGTTATTTGTGATCAGTGAATGATTGTATTGACCTTGAGAGGTAAAAGTACCTCGAACTGAATTCTTTGAGGGGTTTTTTTCTGGGTTTTTCCGGATTTGTCTCGTAAACAAATAGACACACTCAGATTTTGGCCTTGTGTCCTCTGGCTCACTGTCAGCTGATTGGCGAGATCAGAGAGCAGCTATGAGATTTATTATTTCCTGCCGTCCTCTGGTGATGTCACCCCTGTAGCCGCTACACAGGAACTGATGGACATAATAACACACATTGAAAGCAGACTATAACATAGCCACTGAAACAGCAAAATTACTAAATATTTTAATAAAGCTCTTTCTAACATTTCTGTCCTCATCTTTTTCCTTTGAGCTTCTTTTCATGTTCCCTTACCCTCTTCCATTTTCTGTAACTAAACCCCCACTACACAGCGCCACCTGTTACTCCCACGTACACACACAGCTTTTGGCCTTTAATGTCCAAGTGTATTTTTCCAGCTACGAAAGCAATTGCATTTGGAGTAGAAGTTATAGAGTGCACAACATTGCTAAACAAACAAAAAACAACTTTAAAAATATGTTTTTACCATTTTTAAGGCTCAATAGGTATGTTGTTTGTTTGAAATTTGAACATAGGATACAATCACAACAAGCATGTTTTATGTTAAAATAATCTAATGATAATAATAATCTTCATCAATTTACATAAGCAAGGTGGTTAAACTGCATCTATCATGCTGTGGAATGGATTCATCGTAAAGCTAAGCGTTGACATTTTTCAGTGAATGCATGTCTGCTTTATCACAGGAACCTGATATTGCTTGGGAATGTGTGACCTCTAAACGCAGCGATTATCTGACTGGAACTTTGCTCACTGTCCTTGCAAATCATCATGCAAACGGATACTAGATATTCACATGCATATATTCAATAGTTGTAGATGCATGCATTGTGAACGTCTGTATCAACGTGTCTGATAAGCATTATTTGTCATGTAGTACTTGCTCTGCATTTTAATGAGTGTCAAGGTTTTCATTTATCAATATATGCAGGCTATAAATGTACGTGTGTGTTTTTCTGCAGGAGAGCTTGCTGGATACTGATCATCATGTTGCTGTCGCACTCGGACCAGCAGACAATGCAGACTCTGCAGTAAGGGCTCATAACATTTACAGCTGTTCTCATTCAGAAGGACTTTTCTTAAGATGCATAATTACAGGAAGGTTTTATGTGTCACTCATAACACATTGGTCTCTAGGAACATGCAATGTGGGATCATTTTCAGTCATTTTACAGGCGAAATAATGAATCGATAAATGACAAATTATTCATTTTAATCACTTTAAAAAACCCAGAAATGAGCCATTAATTGCAGCACTACTAGAAACGCCACTCTATTTCACTAATTAAAGACTCTCTTCTCGTTTACTGGCAGCCTCTTCGTCCAGCTCTTCCTCCTCCCACCTCGTTTACACTGCTGTCGTTCAGCGACCTCATCGCCTCAGCCTCACCTCTGACAGAGGAAGACCCCGCCTGCTGGGACCGCTTCAAGATGAAGGCTGAAGCTCCACAGAGACAAAAAGAAACGCACGCATCCACATAACACACCACACACGCATGCACCCACCTTTTTAGAAGTGCCAAAACAAAAAATACTGACACTGAAGCTGCTTTCTCATTCAATACAAATCCAGTCAAGTTTGACCAAAGATCTCTCTGAGGGCTTCAGAATCCATATAGCATCTGACACCTTCTATCTTTAGATCCTTGATTCAGATGGAAAAATAGACCTTTACATGCCTGATACACACACACACACACACACACACACACACACACACACACACACACACACACACACGCGCACACACGCGCTGTGTAGTACATTCACGCTTTTAGTGTGTGTGTGTGTGTGTGTGTGTGTTGAGGCACACATTGTCCAAGATTCTGCACTGAGCACTTCATTATTACTCATGTACACTCAAAAAAACACATTGATTGAAAGACATCTGTAATACATGCTTTATATACTGTATAATATGCAAGATAAGTAAGGCATATTTCACAGTTACAAAGATGATTAATGAACCTTAATGACTTCATTATAAGTCTACTCCCAATGTGGATCATGAATGCAAGGATCAAATAAGAAATTACACTAAGTGGCAATGTCAAAGTGTTGGTGTTCACTTGAAGTCGCTCTTAAACAAATTTTTCCTCTCAAGTTATCTGTCTTTTATTCTCTTCTCTCTTTTGTCAAGCAGTTATTGTGAGTTCAATGCAGAGCAACTTATAAAGTATCCAATAACTACTGCACGTTCTGTTGGACCTTTTTTCTTTTCTTTTTTTCTTCCTGCTTTCGTTCTCCTCTGAGTCCTCCTGCTCTTTTAATCTTGCATGTAAATGCGCACAGAGCCGGTTAATAAATCACTGTGATTATTTAGCAATAATCTGATCTGTATAGCAGTTTATGATCATATTGTGTGAACCTTTTATAAAACTATGCTGACCCAGTCAATGATTTCAATCAAAATATAATTAAAAACAAAGAAATTGATTATTGAAAGTTATTTTTAATAATCCGAACCATTACAGAAGAACACAGATGAAATCACACTTTATGTTGTAATTTTGCATTAATTTGCTACACTGCGTCAAAAATCTGAAAGCCTTTCTTTGTAACCATATTGCCCATTAAGTGCATGTATGTTTTGTATGTGTAAGATGCTTGTGTCGTGTCTATCTACACTTCCTCTGTATAACAAAATATATCTGCCTCTCCTCTTTTTCATATCTTGAATTCATTTTCTCCTTCCTTTCTTCCTCCTTATCTCTTCCAGTCTGTCTCTTTCTTTTCTTTTTCTCCGTCTCCCACCATCTGGTAGCACATCCATTTCGATCAAGAATATTTAGTCAACCATCGCGGTGCCTTTCTCTTTGCAGTTCATATCTTCTCCATCCTCCCTCTCTTGAGGACAGCTCAGTCTGCATGTTTACCTTCTTTCTGCATCGCCTTACTGTAATCGCAACATTTAATTATAATCCCTCTCTCCTACACACACAGAAAGGAAATGACATGTTAGAGGTCAAGTGGTACACTCTCAACCTCACCTTCTCACAACCTGAGGTACAGATACATAAATAATAATAATAATAATAATAATAGCTAGGATTTATATAGCGCCTTTCATGAAACCCAAGGACGCTTAACAAAGACATAAATAAACATAACAAATGCAACAGTAGCTAGAGGACATAGGCTTTGGTGAAGAGATGAGTTTTGAGGAGTTTTTTGAAGGTGTCCAGAGATGGTGTGTTGCGGAGCTCTATGGGGAGAGAGTTCCAAAGTGTGGGGGCTGTCACACTGTTCGCATTAAACACAAAGTGGCTGCTGCAGACATTTCTCTTGTTACCGTAATTGTTGAGAACTAAAGCATCACTCATTGTAAGGCAGCTCTCCACCAGGTGTGTCTGCAACGACCAGTGGTGTAATGTTTGATTGAAAGAAAACAGCCTGCAAAGGGTGAACCCCCATCTAGACTGCAAGTGTATCAGATAGATAGATAGAAAAATACGCTCTTGTTGTAATCTATATAGATGTCTGCACCAGCTCTGTGTAGGCGTGTATCTCAGCTCCGTCTCACGGCTTAAGCGTGACTAAATGTATTATGTAAACTGTTTTCCACCAGTGTTTCTCTGGCCGCTGAGTGGCGTTGATTCAGTCAGCAGTATGTGGCCCACTTGTTCCTTAGCTGTTGGCCGACATTCACACCGTCCAAAACAATAAAAGAGAGCAAACTGTTTCCCCCCACTGATTCTCCGGCAGCTGAGCAGCGGTGATGCACTCAGCTGTGTTATGTATCACTAGCCGGGGCTGCATAAGAGTAGTGAGTGAGTCAGCAGTCGATCAATCTCGGTATGAAACAGACAATAAAATGTGTTTTGAGAAAGTGTGAGTCACTCCAAAGATGAAGGGTCCTTGAACATTCAGCCATTAATGAGCACCCAAAATATAATGCAGTTTGGTGCAGCCGTATGTGAGAGTAACCGTAGACGGACAGAAAATGCGCAAACGCAAGCAAGTATATGTGGCTATAGTGGAACCGAGATCAATGACTTATCTCAAAGCGAAAACTTACAGCGAGTTGAAATCAAATTTGAGTTCATTTTAAACTATTAATCAGAATCAAAATCAGAACCATTTATTTGCCAGGTATGTTACACATAAGAGGAATTTGTCTTGGCGGGTGGTGCATACATTAGACAAACAACAACAATCAACACAGTGCAAGAAATAGAAACATATTAAAAGTTATAATATAAATATAAAAAAAGTGCACAGACAAACATAACAGTACTATAAACTTAACCCCCCCCCCCCCCTAGGGGGGGGAGACTGAGTGATTGTTATATAAAACTGTAAATCATAGCTTGTTTTATGAAAAAAAGCCCAAAACTGCAAGTAATATATATGGTTACATGAAAAAATTAAAATGTCACAGATGTGCGCAAATGCAAATTTAGGAGACCTCGTCAGATTTTTCTCTCTAACTTTGTTCTGCTTCACTTTATCAAAGTCAACCTTTGCAGAGAGAATGTTCACATATTGTGCTATGATTTGGGTTCGAGTTATACTTTACAGCTGCATCATTTCAAAGACATAATTATCCTGAAAGTGCTTTTTTTTCTAGGCGGACCTGAAACCTTTTAATTTTTGCTGTGTGCCATCTTCCCATGTGTAGCCTTTTATTATAACACCCAAATTATTCAAATAGCCCTGGTGGTTGCAGAGATACACCCTTTTTAGTTTGGGTATGCAATTTTCGAGCAGAAAAAATAGGTTGGTGTTCTATTGGATAAATCCTCAGCAAATACAGACATATTATTGGCTATTATACTATGTATCAAAGACAGACAAATATGCAATTGTCTGAACTACTACAACCGCACACACACACAATCTGACAGGGCATGAGATGTTATGAACCTGTTTTCTAACACCACAACCTTCACTACACCTGCTGCCAACCTTCATGTCAGTTATTCCTCTTTCTGGATTCCTTCCACCTTCAGATGTCCTTCCCATCAGATGTTATGTTATTTTCTCACCACTGATTGTGCTTTTGTAATATTGAGAAGTGATGATATTGTAACCTGCTGTGAGGAAGGTTTCATGAGGTCCTTTGTCTGTGTTTGTATGTGAGACACACACAAATATAGACAGTGTGTCGGAGGAAAAGTGTAGTCATTCAAGGGGATGTGCATGTCCATGTGTATGCTTCTAGTGAAAGTAATATAGCTTGAAAACACACACATGCCTCAAGCTGAAGTGAATGTAGCCTCTCCACCATCTTAAATCGTGTGTTCTCTGCAGCAGGGAAGGAGCGAGTGGGCAGCCGGGTCAGACTGGAGTCACACAGGCTCTCCTTAGAGAGAGGCCATTTTTAGTTGCCTCAGGTTTGCTTGAGTGTTAGAGAGGATACCTATTTTTAAATGCAGGATGGTGACAAGAGTACTTTATGCATCAGACTGAGAATTTACTTTTTTTTTATCCAGCTAAAATTAACTTAAGAAGCTAAACTGTAGCAATGTCCTCATTAGCTGAGCCGGTATGTATTATAACGTTTTAACCATGCAAGAGACATGGCTCTAGAGAGAGGAGATGATGGTACCACCGTCATATCCATTGCCTTTAATGCTTAATAGACAGGTATGATCTTCTTGATTAAGGATGCATATTAGTAAGAGTTGTAGGCCAATATGATTTCCTACTCCTGTTAAGTAGAAAGAGGTAGGAAAACATAGTTCATCAGGTATGAAAACAAAATGTTCCTGAACCACTAAAGTCTTTTGTTATGTTTTCTCATGATTGTATTTGTTGGGAGTGGGATGCTACTTTGATGCTTTCTTTTTTCAGTCCAAGCTTTGTTTCTGCCACAGATGAAGAAGATTTAATACTGTGTGCCATAGGAATTAGTTATAATTCTCAATCACTACGTTGTTAGTACTTCAATTTTGACTTTGGACTTTATATTTTTCAACGGATTAAAATGTTTCACGTTTGCCAGTTCACTTTGATGCATGTGTGTCTTCACTCAAAAATCACTATCACTGTTTTTTCCCTGCTTTGGAACAGCCCAATGTATGATTAGAAAGTTACACAGCATTTGACACAATCACAAGCACACACTTAAACAAAGGGCAGATAAGTAATGCCTACACAACCCAATCAGAAACATTAGCACTTGATTTCACTTGTTGGCTTGTACTGATTACAGACTCATGCATTTAGTATTTTTGTGAGCTCCTATGCCAAGTATTTTGTGTATGTGTGTGTGTTCAAAGTGGGGTTGAGGTCGACCGGCAATCACAGAGGATAGAGTTGAGGTAATACGTTTAACCATTCTTTTCCTCTCAGGCTAATCACACCGTGTTTCACATTGCCGATAACTGTGTTGCATACAATGTTTGTTCATAAACACATGTTTGTGTGGTTGACAGTGGTGAGCTTGCAATTAAATGTCGTATGGACTTTTAAAGCAGTTGTTGTAATGTCAAAATATGTTGTTGTTGTTATTTGATATTTTAAGGACAGGCTCTGTTATCTGGAGTCAACTTGCAGATCAGTAAATGCATATCATGTCCATAGACTGATTTACTGTCTGATGTTGATCATGGCATGTGTGCAGAAATAAAAGTAATGGCACTGACATGCAAACATGAAGCGCAAATTAAAGTAGATTATAATTAGATGATAATTGCTGGAGCAATCAAAACGAACAATTATATGTTCCACAATAGTTTACCCTTAATAGTACTGCTAAAAGTCACTCTAAGTATTTGTATTTATTACATCTCCTTGTGTGTTCCATATTTTACATTTCTACTAAAACATTGCCTTCATCTTTATGGAATTGTACATTCAACATGTCAAATACATAAATCATATTTGCAATAATTAACTGAAATGTTCTATATTTAAGATGTAGATGTATTTTTTTAAACAAAGTTGAAGTTCTGATAAAGTTTATAAAGTTCTTATAAGATTCGGGTTTTCAGTTGGCAGAAAGTTTTTCCCATTTCGCTCCACGCAGAGAGCAGCAGGCCGTCTGCTAACTGCTTGATTTGTGCATTATGCCACAATAAACCTATTAATAGTATTGCTTTCCTTAATCTCAAACCCAACACCTAACCATGGATACAATCCTTCAAGCAATGAGAACAAATATTCAATTTTCCTCAAACACACACACACACACACACACACACACACACACACACACACACACACACACACACACACACACACACACACACACACACCAGTTTCCAGGATGACATTTGCTCACCCTCCCTTATATGTGCAGAACAAGCATCCTTAGGACACACAACCACTATTGCTGCCCTATTTTCCATATGTAACTGGGGCACCTACATCCAGCCAGCTGTATTAATGCAAACCTGTGTGTGTGTGTGTGTGTGTGTGTGTGTGTGTGTGTGTGTGTGTGTGTGTGTGTGTGTGTGTGTGTGTGTGTGTGCGTGTGTGTGTGTGTGTGTGTGTTCCTAGCCATCTGCACAAGTGCAATCTAGTGCTGCAGGCAGAACTCTAGCATCAGTCACAAGGGCATGATGGAGAGGAGAGGGTGGGAGCGAGCAACAAGAGAGTTACTCCAGTTTCCTTGGAGAGAAAGAGGAAAGGAAAGAGAAGGAGGAAGCAGGAGGCTAATTGAGGCTATAAAACAAAACAAAAGCAAGATGATACAAAAAAGATGAGAAGAGGATGTTAAGAAATTATTTGACTAAAATATATGTCTTGAGAAAGAAAGAGGTTACTGTAAAGATTCATTAAAAGCCATGCAGAAAGAAACGTGTCTGTGGTGTTACAACCAGATAACTGTGGAAAGCATGTATGTAAAATAACTCGAATCCATCTTCAAAGTGACTCGGTTAAATCTGCATGAAATATTGTAATGCCAACAATTGGCATTGGTGAAGCGGTCACATTATCAAACTAAACTACTCTCACCACACAGTGATGGCAGCTTTGAAGTTACGGCTGCCAAACTCATTCTGTCGCCCGTGAGTAGGAATATTTGTATGATAAAACTGCTGATGTGGAGCATCCTGGTCATGCAGGAGTTGATGGGTTTGAGAGGGGAGATGAAGAGAAAAATGTATGCTGGGGTGTTGCAATTTATGCAGAATTTAAGGGAGAGAACGTGGAATGGATGAAAGGCCACATGGGGGAAACCCGTGTGCAATGACATGTAGAGAACTTTAAAAATTGAAAGCATGAAGAGAGGAAAACTGCTTAAAAGAAAGAAATGCCCTGAGAAAAACAGAGGGTACCTCCACCTCAACCTGTTGCCAATAACAGCAGCAATCCTGACTTTGTTAAGTTAAACATAATTGATTCATAGCTGGACAATTCATTATCGCACACAAACACGCACATAATGATCAGTAAGTGCTCGGGGAATGGTCATGGGTGCACAAAATCAATTCCCCTTCAGGAATCGACACACAGACACACACAGCGTTAACGTCAGAGCAACGTCAGAACTGCTGCAGTGGATTAGACCTCAGTCTCGGTCTCTTGTCCTGCACCTGCCCCCAGAGAACATGTTGTTTCTGTAAGACAGCTACTGTAACTGCGTGTTAGAAAAAGTTAGAAACTAATGTGATGGAAGCAGCTGGAAGGGATTATTCAACTTGAAGGTCAATGCAATGTTTATAACCAAATATTACTTTTGCAAACTGCATTAAACATTATTATTTTAAACTCAAAACAAGCCCATAGCAAAATCAAGAGCCTTTTTAGCCTTTCTTTTCACAAACAGAATAATATAAGTCAAGTATTCATTTCCATGTGTTCTCTCTCACAGAAACACGTCAAATGAACACGACCTCTTCACAGCACATTATGTGGCAGGTAATGTGTTAAAATGACTTGTTGGCACCACGGAAACAATGCCAATGGAATGAAGTTAATTAGGAGTATTTGTGGTGGTGAACACACATATTAAATGCATTCAGCCGAATGCGATGCTCAGAGCGAGTGACGTACTCTGGATAGTGAGACAGACTAGTGGGCGGGAGGGGAAGTGGATGGAGCAAACTAACTTTCAGCAGGGGAGATTGACTCTTTTGTCGATACTGGTTTGAGTCTGGCTGTGGCCAATATGCTCTTTGACTGATTGATTGTGTGCCACATTAAATACATTTTTAAAACACCAGAGACCAACATTACTTACTTTACTTTATCTGCTGCCTGAGTGTTTTAGCTGTTAAATGTAACACAGCACAGCTGCTGGAGGTTTACATCACCAAACTACTTTCCAGTTTACAGAGTCTGAAGCTACTGGGCAGCGAGTCTCACCATGTATTATAAAGTCTGCACACACACAAACAAAATAATCCATCCACATCCATGACACACACACACACACACACACACACACACACACACACACACACACACACACACACACACACACACACACACACACACACACGTCCTGTGGGAGCAAACCATTATGCACTACACCAAAACCCCACTCAAGGGAAGGGCATTGACATTGCACACACAGACACACACAGTGATTCTTAATCCTGAATTGACACTTTTCTTGCTAGATGTATGCAATATGTCTATTTCATTTAGAAAATATTGCCAGTGTTTACTCTGGGATGTTTTTCAGCAGCGGTTTAACAACTGTGTTCAATATTAGACAACAGCTGTTCAGGGACCAGTAGCTGTCCCAATCCAATTGTAGTATTGTGCAAATGTGCAGCAGAAAAAAACTGCTTATACTCAGCCTTCACTGGAGAAGGAATGTATCACAAATGAAAGCACATCAGACGGCACACACTGCATTCAAGTGTCCAAATATTTTACCTTTACTTAATATATGTTTTAAATGAATGCAAGAAAAATCGCTGCTTGTTTTTATTTCACTTAGGTATCAGATCAATGGCCTCGAAAACATAAATTAAAGAGTTGCTTTAAGAAGCCAAACGTTTTTTTATGCCAACAAACACATACACACACAAACGCATCTTTCTTCTTCCTTGTTCTGAATTATCAAAACATCAATAAATTCCCATCAGTTTCTTTTTGTGAATATATACATGCAGAAACACAAACAAGCACAGTGAGGATTGTTGTTTCAGCTGAGAAACGGAGGACGAATAGAACGAGTTCACGAGGGTCAAATGTCAAACAGGCCGGGGGAATGTTTACTGTTAAACTTGGTTTAAACTCTGTGCGTGCTCGTAGGCAGACGAGCCTGATTGTCCATAACCATTAAATTGCATACAGTAAAGCATGTGTTTATGCAGCGTAGATATGCCTGCGCCTTTCGATTTTGAAAAGAAGCAGAAGAGAGGAACATGGAGTGCATTCCAATCTGCTGTTTTCACTTTAATCTACGCATGGTTTATGAATCTTGTGTTAGTTTTTCTTTTTATGTGGTAAATCTATGCTATAATCAAACTATCCATTAAAAGGAGAAAAAAATACTCAAGACTTTGACATTGCTCTGCTGTCTACGTTATAAATAAATTAGGGTTTTTGGGAGTGAATGTGAATTCTAAAGAGATGTGTCATTTTGGGGAAATAATTGTGACACTCTCCGTGGCTGCTAAAGCTTGTTATGATGCAGGAATAGCAGCCAAACCTATTCACAGAGCATGTGTTAGGGAAAGGATGCATGCAATGTATCTAATCTTTGGCTGCAGATATCACTTGTTTTCATGATTTAAATTCCTTGTATAATGAGGTATAATATTGTTGTTCATCTTTGTTGTTAAGCAGAAATACAAGTTAGATAAAATACCAACTTAAAATGTATCTGAAACCAGTCTGCAACATAATTGTTGTTTTCAGCTTGCAAAATTTGAATACTTTAAATACAAAATTATTGAATTGTTTTTCTTGTGTCTACAATCTAAGATTCAAAAAGGTTTTAATGTTGCAGATGTGACTGTACGTCCATGTTTAATCGTAGTCTGTTATCGTCTGACTGGCAACAGTAATGAGTTTTTTATGGTCTAAAATATCTTTGAGTTGTCTTAAAATGATGGGTAAAACTCCAAGATAATTTTTCTCAGCTGTCTGAGAAAATGTTTATTCTATTGCAGCAACAACAAGTGCAACTGTCGTAATCTATTGGGAGTCTCAGATGTGTGTATGTGTGTTTCCTCCCTTTCACTCTCTTCATTTTTTGCATATCTCTCTAGTCACGACTTAAAGTTGTTTCATTACTTTTCTCCTTTCCTCCTTTCCTCCACTCTTTGTGCATTTCCATTCATCTTGTATACTTCCCATAAATTCATTTACTCACTCACTGTAAATTGCTCTTCAAGCATCTGCCAAATAACCAAATCCCATTTCTGCTCCTCACAATCATCTCTGTCTTCCTCTTCTGCTCTCGTTAAGGAGGTTAGACAGTCAGCAATTAAATAATGACAAATATGTAGAAACATAAAATAACAGTAAGTACACACTCTCTAATACACACAAACATAGACTTGAGTGAGAACACATCCAGGCTTTCTGGGTCATAATGATCAAAGCCAAGTTAAAGTAACTCCCAGCACACAACCTGAGTTATTATCAGGTCAAGGCGACCACATTGTCTCTCCATCCATAGCTCTCAATTTACAAGAGCTGGGTATTCATTTGGAGGCCACACACATTCACACACATAAGCCTCCTCTCTGGGACACAAACATGCACCACAAGCCAACAATAAATATCTCATTTTGTCCGAAAACAGCTCAGTGAAGAGGTGAGGGCCATCTAAAATGTACTCACTTGGCCAGTGTAATTCATAACCATGTACAATGACACAAATACAAAGCAGGTGGTGCGTCCCAGTTTCTAATTAGCTGCATGGTTGCAGTAATAATGGATTCCTCTCATAATATATTCGGAATGATTAGATTACAGAGCAATCTTTGGTCTGAATGAGTATCTAATGAGAGCATGGTAATAAAGTTACACGATGTTCCAGGAAGTAGGAGGGTATTGAGAGCGTATCCTTAAATCACAGCCATTACGAGACACACACACACACACACACACACACACACACACACACACACACACACACACACACAGTTAGGTGCAGTTTGTTTAATCAGCTGTGTATCTGTGACCTTCTATTCCTTTGAGCAGCGATGAACTGACTTCAAAGCCTGACAGTGTGTGTGGGTGTCTTTTACTTGTCTTGTAGGGACATAAATCTGTTTATCACATTGAGCGGACTCGCCTTCCTTATGGGAACAAAATGCACATTTGTGTAACATAAATCATTACATTATAGGGTGAAAACTTAGTGTAAGGTTAAGGTCAGGTTAGGTTCTGGTTAAGATTAGAGTATGGGTTAGGATAAGGCTGGTAGCAATTACGGTTGGAGTAGGGTGAGTCACCAGGAAATAAATGTAAGTCAATTTAAAGTCCCCAGAAGTCCTGAAAACAAGAAACACACACATTTCAGACGGTTAAGTGAGGACATTATGTAATATCTCTTGTTTAGCTGCACCTAAATTGTCTTATTCAGTATTTTGTTGTACTTCTCGTGTCACTTCTGGTTACAAAAAAACAAGATTGCCACAGCCAACATGCCTGACTTGAAGCTTCGAAACTGTAGCCCAAGAATGTGTAACATCCCAGTCCACTTCTTACATACAGTCTATGATCTGTACAAATGCTTAAAATGACAATTACTTTGGGGGCTGAAAGATGATAAAATGCTCTGTAGAGCTGAGATTATGTCTTTTCTGCAACATTGGCAACAAATGTATTTACAATAATCCTGTCGCTAAAAACGCTATCCCAATGATATTATATACAGATCTCTGAGATTAACCAGGATTTCACATATGAGTGACTGCAGAGACTTCTACAAACGATATACATTCATGTTCCAGTCGACAAAATACACGTCACTTTGTTCGTCCTATGAGGATTAATGAAGCTGAACGTATACGGCTCATGTGCAGGGAGATGGAAGCGTTGGGGGTGGTTACACAGACACAAACACATGCAGGTTCACGGCCTTGTAAGGTTGCCTATATGCTCTTTTAATTTGCATGGATCAACACTAATCCCCAATCCCGCCCATCTCTTTTCCACTGTGGTGACCCTGGTGCACAATATCAAAGCAAGGCAGATCATGTGGATTATTGCTTGTTTGGGATAAAGTCGGCTGAGATTTCAGTTTTTCTGTCAAGATGTTCACTGTTTTAAAATGTTATTCAACAGTTACACTTGATCATAGTGTTTCTTTTGCTTCCCCTTTAGTAGTTTAAGGGTTGCTAAAGCCATCTTTTTCCACAACGTAGTGTCATATTTATTGTGCACCTATCATAAAGAAATTATAATAATAATAATTTGTGAGTTTGAACAATATCACACTTCAAACTAATGATTACTGTATGGCCAAATCTGTTGCAGAGCAGCAGTGTTTAAATACAAAACTGGAGGAAGGAAATAAGGAGATCACTACATGAGCCACGGCCTAAATTCAGATTACTTAAATGTTACTGGCATTCAGCTGAAATGGTGGTAAGACACAGAATAGCAGAACAACAGAGACATGTAAGGCCAAGCTGATTAGAGAGGGATGTGGCCTGGAAAAAAAGAGGAAGAGAGTGAGTGATGTGAAAGAATTGAGGGAGCTAAAGAGAGTAATGTAGCAAGTGATGGATGAGAGAAAGATGGAGGGAGAGAACAAATGAAAGTAGAAAACAAATGACGAAGGCAGCAGTGATTCATTATTGACGATCACGCCCCTCGACTAAACTAATGCACACCACACACACACACACACACACACACACTTAGTGGTCTTGTAGTGGGTGTGAGTGGACACGCCCTGTTAGTGAGAGTCACTGACAGTTTATATTACCTAACAAGAACCAAGAGCAAGCTGAAGGTCAGTTATTCTTTATAAATCTCCAGCTACATGTTTACAACCTATTGAAACATATTAATCTGATGAAGGTTGACAAAGACCGAGTTGTCATATATTCTGTTTTGGAACATGTTTGCTTACAGTACGAGATTTTCAAGAGCATTTCATCAAGCCAACACCGACAAGAAGTCCTAAAACTGCTTTTGATGAAATCATTGACAACTGTGCAAACTCCACCCACCAATGAAGACTATGTAATACAGTAGAGAGCTACGGATAAGTGGAGCAAGAGTTGAGTTTGTTTGTTTTGTTAAAACACTGATGTTGTTGAACTGACCTTGGAGTTCAAGAACAACTTCTCTAAACTTTCTCTCTTTTTTCAATATGGTTACACTCTAGTAAAATATACGAAAAAATTCTCTCACAGTAGAAATTCTTCTCAGAGGCCAAGCGCAGAGGAAAACATACCAAACCATACTCAATGTTCTTCGATACAGAGATCAGAGAGCATTTCCTCTACACATGCAACCATGAATAATGGCTGCATAATTCATTTTGATGCAGGGTGGTCTGACACATATATACAGTACACACACCTTAACCCCACACCACCCTCATAACTCCCTGTCAAACTGTAATGCTGTCAGCACCCCATAACTCGGCCCTGCTTCATTTGGTTAATATGACAAGCACAGTGTGTAAATTACATGACCTTTGTTCGCTCTATCATACCTTCAGAGTGTGTGTGTGTGTGTGTGTGTGTGTTCCATTAGCACGTAAGCGTGTGTTATGCCACTGCCCATACCTCTGTGCAGTGAAGATGGTTTGAAATATTCAAACCTCCCAGAGCCAATTAGTGTAATGGAGACGTATTTGCATATACAGGGTGCGAGGGGTTAAAAGATAAAGGGCAGAAGGACGGATGGAGGGCTGGAGGGTTAGAGGAGAAGATACAAACTGAGTAGAGATGAGGCAGCGAATGCATGGGAGGGAAATGAACATCGTCATCGGAATTGTCATTGAATGTTTTGCAGGCTTCTGGCTTAAGTGTTACTTGACTGTTATTACTAATTGAAGCTGTACTGTGTGAGAGGATTTCTGTAAAGAGCTGCACAAGAATAACAAACATAACGGGAAACAGCAAAAACAAACTGGTTTACCATAGTTTACATGGCAACCAATTTCATTTTGCAAATTGCATGCAGGCTGAAAATTATCAACACAACTTTGAAAGCCTCCTTGAACAGTCTGGTTGGTTGGCGGACATCTTCTCTTTTACGTATGAAGTGCTTTGGTTTGAACAGGTTTAGTTACACCGTGACAAGTGAGTACTAAGAGACTATGTTAAAGAAAAATGTATTTCAACCACCAGTGCACATGCCACTGTTCAGAAGGTGGTCATGAAAGCTGGGGCCGATCACAAAAAGCATGTCATTTTGTGAAATTGAAGCTATTAAATGATAAAATAGTGGAACCAGGGGGAAAAACACGACGTGAAAATGAGGTTTACAATCACACTACCAAAGGACCTGAGGACTAGCTGAAAAAAAATACAAATGTCATAATTGTTTTACCAACTTGCACGGATATTTGAACGAGTGTAAAGCTTTCAATTGAAATATTCAACATACACCACAACATGGGTTATTAAAATGACCTAGCCTGTTGAGACCACAAGTAAGGAGGGGGATGATCACTAGTAAGGAGGGGGATAGTGGGGCTATGCTGAATATTACATGATGTCACCTAATTAAAGTAATAAATAACAGGAGAGTGAATGAGATGTCAATCAATCACAGTCTGTACACAGTTATGACAAGAGCTCCAATCAGGCAACAAGTGAAAACACCTGTGTGGGTGGACCTGCCGTATCGTCCTTTTAAAATTCGATCCTTTGTCTAGTCCTATAAGATGTTTTCAGGAAATCAACTCATTTGATTCAGACCACAGGTTGAATCTAGATTTATTTTAAACCATATATGAGAAAACCAGTTTAGGTTAATCTGGATTAAAATAGATATATTTACACTAACATGATATCAAATGACAATGTGAGAGGGGTCTTTTGTAGTAATGAAACCTACAGAGAATAATCACTTGAATCAAGCAGAAAGAGTTTAAACTAATTTTGTAGCTGTCTGGCCAGCAACTTTACTGCTCTGGTTTAATCTCACCACCCTCATAGCATCGGTTTCCAACGCACCCGCCCAAGGACACTTCCACACGCGGTCTGATTACTGGCGACCTGCTCTACCTTCTGAGTCACAGATGAACATAGTGTAGCAGTTAGCAGCTAAAGAGCCAGGTATTTCCCTTAAGAGTTGGTAGAGACCAAATACAGAGCAAAAAGAGCGTTAATATTGGAATAAATTCACAAAGTCGTCAGAAACATAACTCCTGATGAATGACGTTTCTCCTGAACTAAATGTATAAATAAGCAATTGTTTGTCAACAAGTTTGCCATTTCAACTTAAGGTGAAGATTCATCAGTGTTGTGTTTACCACTTGTATCTGCTGCCATCAAATGGCCAAAAAATCAGTTATTGCAGGTTTTGTTCCGTTGATAACCACTCTTTTGAAGGATTACATTTCAATCTTTCTTATGGAAACATTTGAATGCTACAGCATAGTGACAAAAAAACTAAAAGAGAGATAATGCGATATATACAGTAATTCTCTATAACTGTGATTTCTTCTACTTGTATCATTGTCACAATCAAATGCATCCTTAGAGAATCACATGCTCATCGGTCATATACAAATGTGTAAATGCATGTACATACAGTAACAGCCACAGTCTTTCCTACTTATTAAAGATACTTGGTGTTTTTTTTATTTATTTACATCATATAAGACAGAAGATGTGCCCTTAATGTCAGTCAAAAACAAACAGCTGTCATCAAGCCTCTTCCACATACACACACCTGATTCCAACGGCAGAATCAAACAGGGTTCATGCCCAAGGTCAGCTCTGCAAGTTCACAACATCAAAGTACAAAACACCATCTACTGTTTTTGACATCGACCAGTGGTTTCCAAAGTGACATCTGAGAGAGATCCCAGTAAAATGTCATAATTATTATATTAGTTTTTACGTGAGCTGGTGAACAAATGTTATGGAAGCTACTATTCTCATGTGGGGGAAGCTTTACAGATTGGATACTGGTGGAGTAATGTGCATCCTTAAGGAGGGTTGGATTTTTTTGTGAACCTTGGACATGGTTTGTTTCTGCTGTTAAAACCAGGTTAATGTTAAACAAATAGGGACCAGTTTCCCATCAGCTTGGACCCACTCTACTGCAAGTCAATGGGGGTGAAGTTGATCTCGGCAACAAGAGAGTTTACAACAATGTCCTGCAAAAAACATATGTTCGGCAACTTTGTCTTTCAATAAAAATGACAGTGTCATGCTCATTGAGTTGCTTCATAAATCCATCATTTAAGAAAACCATTAAAAAGTTGATGTGTAATAAAAAAGTACAATAGTGTCAATGGAAAAGTCTATTTTCTAAATTCTTGAAAGAAAAAAGAATACTTGAGGAAAGGTTTTGTGGGACACTGGCATGTTGGGAAACCCAGCCTGGCATTAGATGGCACATATATTGACATAAATTATCTGAAATAGAAAACAAACAACAAAGCAGTGAAACATGTGATTACATAAAAAATATTTTGTGAAATATACCCCCCAAAAAAATCAGCTGATGCTAAAACAATTTCCATAGTTATTATTCATATATTAAATAGATCTAAATTGTACAGATGTGTTACAAGTACAATAGGCGTTAATTAACAAATTATTATGTTTGTACATCTGCAATCTCAATATGTTCTTATATTGTTTGAAACACACACACACACACACACACACACAGACTCACACAGACAAGCAGTGTTGCTGGAGTTCCAGATGTATTTGGCTCTCGCTCACTGGATGCTGGACCCTCCCTGACTTACCTCAGGCTCATGACAACATTTGCTCATATTCATTGTTTGACACTGCTTATACAGTACAGCTCAGTTGTATTGCCACAGTAACTGTGATGGATGCCTGCGTATGAGTAAGTGACCTACAGTATGCACTGCAGTGTAATGGTCCATTAGTGACAACAACTCGGTAGAAAACCAGTATCTGCAACCCCACAGCAAGACTTGTAAGATCTGACCAAACGTTTAATATTATGCTGAGAACTTACAGACTTGGAGACATGAGAGTTGGACACAAGTTACGTGGGTGTGACGCTGGTGTAATGTCCTTTATTTAGCCGAGATACAGAATTCAGGCACTGCTGAAGTTGTATGTAAATGTCACCTGCACTACATGTATGCTACAATTAATTCCTTTAGTACACATTGCATAAATGTATGCATTGTAGAAAATCAAGGATGGCAGTCAGAGAGTGCTTAAGCGTCTCTATGTATGAAACTCCAGGCTCAATAACACGACTGTCAAATACACTTAAGAGTGATTCACCTGCCTTATGGGAACCCTATATATATTTTTTTTTTTACTGCTGGATACGATGCAAAGTAGAATCCATTTATTGATCTTTTTATGTATGTACTGTCTAATCTCTGTAGGCCACAGGACAAGATTGTTGTACCAAAAGTGTTTTAGTTTCCGCTTGTAGTGTCCGTAGTATTGACTAATCACCTTCAAACAGTCTTTGAATGCAGGTCAAAGGTCCATAAGGAGAGCAAAGGAAGCAGAACGCATTGGCTGAAATGCAATCTCGGAGCCCACCGCCTATCGTCTGTGAATAATTTTGATTGTAAACTGGCTATTTGTGAATCAACCCAGTTGTACCCGTCATCTCGCAACAGCAACTCTAGTCTCACTTCTCAAGTTGCTCATTGGACCGCAAAAAAACACATGTAAAAATAAGTATTTGCCCAGATATCCGCTGGCTAAATCGGAACCTAAGGAATATCAGCCCTCGCTCCCAGGAGCTCATCCGTTGTCAAACCGATAGCTGTGTACACCGAGTTTGCAGGTATTCAGCTAAACTAGCAACATGGCTATCATTATTTACTGAAGTATCCTGTGGAAAATTGCCCCCTATGGGACTGTGTTGTCATACATCTTCCCTGAGTAACATCAAATTGTTTCTTGTTTTATGTTTTGACCCACTAAAAAAAGCTTTTACACAACGTACTTTTAATGGGTTCAATTGTCCATATGGGATTTTGATTTGACTAAAATAGAGCTACAGACTCTTTAAGTATCTCTCTGAAAACTGTTGCTTTCCCAAAAACATTGTCTGTGTGGCCTTTAGTTATACTTTACTTTATCATCAGGGCAAAGAATAAGACTGAGGAAATCTCGGAAACTTCTCACGGATGTTTGTGAAAAGATGAACCATTCTCTAATGTATTTGTCAATTATATTGAACCTTTTGGACCTTTTATAGGCAGGCATGTCAACATTACGCTACAGAGAAAGTGGTAATCTTCTGAACCACTGATGTGTGCATATACATGATGTATGTTTCGCTGATGTCCCAGGTAGTTGTTGCAGATTCTGGTTATCTATAATATCACAAAAAATTAATGTTTTAGATCTTTTGTTTCCAAGAAACGTTTTTGGCGGTGTTGCCACAAAGCAATACAATGTTATGCTGCTTTCCAACAGGTGTAGCAAAAATATTATCTTATGATTTCAATTTCAATTTATCTTTAAATCAAGTTATACTGTAGATAAATTCCATAGGCTTTAGATTACAAGACTGACCCTAACAATGGCACCTAAATCAGAGATAAAAGACATTTCATTATGTTCCTGATATTTTTAGGCTAAACACTATGGTCCCAAGTCTTTGAATAATTGGCTTCATCTTTTAGTGTTATCGTTGTTAGTTTATTATTAATTGTATATTGCATAGTATATTTAAATAAACAGGAAAATATTTTTGAAAGTAGGTTGCAAAAAAGATGAATACGACTTTGGGGAGTAGGGAAAAACATTCTCAAAAATGTCTATTTTCATTGCCAAAATTGTTCAGGACCTTTACAGAAAATGCTGTAAATGTGCAAGTGTTTAAAGCTTTCTGATAGTACATCTGTCAGGGAATAATTGTTATAATTATGTAAAGTAATTAAAGTAAAAGTAAAGTTTGACCAAGGGTTTTCAAGCATTGTAAACTATCTTTGATTCAAACACTAGCAGGTCAAAATTAAATCTCCATGCTCCCCTCCTCCCGTCCTTTCTTCATATATGGCACACTGCTTTCTTATGCTGGCGTCGATCTCAGGTAGAGGGCACAATGCCTTTCAGTGGCTGAATCTTTCTGCCAGATGGGCATTACTTTTATGTCCAAAGTAAATTATCCTTTGGATGTTTTCCCACAAGCTGTGCTTTACATATTAAAGCCAGCATATGTTCCTGTTGAATCCCCGCCAAGGCCAGTGAGAAGACAAAGTGTTTGACTGTCAAAATGTCTGGTCTTGCCTTTAACAACTGAACGTACATAGCAGACAGCAGGAAACAAATCCTTTGCCTTAGAAAGATGAGTGGTGACTTTATTTGGCACATTTGATTTGATATTTTAGAGGTTACTATGTCATTTGGCAAATTTAGTGAAATTGCATCATGCTATTTTCTTTCCATTCTTGTTGGAGGTTTGTGATAAAAAGTGAATTAAAAACCTGTTCTGGACTTTTTCCATTGTCAAAAATGTAATCTGCCATTTTAAAGAGCAGATATTAACAGTTTAGTTATTAAGTCATATTGTGATGTTGTTTTACAATTGAGAAAAACACTTTTCACCAAGAAGGTTAGCACGCACAGGTACTACCACGGATTCAAATGTAAACAACCTAGATATTTTTTTTGTTATCAATAATAAAATAAAATAAGGAATTGATTTTCACAAATCTTGAAATACTTTGTTTGATAATAAAACATTTAATCAAAAACATCATATTTTATGGAAACTAATGCCTCCGACAAATTATTTTCTGTTTGTGGACCTGTAACAGCCGGCTATTCAATTAGATATAAACTTGTATGATTTGTACTTTACTGACATTACATCTATGTGATGTCAGCAAACAAAGAGAACAATGGCAGCAATGTAATTCAATTAAGTAATTATCCAAATATGCCGAGTTTATGAAGTCTCTCTTAGACAAAACCTATTTTCTTATGTCTGTTGGTTACATTTGCATGGGGCTAGTGTATACTTATACATCCATGTGGTAAAAAACAATGCAATTAAAAAAGATTATGTATGTTAATGTGAACCGTGTCAAGCATGCGTTCTGTGACAATGTGTACAAGTTAGTATAGTACTATATTATTAGTACTATATGGTGTTTATTATTGGTTGATCTGGACAAAGCAACAGATGAATAGAATTTCAAATATTTGAACTATTTGAGAAGCGCTTGATTTATCTTCCCAGTGACTTCATAGCCATCTCAAAATTAAAGACACAACTAGTTGGGACTCCTGGCAGCTCGGTGCGATAGGTTCGTGACTTGCAGTATCGCAGCTCCAAATGTGGCTCCTAACCTTTGGCACATGTCATTCCCTCATTTAAATCTCACAACCTCCTGTTTATATGAAGTGTCATTAAAACAAATCTAGAGAGAAAACAAGATGAATGAAGCGCTCCTTGTGTTTGTTTTTTTCAAATATTCAAACCCATCTTGTTTTTGTCCTGACTTACGCAGTAAAAAGGCACTGAGCTGGGAATAATTTTCAGTCCTAAACATATTACCTGCAATGAAATGGCTGGATTGTTGTTGGTTATAGTTTGCTGTGCGGGTCAAAAGCATGTTTTTGGCATTTGTCTTTTGACGACCCCTTTTCAAACCTGTGTCCTTGTGACACCTCCTTCCTCGCTCCCCACACCGACGAACTGGTTCTAGATGTGTCAGATGGATGTGACGAGCAGCAGATGTTAGAAGTGTGTTTGGTAAAACATGACATGATTTAGGGACAGTTGCAAGGGTAGCTGTATTGTCCTCAGTCGTGATCTTTCTCGTACCAGAGGCCGTGATGTACAGCAAACATGTGTTGCCATCTTCTTAAAGTCCATACAACGTAATTCCTCTGCATCCACTTTGTTGATGGAAAGTGGATTTGTTCTTTTTGCACTTTTCGGTTACCAATGAGTGCAACCATGGTCATGTAAATGGTCTCTCTCTGGGTTTTCTCCAAGCACTGTTGCCTCTAGACCCACGTTAGGGTACTGTTTGTGAGAGAGGACCACTGGAGAGAACTAGAAACCAGGAGGAATTAAGCTCCATCGCTATGTTTTATATTAAGGTTTCTCTGCTAATTGACCCAATCAGTACACTTCCTTAGGGAAGGGTCCATGTGAGACTAGCACAGTTGCTGATCCTCAAGTCTTTTGAACCATATCTCCATTGCTCAGAGAAAATGAGGGCATGTTGTTCTTTTTCAGCCATAATGAGATTTTTTTTTAAAGTTTCATTCATATAGGCCATCTCAGAGGTCTGAATCCAAGTTTTAATAGAATGTATTGTATATCCCAAGATCCATGTGATCCATATCCTGCATGTTCCAGAGGTTCAAATCCAGCCTCTCACAAAAGTAATACCTGTCTATCCTTGTCTGTTTATGGGACCTACAAACTAGTTTCTCTTAGAAACATGGTCCCAATGCTGTAGGAGACTTTCCTCATAGAGGCTGGGGGAGCAGAGCGAGAGCTGGTCAATGAGGCATGGCTGTGAGATGTTCCCGCCTCTAGGAAATAACATGTCCCTTGGATCTCTTTAGGAAAATTATCTGGGAGCTCCAGCCGTGAGCGAGGGACAAATGAAAAAGAACGGTCGTCTTTCAGCAACCTGTTGAGAAGAGAAGAGAAGCTCTCTTAAAGTACCTTTATTGCATGGTTAAAAACAAGATTGCATACTTTTTTTTTTGCACATGAACATCTCTTTGTGTGGACGTGCAGTGCCGTTACTTACTGGTAAGTTGTGGGACTGACATTGATACACCTCGGATGGCTCCCCGATTCAAACTTGCTGGCCAGTGTCACATTGTTCCCAAACAGGCAATAACGTGGCATTTGAACCCCGACCACACCCGCCAGCACCGAGCCGGTGTGGATACCTATCCTTAGCTGAGGAAGTAGGTGGTGGGAGAAGAAATATTTTAAAGGGGAGAAATATTAGAACAGCAACAAAACCGGCAGGATTTTAAAAGCACAAAATATGTAAATTATGGTTTATGCACATTCCTTGACAGCACACATGCACTTGACCTGAAAAAGGAAGATATGCTGCTGTTGTTCTTATTATATTTCCAATTATGTGTCTACATTATGTGTCTACATTATGTGTCTACATTACTTACATTACATTATCATTTGAGTCATTTATCAAACTCGTCACAAAACATTCACAGATTCCAACTTGATGATTCTTTTGGTTTTTGTGAGGCCATGTTGTTTTGAACTAGAAGTGCTTGTGTGTGTATTGATCCGCTAACTGGAAATTATACTGTCGCAATCATACTTCCATCATTATTATTGTAGCTGTTATCAACTAATCTGATATCTTGCAGCAGAAGATTTTATGACAATCTTAAAATAGCGAGGGTGAGAGAGGAAAATTAATCAAATAAATAATTGCCTCCAACTCCTGGTGCTCATATTATAATCTGGCTGAGCTATGAATCTATAAATTGCTGCAGGCGGAGTGAAAGCTATCCAGCCATCATTTTAATTTGACCACACCACTTCATTGCCACTCGACCAACTATTGATTTCCTCCATTTGGGAACAACAAGTTATCACACACGCGCACGCACACGCGCACACACACACACACACACACACACACACACACACACACACACACACACACACACACACACACACACACACACACACACACACACACACACACGCTAGTGGAACCCGGTAGTTTCTAATGATCTACTTGAGCAGCTTATCCTCTATATCCACAATGTGCATGTCAGCACACTGCGAGGTAGTCATGGCAACAACAGGCAATGGGGTAGTGAGGTAGAGCACAGAAAGACAGAAAGAAATACAAAGGAGTGAGAAGCACAAAAATAAACTTATAATTAGATTGCAAAACCTTGACAGCACTGGAAGAGAGAAAAAGACAGCAAGACAGAAAGTGTGCGAGAGAGAGAGAAAGAGAGAGAGAGAGAGAGAGAGAGAGAGAGAGAGAGAGAGGCTGGTAGGTGCACTAGTGTGACCTATTTTTCAGTTAAACTGCTTACAGATGGCCGTGCACTTGTCTGTCTGTCTCTGCAACAGACAACCACTCACACACTCACACACAGACACAAAAAAATCTGCATCCAGCACCAACTCTCCTCTTTATTTCTTAGTCTCAAAACACAGACACAGTAACACTCATACACTCGTCCCTTCCTTTTCACTATGAGTCAGCATCCATAGCACATGGGCCTCAGTGAGCCAATGAGCAAACGGCACAGCAGCAAAGACAACCAATCAGAATTGTAGCCTCTGGCCAAGCCGACAGAAGAATCCAGAGATGGAGTTGTTATCGAGTGAAAATGTTTACATCAGTTCCAAGTTCATTAAGTCAGTCTGTCTTAATTAAACTAATCGAGTCAGAAACAAGCGTCAAACCAGAATAAATCCTACAGTCATGAAGGTTATAATATATAGAGAGGTGTTGATTCAATGGTCATTCTGGAGGATGTAGTTGCTGTTCAACTGTATTGCATTACACAGAGAAGTGGAACTGTTATTTACCCTACGCTGATTGGTCTGGAAGAGGTGGACACAAACATTATAACCTTCATGATTCATTGCAGCACTGTTATATTGAACTGCATGAGTTTTAGCGAGGTGCACCTATTACACTGGTAACCAATTGTACTTAAGATGCTCTACACTAACCATTACACATGCAAGCTGACTTTTATCAGAGGAAGAAGTTATATGTTTTTTTAGTACTGAAACAATCAGTCGCTTAATTGATTAGTCAAGCCTCTGTGTGCCAGGAGGCAATGGCAACTGCATGGTGAACATGTGGTCAGGAACCAGCAGCCACCTTCGGTTGACATGACAAGTCCCTGACCATTTCTGCATTCGAAATACTCAGATACTGCTGGTGTAATGTAAGATCGGTGGAAATAAGCCCACATGAACACATTATAACATTATTAGCAGTGACAAAATAAGCACTGCGTCCCTAATATTCACACCCACTCACACTGACAAACACACACATGCCACAGGCCTGAAATTGAACCAGCAATGAAGCTGAAAATAATTTTGTCTGTTTGATATCTACGTGTTTCTCTCTTGATATCTCCATTATATATATTTCTCTCTGTGTCCCTTGATCACTCTCTCAATTGCTCTCTCACAAAACATCTTCTCACAGCTCTCATGCTAGTTTGCATAACAGTGCAACATTGGCTGGAGTTGAGTGCACTCACTGAACAGCCTTTATCATGCTGAATATCTCTATAAGTGTCCTTTTTACCAACATGAAGTCAGGACGGGTAAGAAAGAGGAGCGCACAACAGAGAGGGCAACATATAGAAGAGCAGAACAACAATAAAAACTGAGAGGGGAAAAAAAAGTAAGAAACTAAAGAGGGAAATTAATGGAATGAGTTAGAGAGAGGTTGTGGAAGAGAAAGTGGGGGAACTAGAGAGGAGAGAAAAATAAAACGAGGGGAAGAGGAAAGACACAGAGAGAGAGAGAGAGAGAGAGAGAGAGAGAGAGAGAGAGAGAGAGAGAAAGTGGATGAGCAAGAGAGCAGGCCAAAGATTCTTGGCAAGGCCTTTCTATTCTTAAACAAATGGCCAATGTTGGGACCCCAGCAGTAGACAGAAGAGTGTCCTGTCTGTTATTCAGCAGCTCTCTGTCTTAGCTTCTCTCTCACATACACATTTTGTACGCGTCATTCTTTTTGTGTATCAAATGCGCTTTGTGCCAAAACAATACTTTTTTTTTAAGATAACTACACAAAAATAGATACTGTACATATTGAATATTTTCAACTCAAGTTGTAAAGGATAAGTCTGCTGTTATGCAATACTTTTCTTGTTGTTGACACATTAGCATAAAAAAGAATAATTACTTAAAACGTATTTACAATAGTCAAATACATACGGGACATCAATGACATTTGATTTCTCCAACCTTGTGATTAAAGGACGAAATGATCTACAAGTCTGTTGCAGTCAGCCTCAAGGCCATTTAATGCTTCTGAATATATATATATATATATATATATATATATATATATATATACATATATATATATATATATATATATATATATAGGCAAAATATATATATATATATAAAAATGTATATATATATATTTTAATTTTTTTATTTTTTTTAACGGCTCAGTCTTTTTCTGAATAGTTACTCAAACATAAGTAACTAGTGTACTTGAAAAGAGCTATTTTTTTATTTCATGAGAGTTGTTCGGAGTAAACGACTGAAAATACTGAACAAAAAAAATATAGAACCACCAGCATTATCTTGGAAGTAAAAGGAAAGACAGAGCATGAATGTCTTTTTCTATTGCTTTGCCTCGTTTGTTGATTCTGTTTCACTGATGAAACCAGAAATACAAAAAACGTATTGTATGTAATGCTTTGGCTCATATTTATGACATTGCAAGTTAGCACCCAGGCCAAAGCAAACTAAAGACAGCCTGGGGTAATGGTTGACCTTGACAGAGACCGGACTGAGGATAGACATAAATAAATCATATCCTATTTTCCCTTCTCATCCTACTGAACTAACATGAGAGGGTTGAACTATATTCCCACAGTTGAATCCTTTGCTTCCCATAGTGATATTTTTTTCTGCAAAAGAGCAGCTTGCCTTTCTCTAACTCCATTAAATAATGTTAAATGTAATTCCACATGGGCACATAATTTGGATTCTGAGGATAAACACTCACAGCAACAGCTGTGTTCTACCATTAACACTTATTTGTGTGAAAGTGTGTGTCATTTCACTGCAGTTGATAAATGGGACACTGTCACGGTTCAGCGCCACACTTTTCTTTAAGTTATTTTCATCCTGTCTTCCTGTCTGTGTACTAACTGTCCTGTCATTTCAGATCCTGCTGCACGCCCCCTTCATCAGTCACTCCCTCCTCGTCAGCCCTCATTCCTTGCACCTGGCCCATCCCTGTCTCACCTGTAGCACATCCCCTCATTAGTCTTCACTACTTAGGTCCCCTCACTTGCACTTGTCCCCTGCCAGATTGTCTTGTGTTTTTGAACCTAGCTCTCCCTGTGTGTTACCTGTTCAGTAAAATACTTATATTCTTTATCTCTGTCTTCCGGGGTCGTGCTTTTGGGTCCTTGCGTAATTGGACCGTTACAGGACACATGCTTTTCCTGAAGCAACATAACCGTTTTAAATGGCTAACATGCAAAAATGTCCAATGGGTAAATCATATATCACAGAAGGATAGGGTAAAATACAACAATTTAATGTGCAACACCTTACATGAACTAAAAAAAAAACGAGTAACCCATTCCGGAAAAGAAATCTTTCTTGCAATAATGTCAATCAAGCAACATCTGCGAGGTTGTGTAAGGTGAATACACAGTAAGCACAGCTAAACCAAATAGGAAAAGAGGACAAAATTAAGGAGGACAGTGAGAGAAAGAGAGAGGGATGGCGAGAGAAGATTAGAGTAAAGACAGTTGAAAACACACACACCACTCAGAAGCATATGGCACATAAATAGAACAAAGCATCAGATGCATACACCCACACGGCACACACAGGCACACATAATTATCTCCCACTGTAAACACAAATGCATCTACATTAAGAAACATTCATGGGCACTAAAGATGCTCCACAGTGAAGCATTTCACTGCAAATCAGAGTGAAAATGTAAGTGTGTGAATGTGAAGAAGGATTTGGTTGCAGCAGTGATGGACTCTGTTCCACCAGCGTTGGAAAAATGTACGCTCAGAAGAATGTCCATTATCTCTCTTCTCTGTTTCTCTTTGGCAAAGATCAGTGCACAAAACATTCAGGAGGCAGGTTCTCATCTTTAGCCAGATGAACCAACCAGAAGAAAAAAAGAAGCAGTGATAAGTCTTATTCTATCTGATCGGCTCATCAGGAGACACATTAACCGTTAGACATTACAGTTCAACTTTCTTCCCATCATAATCACAATTTCCACTGATTAATTTACCGATTATGTCAATGTATCAGATACAATCTTTTTATCAACAATAATCCGATTCAGCCATAAAAAAAAACTTGCTCGGAACAACCCTAAGGCACGGACGGACCGATACGCACATAGATACATAATTACAGTAGTGTGTACCGCTACGGTTGATGTACAGTGTCTTTAGTTGAATGACAGATGCAGCTTGAAAGAGAGAATATGCATAACTCAAACACAGACTCACACTACTGATGGGCATCATGTCTCTTGCCACATGTTCATAAAAAGGCAATCCCCTGAACTTTTAGCACCAAAGATTCATAACTATTCTGTCACACGGCAAATCTCACTTACCTTCAAACTACAAGAAAATGTGATCTTTGTGTATTAAAAATAAAACTAATGATGGATTATAGCACTGAACGTTTTCTAGATTTTGTCATGCAAGACACTGCGATGTCAATTCACAATTGACATGTAATATGCACAACGTTTTATACTGAAAGTTCATTGAAATGCACACTGCACATAAATAGCCTATTCAATGTGTTAATACGTTGTATTCTTTAAACACGATCACAAAACTAACGCACTCAGGGGGTTCAATCCCAAACTGCACACTGCTTTGCTACTTAGATTTACAAATCTCGGTCCGTGTCTCCCTCAGACTACACACAGCGGTGTGCAATAATGGGATACATGTGTGGAGCTGTGGGGGAGCACTAAAGAATTGTTAATGTCATTTCTGGGAGCACATGGAAAGACCACCCCAAGCGACACAAAGCTAAAAGGAAACTTGTGATTAATTGAGGAATTTCTCAATCAATGTCTCTCTTTTGAAAATCATTGAGAAGATTAAATGAATCCATTCTTTGAAATAGCATTCAACCATCTGTGGATTGAGATCTCTGACCTACACCCATATTATCCCTCTTCTCATTTTCCACAATCCAACCCCATCATCCAGCACCAAAGTGTCGTAAATGAGTCTCACATAGCCAGACCAACTCCACATAAAGGAAGGTCTGGCTCCACATATTATCATTCTGGTATAGAGGGAAAAACAATCACAAATGGTCAACTGTGTGATTCTGCTCAGCGGGTGATTGATTGTACGTTTGTTTTGCAGTAATAATGGAGCCACAATGTTAAATGGGAAATGTGAAAAAACAAACACAATTGACCTTTTTCCCAGGTGGAATCCTGAGCTCTACCCACATTTTCATTCACAGACTCAGCACGCAAAACATACAGGCATCAAACAAGCAATACAGCTCATTTAAGTTCAGTCGGTGACAGAGTTCTGCACCTAAGATAAATGGAGGCCGACAAATGGAATATGTAAAATAAATATAAAATGGCACACTGAGATAAAGTTCTGGATGTAAGGAAATGCATAAACAGAAAACACACACACAAAAAACATACCAATCCCTGAAGTCATTATCCTTAATAAAATAGAACCAATTTAAGATCATTAGGTTAGGTTCCATGCGCTAGCAGCGGATCGGTGTTAAAAAAAAACTCACCTTGATAGGTTTCCCATCAGGTGTCAGCACTTCCTCAGACAGTTCCATCATCTTCAGAGCCATGTGTGCAATTGGCTTTGCATGACTATCGACCTTCTTGTGAAGTCCTCCTGCCACACAGTAAGCATCGCCTATTGTTTCGATCTGGATGAGAAACAGTAGAGGAGGGGCAGAAACTGAAATGAATAAATGGGGCTCAGCTGATGTGTGGAACTAAGAAGCCATCCATTCAATCACTCACAACATCTCCATTGAGTAGTAAATTAAAAGAACTCCTTCATTCCTCTTGTAACATTAGAACTACAGCCTCTGTCTGTTTCTCTCTCTCGGCCTGACTCATTCACAGTAAGAGTTTGTGAGCGTTTGGAGGAGGATCTCGGCAAAGCCACTTACAGCCTCTTGCATCTGACCCAGTCTGAGAGGCCGAGAAAACCAAATTCTACAAGCATTTTTTTATTAATTTTGGACACCATGGCATCCAACCTGAAGATCCCTGAAATACCATCACAAAATAATATTTTATTAAATGTTTTAGAATCCGTTTAACAGGTTTAATAGTATTCTATAAAAGGCATTACAAACAGGTTTATTTTTTTATATTTATAAGGAACCATGAAGGATATCAAATGTGCAAATATTACTGCTATAAGACTTTATAATAAATCACCTCTGGCCAGATCCTCCTTCAATTAATTCATCAATAACCCTTGCACCGCTTTCACTGTAAATACTTCTAATTCACTGTATATATTTGCATTTTCTTTATTATTTAATTTTCTTAAATGAATATGATCTTCTCTGCTATTTTATTGTACTGTATATTGAGTATTTCCCATACTTAATATTTGTATGTTTACTTTTACTTTATCTATCTATCTATCTATCTATCTATCTATCTATCTATCTAAATCCTAGACATAGTGTGCAGTGCTAGAATTAGCTCAAAGCTAATTTACATCTACTAAGTAAAAAAAATGCTATAATTTATTACGATAAATATTTTTTGTCTTTTAAAGATGTACCAGACCACCAGAGACCTGTGAAATGCTCGTATCAATCTGGTGCCATCGTTATCAGCTGACGCTCCTTGCATTATTGTTTGCTTAGCTAATGAAAAAACATCTTACTTGATCTTTAAAGCAACAGTGCAGTGTTCCCCACATACAGTAAGCAATTCATTATCTGTAATGAGCTCATTCTGTATACTACAGCTGCAAACAGAAGTCAAGTCATTCCTAGTTCCATGTTTGGGCTTCCTATGCCAGACATTGAAGTACAGTGATAACAAGTCTTCCTTGAATAACTTACAAAAGCCAAATTCTGAACAGACGTTAATAAAGCGATCAAGGAATGCCGTTTTCAGGGTTGAGCTTCCATATTTCCAGCTAAAGGAGTGAGCTAGGTGTCATAACAGATGACGCGGTCGTTATAAAGAAGAAGAAAATATAGATAGCGCATGAGGAGAAAAGGGAGAAAAAAAAACTAGGACTCATTTAGGCCTGCCACCAGCACAATTATCTCCACAGTAACCATGACAATGACAACATATGCATCCCTCAATCTCTTCAACTTGTCCTCCTGTTCCTGCTTTCTCTTTTACACATAAATAGTCGCTCTTTAACTGCTATACACATATCCCCTCTTTAATACACACAATCTCTCTCTCCCTTCTCCAGGCATCTGACACAAGACATTTCTGAGAGATAACACAAAGGAAAAGCAAGTTTTTATGGGAATGCAGCAAGTATATTATATATATATATACTCAGGGACTGAGGCAAAGAAAGAGAGAGAGAGAGAGAGAGAGAGAGAGAGAGAGAGAGAGAGGAAAGATGATGACAGTGGTGGTGATGGGGAGAAGCAGAGGTGCAAAGTAAAAGTGAAGAGAAATACTGATGTGATAATAGAAAGTAAGGATGGGGGAGGGGGAGATGGCAGACTACAGCGATAACTAACTCGGCCCAAAGCCTGTCAGATGGACAATATTGACACATCTTTGTTCCCACAGACTGGCCATTAATCAGTTACTTTTTCCACAACACAAGCACACACACAACACACGCAGTTGTGTTTTCATGACGTCTGGGGCCATTACATTGACCTTCTCTAACCTTAGCCATAACCACTACCAGCCTGAACCTAATCCTTTCCTTTTCCCTAACCTAAACCTGAACCTGAACCTAACCTGAAACCATATTTTCACCCTCAAATGTAATGATTTAGGTTATGGGAATGTGCAAAGGTGAAAGATGAAAGCTGACTGACTAATCATATTGATGTCCCCACAAACACACATATGTCCAGTACACAGACAAAGACACACCCTAAAGATTTAGCTTTTGATACAACTGCAACACTTAAAAGACTCCATGGAAGGGGGGCTCTAAATACCTGTGAAACTCCCTGGAGAATAATTCATCTTTTACGATGACCTCAGATGACCTCAGTTGTGCATTTAAACCAATAAAGCCATTTACATTTTTAAGCAATGCCTCCCCAAAAAATGATGGCCCGTCCCAACAGGTATTACTACATGACATAAAGAAGATGTGTGCGTCTTTCTGTCTACTGACCTTGTAAACATCCAGAATGCCACACTGGTAGTCAAAGCGTGTGTAAAGCTCGTTCAACATGGAGATGACCTGCATAGGTGTACACTGGGCACACACAGCGGTGAAACCCACGATGTCTGAGAACAGCATGGTCACGTCATCAAATTTGCGAGCGGGCACTGGCTGACCCTGCCACAGTTTCTGTGCCACATCGCCTGGAAAGATGGAATAAAGGAGATCCACGGTTCTCCTCTTTTCCTCCTCCAGTGCCTGGTGAGTCCGCTCTAATGTGGCCTGAGAGGAGACAAGAGAAGGAAAGTAGGAGGTTTTGTTCTGTGTGCTTTGCAGTGCTTTTGCACTGATGACAACATTTCGACAATGTGGGAGTACTGCACCAAATTAAAACTGATGGTGCATGTACATGGATTTGTCTATTAATTTGATTTATTTTTGATTTTGTGTGTCTGTATATGAGTAAGTGTGTCTGTGGGCGAGCTTCATGATGCCAAATATGTCTGATGCAGTGCTATACCATTGTTCTAGTGAGCAAGTCAAACTAAGATATAGCTATTTATAACAGTGGCCTGGGGGAGTAGTTGCATTGAGAGAGCTTTGCAGTGAGCAGATGCATAGGATTGGGTCAAAACTCAGTGACTTGTTCAAGGGTACTTTTAAAGCAAATTATAAGAGCAAGTCCCAGGAGCCACGTTCTCCCAGCCATTATGAATCAGTCAGTGCAGACAAAGCATTCGCTTCAGTGAGCTGTCTCGCAACTCGCATGACCAAACATACAGGATGTATGTGTCGTTTCTCTATTTCTACATGCCATGTTCACAGGTTGTCACTTATCATGTTGATTGGTTGCCAATAGACGAGCTGATGGGTCTTAACTAATATGAGCCTGTCATAGCAGGGGATTAAGGTAAGCCTGCATTCTTTCTTGTTGTTGGCAACCAAAGGCATTTCATGTATGTTGTGGCCTGTTTGTATCTGGTCAGGATTAGTGGTAATTAAACCCCTCAACATGACAACAAGTCATTTTATCAATACCAGACACAAGCTAGTTCCTATGTGATCAGCTTAATGTAAATTGAAACAGTTTACACATATTCCAGACGGTGGAAAGCCACAAAGAAGCAGCACATATATCTGTCTATTGATGAGTAATACATAAATAATGAAGTTTCCTATGTTGACCTGTACAGTCAATATAGAATAGAATAGAGCCAGAATATAACCACTCTACCTTAAGTTTGTCCATTCTCTTCTTCAGGCCATCCTGAGCCTTGGCCTGCTCCCCCACCAGGATAACGTCCCGTGTGGCATCATGGATCGGGATATCTGACAAGTGGAGGCCCCTGCCCATGAGCTCCTCCAACTTATCAACCCGTGGCGAACCCAGAAAGATCAGGGAGCAGGACTCAGGCACATGGATCATCTGACCCTTCAGCTCCATAACCTGGCAGAGCAAAGGAAAGAGTTATGGAAGTTAGGCCTTTTGTAAAGCCTGAGGGAAAGTGAAAACTTTACAGGCAACCCTGATTATATGCAGCTTGCAGAAATACACTGAGCCAGAGGAGAGGTGTAGTGGGAAAACAGATTGTGAGAATTATGATTGGTAATAGCCTCTCACTACTATGGATGTCTTGTCCACTTGATACTTATAGAACCAATGTGCTCGAACGTAGGGACCCACACAACAAACCTGTACTATTCCAGTAACCGCCTCCTCTATACATTTTCTCTCCATCAATGTTGATGTAAAAGGACGATTCAAGAATGACGCTTTTGCTCTTGATGCTGACTGACAGAAACTTGGCATGAGAGGACGCTTGAATAAATATCTGATTAAATACAGAATTGTTTTTCACTCTTTAACCTCATCGCTGGTAAATGACAACATCTCTAGGTCACATGGTGGCAACGACTTAGCTTAGGAAATGCATGAACAAATGTACAATTGAACAAACATGCCTTTCGATGCCTACATGGCTGCACACAAACACACACACATACTTATGCACTGGTTTACACACATCATTTTCTACATACAACAGAGATTATAATTGCAGAAACGACTGTGATTTAGTAGATCGTAAATTGAATGTAGCATGGCTAGGTCCAATGTATAATGCAGGCTAATTATCACCATAATGTCATTGGTTTGACCCACACTCTAAATCCAAATGTCCTTGAACAACCAATGATATCATACGTATGCAACGTCTTTGAATATTAAGCATTTGATTGGTTATAAGACAAATCAAGAAGAAAACTAGAAGAAAACTGATATTTCTGTCAGAAAGTGTTGTAATTTTGAAAGAACCCTTGCAAGGCTGCTTATCTATACCAACAGCTGCAGTATTGTTGTCAACAGCATAAATACTGCCATTATTGGTGAATCAAAATGTGTTTCACTAGCTTCTTGACATTTTGCACACACGCCCTTAACCATGATGACAACACACACCAGGTGTGGGGAGTACAAGTAAAACAGCCTGAAGATAGAGAAGAAAGAGATTTAAACAGGCATTGTACACGGCTGCCCTTTTGAATCTGACTCCAACTACTGCTCAGTCTTTGCCCCTGTTCCTTCCTTTTCTATAGTTTCTCTTTCTCTCCACATGTTCACCTGTCTTTCATTCCTCCCTCTCTCTCTATGCTCTTCTCTCTGTCTCTTCAATTACTTCTCTCTCTCTCGTTCTCCATAGTGTCAGATAGATTATTCCGCCAGTGAGCACACTGCAGCCCTGTTGTATTTATAGCACAAGGCTCTCCTAGGTCTGCATAATACATACAGTCTACATCTATACACACACACAATTTTCCTACACAGAAAAACACAAAATACATCCAGCAGGGAGATCCACATACTGCTTCTGACTGTCATACATACATACAAACACATATGCAAAACACATCTGCATCCTACACCCCACAGAGTCCAAGTTTGAGACATACTTATCCCCTAAAACACAACTTGGTGTGATCCAGTTTGTATGAACTACTGATTGACTGACTTAAAATACACACACACACACACACACACACACACACACACACACACACACACACACACACACATTCAGTCGTTTAGTGGGCATGGTTTTACTGTAGCACAGTACACCTAACATCTGCACAGGCTGCCACACTAATACAGCAGTAGTCATCGTGTCATGGTGTCACAGTTGTGCATCCACTCAAAAGCAGACACAAATCCATCTCCCACATTATAGAATCATTGCAGTTTTATTACAATTTAATATTTGATGTAGTTTCATTTTGTCTGATACAAATGTATTCAAACTAATTACTGAGATCTGGGAACACAGCTGCAATAGTTGGACAGGGCAAGATAGCGGTTACACAGTAACAATACATGTCAGTTTGCTACAAGCAATTTGACTTGCAATGCAAATTGTGCAGCTGGGCCTTGCAACTTGCCATTCACATGAAACATTGCAAGGTGCACTTTTACTTGACAAGCACCAGCTGGAACAATGCCTACTCAGCTAAACCTTAAATAGCCTGCACGCCATAGCTAAGGTCACTACACTGTGTAGTCTAGACTGAGTCAGTGTCCTGTACGCACTGTAAAGCCTCGAATGTGGTTTGCTCCTGCATAAAAGCATTAGGACCTCATCAAGCAACCCTACAGGATTGGTATAACCTTCTGACTGCAAGACAAATGCCACCGATGCCATTTTTGTTTTGTTTTTTTGTTTAATTGCGTTTTCCTGTTACATAATGAAGATTGAAATAGCAACTGTTGTTGCTTTTTTAATTGTGTACAGTAGGTATAATTATACCGGTGTCTCACCAGATTACTTCTTGTGTGTCTGCCTATGTTTATCTGTCAGTCTCATTTTCTGTCTTACTCTGTCACAAACTCTCACACACACTGATACAAACATACATGGACACACACCCATATACACATCCCTGGAGGCAGTTGTGTTGGCCTAGTTGTGCGTCTGTGTTTAACTCAGCACTCTCCTCTCCTTCTGCCTGCATCTCTGGCATCACAGCACAGTGAAAGAGGAGGTGAGTGAACGAAGGAGGAAGGAAGGGCAAAATGAGCGGTTAGGAAAGAAGGCAACACAGAGAAAGAAGGGGGAAGGGTGGGAGAAATAGGAGACAGAGAAAAATAAGGTGAGAGGGCTAAACAAAATAGAAAAATATTGTGAAAAATAATAGCATTGCAGAAATAGCTAAATAAATAGAGAGAAAGAAAATATGAGAAAAAGAAAAGTAAGGTGAAAGCATGATGAGACTACAAACACAATGCAAACAGTCAGAAAGAAGCAACAGAAGGACGACAACAATAAAGCACAATTTAACTTTCGAGAGATAGAGAAAGGAAAAGAAATAGAAAATGTAATGTTATAAAAGCAGATAAAAACAAAGCAAACTGTGAGAATGAAACAATCTGTTGTGTCGGAGTCAACGTGTAGTAGTGATTCTTTGTTGTGTAATGTTGTTACAATTTACACTGAGCCCTTGTTCAAGGTCACTGCATTGTCACCACAAGGAAATAACATTCTGCTCCTGCAATTCTTCACAGATAACTTTGTTAAAATGTTTATAATGTAGTATTTCAGAGGATGGAAACTTTCGATTATGTGAAGAAGAAATTTGCTTTGACGTGTTTTTTTCGTCCACCTAAAAATCTTGAACCAACAATAATGTTTTGAAAATTTGTCTTCAGATCAAACTTAACTATTATTGATGATGTCCGGAAGCCTTGTGACTTTCCATTGATAATTGTCTTTCTGCCACCTGACTCCTAGTCACCCTGTCTACATATTTGTGTGCTTTGTATTTATGCATGATTGAAGGTTGTATTATACTGCATACGTTTATGTTACTGTTGTATGTCTTGGCAAGGCCCGAGCAGCACACACTGTGATGTCATTTTCTACATAAGCAAGATCTATCTCACAGGAAGGATTCAGGCTACTATCGCCATAGGCAACAAGGAGCTGAAGATAGATGAAAGAGAAATGATGAAGGGGGCAGGAAAAAAAACAGCTAAAAGGGCCAGAGGTGGAAAGAAGTGAGGGAGACAAGAGAGGGACAAGAGAGAGACACGAGAATGAGAGACATTGGACTTGAGGGACGAGAGACCAAGATAGCGGGAGGTGGAAAGGACAGCTAATGGATTGTCTTTTGTGAGGGGACTCTGGCATGTCAACACACTCATTTGCATGAACAAGCACTGAGTAGCAAAGAGTCAATGAGTCAGCCTCTCTCATCCCTCTCTTTCTCTCTCCAACACACACACACTCGCACATACACACAAACAATGCTCATATCTTTACAGACAATATTGTGCCGTATTCTTACATCCCACTCTCAAAGCAAATAAAATGCACACACTCACACACAGCATGTAGCCAGACAAACATTACATGAAAAAAACACACACATATGCATGGGATGTGCTTGTTCCTTGTTGTTTCAGATGAAAGAGTCAGCAGAAGCTTTAAAATGCTGATTAATAAAAAAAAAAATTAAAAAACGCACACCTGGTTCAATTCATCTGAGACTAGAATCAGAGATCAAAATGACTCATTTTGCAGGATCTATGCAAAGTCTGGCAAAAAATAAACAATGACAATGTTTAAATGCACTGGATGCAGTTAATCAGCTGATAGGACTGTTTGAGGCACATTTAAAATAATTAAAACAGGAAGATGTCCACACCAAGTTAGGAATCGCACAGCAATAACAAATCTTCTAATGGGAGCTACGTGTGCAGATCAATCTGTTTTAATTAATTTAGATATTTCTTTGATCCAGCTCTCATCTCATTGGACACTGGCTGTGCGTGATTTTTTTTCTTATTTCAGAAAATGAAAAGCTTCAGTTAGAATACAGCATCACAAATAATCAGCACCTGGCAGAAAATCAGACCCTTTTGAAATAAATGAAGAAAAACAGTCCACTTTAATAGATATAACATCAAACAGCTTTATGTATGTACATCTTTCACACACAAGATTTTGGCCAAGTCATGTTTGATGACTACTTTTTAAATCCTTTTATGCAAAAAGAATGAATAGCCTATTTCTGCATCATATGTTTTTCACCTTGAACAAACTAGGGGTAGACAGATTCTTCTTTTTCAGTCTAAAATAATATAGGAGCTGAAATGCTACTGGATGCCTCTGGAGTTGCTTGACTAAGTTGTTGGTGTTAATTTCGCAGTGCTACTGCCACCCCTCAAAACATTGGCTTTGCCGATATTGCAAGCAGTCGTAGAACTTGTTGGCGTAGCATTCGTGAAATACTTCCAAACAGCTGATGTGTTTGTTGTTAGTGCCGCCAGCAATGGGGTCTGATGGCATGTTGCTGACACATGAGGTATACACTCAGACTCAGGCTTAAACATTTAATCGAATAGAATAGATTGGCCCCATTGTCAGATAGCCCAATACAATGATTTGAGTCAGTAACAGCCCAATGTCTGACATTGGTATCGGATCGATGCATTCCCAGAACATTTTTGGACATATAACACATATTGGTTCAGTTTAACCCTTTAAGACCACACCCTAACCCTAACCCTAATAACCATAACCCTAATAACCATAACCCTAACCCCTAATCTATTTATTGTTTGAGTTTTGTTTAGCGGTTGTACTTCGGGATTATATATTATTGTAGCCTTGATTTTTTTTTTCAACAGGTTACGAGGGAAGTGCTAATCAAGCGTATGGTGCAGAGATGCCAAGATACAGTTTTTAAAATGGCATTTAGGTAAAGATCCTAAGACTTTTTAATATATTTTTTCTTCCTAAGACATGAGACCCATGGGAATAATGGATGTGCAACAGGATGCACATTCAGCCGGCAGAGAGCCATTACAAGGCTGACGGTGCTGTATAACCAAGCAAGCACCATGTGTACACAACTTCACAGGGAGAAGACTTGTTTTTAGCTAGTGCGAAAGTGAGTTTCATGACTGCGGTAGCAAGGACGTGTTACCCCCAGAGGCACAGCTTCCTGAATGTATGCTCTCACCAGGCTGTTAGAAAGCTCGAGGGAATTTAAAGGTGACTGGAAATACCTGTGCTGCCTAATTTCAAAGAACAATCCTTGATGCTAAGAGAAGCTAAGACTCATCTGTATGAGTCTGTTCACACTGCTCATTATTCACATCATGTGTTGGTAATAACGATCCTCAAGAAATGAATCTCACTCATTTTCATTGTCTCATTGAAAAAGAAAAGTATCAAGACATTCTGTTCTCTTTATCTTTTTTTCAAGAATCAGACTAAAATAGTTGTGTCTTGTTTAATACTTCTGGTGTCGTGTCTCTATGTTTTTTTTTTTCGTCCATTGTATTTTAATTCGCCCTATTTTGTAAATGTATCAAGAGTAGACAGAGACAACAAGGGCACTGATTTTCAAAGCACTTTTTCAACAACAAAAAAAACCCATCATGGCAGTGATTTATCAAGAAACAGATCAAAGGTGGCGCTAATATCAAGATGGTCTTTGTACTCAGACACACAGCTCAACACATGCACAGACAAACCTCATTCAGCAACCCCTGCAAATGCAATACAGGAGCATTTGTTAAATGTAAATGACGTTGCAAATTTGAACATCCTGTTGGTGCTTCACGCAACTACTCCCTAGCCTTCACAAATCTTCCTCGTCCTCGATCTCCCACAGCCTATTGCATTACAAGCATCATAGAAAAGAGCAGGGTTTGCGTCTGAACACTCGTGGCATTTTGTCAACAACAGATAAATCAGCTGAAGCCAAGACAAGTTCTGGTTTAGAGCTCCAGCTCCACACACACTGTTCCCTTTTAACCACAAAAAAGCACTGACTCATCGTAACCAGAAATCTGACTCTATGACCCAAAGAGTCTGGGAGCTTTTGGTTGTTTACAGCAATGGGATCACTACTGTGGAGGCATGTGTTGTGATTCATGGATCCTCTGTCTTATTCATCATGTTATTCTTAAGAGAAAGAAAATATCAGCATCCAAGTAAGTCTACATCCACAGCTTGGCCCTGGCCCAATCAAATGACATCAACATTTACATTGTCTGTCTTCTAGTCGGCTAAATACTACATTCCTCAAAAAGTGAGTGCACAACCTTGTTGATATGTCTCATAACCAATAAAAGCGTATGCTGATTTCTGAGCTTAGTTCAGCTCCGTTCCAAGCCTCGAAAGCATCGTCTTTTATCCAGCCTTCTTCACAGCGTCACTGCAGCCGGGGGACTCGCTGGGGGGTCAACCTCACAGAGTTTACATCACAACCGTACGGGATTCCTGAGTGCTTGTTTAAAAGCACAGTTTCTGAATATAGGCAGTGTGCATCTCTGTGTTGATTGAATGTTTACTTACACAGTATGTATATATAGCTCCTAGACCTGCTTTATAAGAAGAAATGACTGGGAAATCTTACTTTCTACAATATGGGACCTTTGCGGATAAAGGAAACTGTGATGTAATGGAGACATGATGAACAAGTGATGAACTGGTTAGAGGATAGCTTGTGACAGTGCAACCTGTGTACACTCCCCTGTGTGCTGATCACAGTGCTCACACTAAGCGGGGAGACAGAGAGAGCTGGGACTTGACCTTTCCAGTAGGTCTTTGGATGCCTCTTGCACAGTCCATGCCCCTGGGTGAAGAAAGGAAAGAAGTCAAACTGAAAATCCACTACAGGCTACTCTAATACACACACATAGTGCAACACAGAGGAGTGCTCTTTTGTGGCCTCTTTACCTTGGCCTGTCGCCTTCTCTCGCTGCCCTTTCTAGTGAAAATGTCAGCCCATCCTTCTCTTTCTCTCCCCCTTTGTTCTGCTTCTCTGTCCAGGTGACACAAGATTCATATGGCAAAAATAAAGTCAAACAATGTCCATCCTACCCAACTGTTTAGTTGAGACTGTTTGGAGCTTGGAGTGAGTGTCTAACTTAAATTGCAGCAGTACCAGGTCTGATTAATGGTGATACACATAAAAAGGGAACAGACTGGCTCCCTGAAACCAGCATGAATATTCTGAAGAACCTTTTTTCAACCAGTGGGCTGTGGATGGGAGAGATAAGAAAAACTGATTATAAGAACCAGAACACTGATACTTCAGCCAACCTTGAACTCAAATACAATCCTTTCATGTACATTGTAAGCCCCATTAATCTGGCATCTAAAAAGGCAAAAACTAAAATATTATCAATGGTTAACAGCCCCAAACACAAAGTAATTTATATTAGTAGGGCAACAGTGACAATGTGCTCAATATGATTGATGTATCCAAAAGCAAAGAACAAGTATTTATTGTGTCTCTTGTATCAAAGAAAACAATAATGTTCAGATAAAAAACCTGATTCACTATGAATGCATCCTCCTGAAATATGGAGGATGACACTAAAATGACCACTACATTTCCTCTGATCCACAAACACATGCCATTGAAAACAATAAAAGAAGATACTGAGTGATCCTATTGGTGTGCCTGCCATAAAATGTAACCTGAACAGTGAAACAAGGTGAGCCAAAGAGAGAGACTAGTAAAGTATGTCTTCTCTAATAGAGAAGTGGAAAAAGGAGAAAGCACTTTTTGAGGAATTGTTGTTGCTTTTCCATTTTTTAGCTGCAAACCCTTTTTAAATTAAGTAGCTGTCTGAATCCATAAGAGTGAGCAATTAAAAAAGCTTTGAGTATGTTGAAGCAGAAACTCTGCAATGTGAAGCAAAAAAATAGAAATGGGTACGCAGCAGAGCGGGAGAGATAATGATAGTTAATTTAGGATAGACACTGACAGAGAGTAGACGACAGCTAGAGAGACAAGATGGATTGTAGTGGTCCTCTAGGCCTGACTGTGAGGAGGGGAATCCTGCAGCTACTGTGAGCATTGTAGTGCGTTATTATGTGCATCTGCATGCATGTATAGTATACGTATGGAGGATTTGCGAACTGGCGCACCTGTGTTTGGTTATCATCTGTTCAGATTAATGCACCAAACCTGGGAATTGGTGTATTTGGCCAAAACAAGTCCAAAATCACTCAATTAGAGCTCTGTGTACACAAAGCTGAAACACTAGATGAGCCTTCACACTGCAGTGCAAACAACATGTATGGGAGGAGCCCATATGAATGATTCACTTTTGTGCTGTTCACTCAAACAGAACTGTTCACAGATTGTGACATACTGTAGTAGCTACTCCTTATAGTTATATTAAAAACCTTGGGTAATGTCATCTTGAAAAATCTTAGCAAAACATAATAATATGAGAGCTGCAGCAAATAGTCAATGAGCAACTATCTTGGTTATCGAAGAAATGTTTTAGTAATTTTTTAAGCCAAATGCTAAACATCTACTGGTCCCAAATTTAAAGTCACTTCTGTCAAGATTGTGTTGTACTTTCCTTTGTCATGGATGATAATACACTGACAATCTTGAGGTTTGGACTGTTGGATGTAGAAAACAAGACATTCGAAGACCTCATCTTGGGCTGTGAGAAATTATAATTATAATATTTAAAAAAATTCAATACTTAAGAAAGATCAACAGATTCATTCATATTGAAAATAATTGCTAGTTACAGCCCAAAACAATGGTTAAAGTCCTGACACCCTGGCCTTGAAGCACATGTTTGAATACAATATCTAGATGTATACAAGATGCATTGCCTCTTTAATCCTGATCATAAGACATTATCTGCAGCACTGACATGACATGAACTGAAATTAAGCAGCAGAGCACCATAATCATCTTGTAGCCAAATAACTTGGCATAATCTGTAAATACTAATTATATCAGGGGTGTTTAGAAATGTATTTTAACTGGTTTGTGAGCCGTGTGAGTATGCTCGCTGTCTGTGGATTATATCTACCTGCCAGGGCAAAGACTGGTGCAAACCGGACTCTGACACATGACATGACGGGACTTTTCACTGCACCATCTGCCTTTGGCTGCAGATCTGTGGTGCTGTTTATTCACATCTTGCCATGATACATCAAATAATATCATGTTCCTATTTGGACAAGCCATCTCTACATTCAGGAAGCCATTTTCACACCACTGGGAAGTGGAAGAGTTGTTTAAAAGGTATGAGACAAGTAAAGTTACGAGCTGAAAGGATTATGATTAACTTTTTCTAACTCCAATTCACATGTCATTTATATTCACCCACCTTTTTACTCCTAGTGATGCTTTGCCTACAAGAGCAAAAATAGCAGGTGTACTTAGAAACGCCCAAACAGTGCATAAGACCTATCACTGTGTGCAGGTCACTCAAATCCTTATCTGGTCTGGTTCACTCACAGAATCAGCCCCCAGCCAGACGAGATACCACAGAAAAGCACAGCACGAAAAGAGAACACAACGATCTAAAAACCATTCCTCAAATGCCCCAATAACCAGTAAAACAAATGGGAAGAATTTAATTCAATAAAGCTGCCTCAGAATCAGTTGCACTAGCAATATAATAGTGCTTTAGAATACTCTCTGTTCAAACCAGCCAAAATTACATTCACATACCCCAAATCACCAAAATGAACCTTTAAAAAATATTGATAAACCAGTTTTAATTTTTTCTTTTTTTTCTTTTCTTGGTCAGGGAAATGGGAAGATGCTCACGGCAGAGACGTGATCCCTCAACAGCTTCCCACCCACCACTGCAATGTCAGTACTTCATTGCTACATCGTTTCTGTTTGAAACCGGGGTTGCTCTCTCTCTCGCTCTCTCTCTCTCTCTCTCTCTCTCTCTCTCTCTCTCTCTCTCTCTCACACACACATCAAAATGACTTTAAAATGAACATTACGGGTCAGTAACTTTGGTCAGCACACTCTAGCTCGTTTCCTCGGTTGGTTGTTCTCTCACTCGCAACTCTGCCAGTTTTTTAGGTTTATCAAGTGACCCTGTTAACTGGCGACTTAAGCCGAATGCGGTTGTAAGTTATCATAATTACAACAACTGTGTGGCTCATGGGGAGAGTGGCCGTCCTGCGACCGTAAGGTTCACAGTTCGATCCCTGGTCCCGCCATAGTTGGCCTGTCGAAGTGTCCTTGAGCAAGACACTGAACCTCCAGTTGCTCCCCGGGCGCCTCACAGGGCAGCACACTGCTCCTGACCTCACTGGCTTCAAAAACATTAATGTGTATTTACTAACTGTACTATTTCAAAGAAAGGGCAACTTTCTCCCTTCCTATTTCAACACATAAACAACAAGTGACGTGGACTTGTTTCCCAAAAAGAGACTCCAAGGTCAAATGCGGTATATTTTGACCATAGACTGTATATGAGAAGGTTTTGACATTGTATTGAAAAACTAAAGAATGCTGCATTCACAAGGACAGCTACATGTTATCTTCATTATTTATTTTTTGAAAGTCGCCAGTTAACATTGTCGCTGGACTGATCCGTCTCCTCTCTGTCAGGTCTATTTATCATCAGGGTGTTTGGTGCTGACTGACAGCCTGCGGAGACAACCCAATCAATAAAGAACCGGATATAGCATACAACTCTCATGTATTGTACTCGGATATTAATTGTTTCTGGCAAATTGGAACCAATTCAAACCTCATTCTTCCCATGGGTGTCGTGCAACATGCGGTGGAATGGCATTCAGTGGAGACAGAGTGATTATTCTGTCAGGTTTTTTATGTTTTGTTTGCTACACCCAAAATTGAATCGTGGGAAACAACACTGTTACGCTCCCTTCAAGACTGAGAAGAGACTAGACTGAGACTAGAGCAAATAATTGACACGTTCAGCTATAACAAACTCAAACACTACACGGTCTTCACAAACAAACACTCTGCAAACCTGTGTGTTATCATCCAATGGGAAACATAAAAAAAAACTAGAAATTGAATCAAAATATAACAACCTTGCACTCCACCTATTTAAAATGAAACACAAAGCTCTCATTTGACAGCATAATAGCACGGAAATGGTGATTATTTTACGTATTTGTATCATATAGAGTGAATACATCACAAATAAAAGTGCTGTTACAAACCAAATTAGCAATTAATAAATGTGTGACTGAAATAGGTGGATTTGATCATGAAGCTTACTGTCGCACTGTACATTACAGTGTTATAACTTAGCGGGAAAGAATGGTGATGCTTCACCTTTTTATTACTACCAATTTAATGAAAAGACACCAAACAATGATTTGTACTTCATCTTCATTGCCAACTAGCCAGTGGTATGTATCTTATCCAAACAGACTTTTACTGTTCAAAAACCCAAAAGTGAGCATCACATGAGAGCAAAAAGGTGATATACCAGTTAGTTACAATGAGCATAGCCAGGCTAGTTTACTGTAAACACTGAACTGCCTGCCTGACATGGAGCTACTCACCATGATCAAAAATGGAGTGGCTGAGCCCTTTTTCAAATGAATTACTTTGGCCATCACCATTTGAATAATGGAATATGTCACCTCCTGCAACAATTTAATTTAATTATTGTCTGTGGTGACACAGACGGTACTTGTTTCTGGGACAAATTCATCACTGGTTTTGGTCTCCTTGCAGGATTTGTTGGAAAAGATAACATAACCGCAGCCTTATCGATTTAACTTGATTTGAATTTACCAAGCACTTACTAAAACTGCAATAATTCTCTTAAAATATGTGGTGAAAAGTAGGATTTTTATCAACTGTGCCATCTGTTATGTATGAGCTCATTACCTTCTCCTTGGTGCCAGGCTGTGTGCTATCAGGCCTGGTGCGGATGGTAAACGGGGATGCAAGTCTCAGCAGGATGCCCGGGAACGAAGGCTCCATCTTCGGTGAGACGATCTCAAAAAAGTCCCTGAACAAGAGGGTCCGGTGAGGCTCAATGCGAGCCTGTTTCCTCAATCCTTCTCCAAGCTGCAGTAGCTCCATGTGAGGCCCCAGGACGAGGTGAAATGGAAAAGCACGGCAAAACGTGGCCTGGCTAATGCACAGATCACTTGGGTTGTTGGAGAGTGAAATAAGGGGGCGTTTAGTGCTCACTGGGGCAGCATTTGGGAGGGAGGGGAGGGAAGAAGGGCCCGTCTCCTGGATTTGGAAGGACAAGCAAACTGTGGGAACAGAGGTTGGGAAAGGAGAGGGAGGGGACGGGGACGAGGAGGGCGTGGCAGTCGGGGACGCAGTCGGGGTGGGGGTTGTGGAGTCTCCGTCTGTGGGTTCTGTATCTTCATCGGGCAATAAGGGAGTTAGAGGCGGCACTTCTTCCACCTCAACTTCTGAATGAAAGATCCGCCTGGCAACAGCTCTGATAAACCCTGGCATTACCAAGCCCACAACAGAGGCAGGGTTGAAACAATGAAGAAGCAACACTTTCCCTCTTCCATCTTCTTCTCCTTGCTCTCCAACTTCATCCAATTTCCTTCTCCCTTTCTCCTCATCATAGAGATCTTTGCACTGGAAGGAGGGGCTCTCAGATGAGGCCCGGCGCCCCGTGGAGGTGCGAATGTGTTCCAAAATGGCGTCAAAGCCATTGAAGAAGTCCTGGAGGTTGCCGCCCACAGCCCGAAGCACTCGTTCATTTTCTTCAAAGCAGAGGCCAAAGAACTCTTCTCCGAAATGCTCTCGCAGCTCACAGAATGGTACTCCTGTGAGGAGAGAGGATGCAAAACATCTATGTCAGCGATGCAGAATAGCACTCTTTTGAGGATACACACACAAATTATTAACATCATGGACTGATACACAACAGTACGACTAACTTGCCCACGTACACACAGTTGAATATCTACACTAACTTAAAAATATATTTATGAATAGAAGAGCATCAAACAGACTTGCATCTTGGATCACTGTCTTTCAGTATTACTTCTCAATGCATCCCTAAGCGTGTGCAATCATTTCCTGTTTCATGCCTTTTACATGAAACCCAGCATTACATTTTCTTCATAAAATGTTTTAACCAAGATTATAATTCAGCAAAAATATTTTTTTGCATTTCAATCACAAAATAACACTGTTCAAAGTAATAAAACATCAAAGCCTTGTTCAAATAATGAATATTGATAAGATAAAATAATCATGTCACATGCCGACTGACTGAATAATAACTCAGGAAGTCAGAAAATGGGATTACGGGATTATAGACAAATTAAAACTGATATGTATTTATTATAAATAAAACCTGACACCATAAAATAGTACAAAAACAGAAAAATATCTCGAAATGTGAAAAACATTAATAATGGCTTTAAAGTGAATAATTATACAGACTTGCAGAGAAAAGTGCAAACAATTTAATGCAAGAAGTGACACAATTAAAAGATGCCGTTAAAAATATGTAAAATTAGCATTGATAGTACGACAGCGTAATAAAGCCTCTATAGGTTAAAACATTTTAGTAATAATAATAATAATTATGGAGCCAGGAGAGGGGGTATTCTTCCAAGAAAAATACATCTGAATTTCCATCAGTAGATTAAAGTCGTACATTTACAAGAAAATAACTTGGATATTCTTTGAGAATAAATGAGCAAATTTGAAGAGGAAAAAAACGATATGCATGTGATATATATAGTGACTGCAACTCCAAATCCTGCCTAACCCATACCTAAAAAAAAGACACTTCACCAGCACAATATACATTGTGTGCAATCTGCCTGTTCAAAACTGACACTCATGACAGCTAGTAGATGATATTGACAGCAAGATTGGTGTGGGTGTGGCTTCAGCAGCAGCAGTGACATGAGCATTTTACCAAACTACTGGGGTGAAGAGGGTGCTAATCCTTAAAGTGAAGCTTCAGGGTTTTCTTTGCAGGATGGCTGGACTCAGCCTTTAGGACAAATGAAGGACCTTAGATATAGAGTGGAACTATTGCTCATTCTAATTGAAATTAGTCAATTGAGGTGGTTTAGGCACAGAGGCCTTTATTGGCAGCAAGGCCTCCTGGACGCCTCCGTAGAGCAGGAAGACATGGCAAGTGGAGAAGGATGTCCGGTCTACCGCTTGCTGCCACCATGACTCACATCCAGGTAAGCGACATATTAGTGTCTATAATGGGTTTTAGAGGTCAAGACTCTGTGGGATGACTTTGTTTTGATGTAAACAAACAATACTAATCCTGAAGGGAACAAGAGAAACAATGCATATGTGTGTGTTTTGACATGTAATGAAAATAACAAAGAATAGTGCAATCAATCCAGGGCAACACCATAAAAAACACAGCCATTTACAAAGGAATACAAACTATAATAAAGGCACACACACACACACACACACACACACATACACACACACACACACACACACACACACACACACACTCATTACCACACCAACTTGTATGCAGAGGAGACCACATTCAGACCCACACATTTAATTTCAAGGACATAATAACACACACACACACAGACACACACACAGAAACACACACAGACACACATCCTACTCACCTAGTATGGTAGCCATGTACTGTAGGATTTGTAGGACATCTTCTTCTGAACCAGAATTTTCTAGAAATGGGCACTTTTCTTCTCTCCTCTCTCTTTGCCTCTCCTCATTGCCAACTTCCTGACACCTGTCAAAGACATAAACCAAACACACTCATCAGCGTAGGTCATGGTTAGCCATCAGCATATCGGAAGAGCTAATAAAGTACTAATAAACTAATAATACAATGAACCCACATCTCATCTCTTCAAGACATACCGTGGACGGGGTTTCATTACAAACTGTGCGGATACCAGTTCTTTGGGAAAGAAAGTTGATCCATTAAAAGAAAAATGTGTGTTGTTCTGAATTAGTTTTTTCTGGAGTCGCTGCTGAGATATTTTCTTTGGGGTGGTGGCAAACATCTATCTGAATATATAGATATCATTCAAGTTAAGTTAGCCTGTGTATGTTGGTATTGTTGGTTACTGTGCAGATCTGGTGAAACAGCTGGACAACAGAAAGGCAGGGAAATGTTCTCAAGGTCACCTCCACAGTGTCAACGAAGGAGGAGCAAATGATGCTCTTTCACTTCCCACACAGATTTGTTTCGGCCTGGGAAGTAGACCAGAGGCTTCATTTCTAACCTTTGTACCACTACGACATGTACTGACCAACAGAATGAATGCCATTGCTTTCAGGTTGCTTCAATTGGATTACAAATAATTGAGATACTAATTATATATATAATTATTGAGAGACTACCATGTGTCATTATATGATTTACCTCTGTACATGAATCAAGCAGGGAACAAATGAGTGAGGCCAAGAGGTGAAGGAGAAAGGAGACAGCCAAGGAAATTGAAAAATCTAGAGAGATCCCAATGCGTTTTCTATATTGGTATTCAGTATGTGCTTCATGGACAATGTTAGTACGTGTTGTGCCTGTCTGAATCTTCTCTACTCCGTTTTACTGTTTTGACAGCGAAGGACGGTGAGAGAGAGACAAGAGGTGAAGGAGTGTGTCAATATATGAGTGAGTGTGTGTGCGTGTCTGTCTGTCTTATGTCTGTGTGACCAAAAAAGGCAGGAAGGCAGAGAGAATGAGAGGCTCAAACAGACAGACACAGACAGACAGAGAGAAAAGTGAGAAAAATAAAGGCAAAGGGGAGAAAATGAGTGATAGGGACGCTAGGACCAGACAGCGGATACACAGAGAGTGTGCAGTGGAAACTGATTGAAGAGGACAGGAGACAGAAAGAGAACCAGCGAGTGATGAAGACAGTCTTACCTGATCTCTTGTTGTCTGTAGAATTGTAGAGTTCGCTGTAGAGCCTCCTGAACAGTCTGTGTCTGCAAGAAGAAGTGAAAATATTACACAATGTGTATTTGTGCGTCCATTTTTGCACGCAATAAAGCGACAATACTGCATATATTCACTAATTCCCGATAAAGTCATTTGACACACATTGGTGGCTTCTTTTCTTGGTGTTATAAGGTCACATTATATCAGCGTTCAAAGCTTTATAAGTAAATATATTTGATTATGGATACATAATTGGAAAGCATGACACACTGCCAACATATCATCTGAAGTGTTACCTGCAGCCAAGTCACATTCAAATTGAATAGGTCTTTTTCAGAGGAGACATTGTGTCATGTCGTAGCAGGAAGAGCACAAGTTATAAATGATCAAATGAATGATGGCTCATTTCTATGTAGCTGATTTAGTATCAGGGCCATTGGGCATGCTGGCTCTCAGGCTCACTGTCACAGCTTACTGAATAGACACTTGAATAGAACAGAGCCATCATTGTTGTCATTAGTAAAACCTGTGTTTGGTGAAAATGTATTTTAATATTATTATTTTTCATATTTTTCATATTCATTTAATATTATTTGGCTGAGTAGCATTCACAACGTAATTGCTGAGAAAACTATGATTACTGTCATCAATTTCATTTTACATTTGTGAGAGTCATTTCGACGAGTTCTACTAATAGCCCGGCGTGAAAAAAATATAATTTACCCCGATCAAACCCTGTGTGTGTGTGTATGTGTGTGTGTGTGAAGCTGGCCTATTTTCCATAACTGACAGCCTAAGCTAGAGGAGGCGGGTCCAATGTGATTATCTGTGATACGGCTCTAACGCAAGGCTGTAGTTACAATACTAGAACACAGTGTGCCAGCTGGAGAGGTCATCCTGAGGCCTCCGGACAGATGCAGGACTGATTTTGTGTGTGTGTGTGTGTGTGTGTGTGTGTGTGTGTGTGTGTGTGTGTGTGTGTGTGTGTGTGTGTGTGTGTGTGTGTGTGTGTGCTTGAAGACACAGAGAAGGCGAGGTTGTAGGGAAAGTGACAGAGTGTATGCAGTCAGAGAAAAGAAATCTACATATTAGTCAGCAGTTGTTTTAAAAGGTGAATATAGTTATTTCACTATCATGTTAAGAATTAGACATCATATCGTCGCTAACCAATTGGTATTACAAATGTCTGGAGCTTCTATTCTCAGTTCTGACTCGTTTTTCTTCACATTGTGTTTATGTCCTTATCGGCTGATACAAAAATACTTTTTCACTATTAGCTACAGTGAGCCATACGTCAGCTTAGCAACAACGGGAGCAAGATGGGCACTGATGGCTACAAAAATACCCAGTGGGCCATAGTTTCACTATTTCTATTTGTGAGGGAAAACTCCCTGTCGCCTCTCTATTGCTTGTGTCTAGCAGAAATGGTTCCTTCTCAATCTCCTCTCACTGCGTCCTTGGTTCAGCTACTCATTTACCACAGAACGTTATAGTGGATTCCTACCACATGAGCAATCACACAAGCACTAACTGTTATCAGGCACACATGTGCAAACATACTGTACACATACAGCATCATTAGTCTACATTGTTGCAATCCTTGGCATGTTTACTGTACACACAGCTCTATCCCTCATCACACATTAATCTCCCTCACAAACCTGCTTTAATGTCTAGCAGCTCGTAGATTGCCCGGTTGTCAAAAACACACTACAATAGCTTACCCTGAGAAGATTCAATTCGGGACATAATATGGTCTAATTATAATTATGGTCTAACATAATATGGTCTAACATAATTATTATTATATAATAATAATAATAGTATAAATGGAATACTTTCATGTAGCTGAATACATATTTAAAAATAGTACATAATCATTGCAATGATGATTGAGTGTAGACAGGGGAAATGGCATGAAGAGAAGATTAGTAAAACAAAATGTTACATTAAAAAAAAGTGGCCAAGTAAATTTTAGGTCGAGAGTTTAAACTCAAACTTTCTCTCACTTTTAAGACATTTTCTCCTCTCCACCCTCGCCTTCTCTTTTTCCCTGTGGTCTTTAACCAAACCAATCTGTCTCTTTTGTTTGCTCTGTTTCTTTACCTTGGGAGGGGAGCAGTATCTCACCAATACTCTCTCCATTCCACTTGCTCTGTTGCTCTGCATTGCCTTCTTTGCCAATGGCGTTCAGTCACACTCGTCTATACTGTATGTGAACCTGCCTTTCCTGCCTGTCCGTGTGACTGATTCCTTCCCTCCTTTTACTGCATCTTCCTCCTCCAAATTTCCAATAGCACGAGCCGTTGTGTGGTCTTTGGTCCCAGCGTCGTGGGTACTGGTGCTTCAGCACAGTTTGAAAGCTGCCCCCACTACTAAAGAAAATAGAAACTCATACACCAGATGAGACCCCACAACGTCCCAGCATGAGACGCATACCAGTGTGTTAAAAAACAAAAAAAGTGAATCAGGTCATATTTCTCTCTCTTGTATCTATTTCATATTGCTGTGAAAACATATCCTTCAAACAGCTGCTTTTATTAAAGTTTCTCGCTCAAACTAAATTTCACAAGACTACATTTGAACATATTAATGAAACCATTATAGTTAACCTTCGCCTAAAATAAATACAAATTAAAGTTGTTAAAACACATTTTTATCAAATGGAGCTTGAATAAACTTGCATGTTCGCCAATACCCGATCCAGTATTTTAGGCTGTCGGAGAGGCATTTCAGATACTGCAGGGTTCTTACAGATTTTGACCAATGGATTTCCATGACTTTTCCATGACTTTAAACCAAATTTCCATGACCAAACATTTTGTGAAATCTCGGTGTATACATGAAAAAGTGAGAAAATGTAGTATTTAAACTAACAATGAGAATTCCAAAGCATACAGTATACCTTAAATGACACAAATGAATGAGAGACAATAGTTTGATTAAAATAATAAACATTTCTATAGATGCCTGTATGTATGGCTGCTTATATTTTGAGCATCTTTCTTTTAAAAGCATATTCATTATTTCAAACTCGGCGTAAATGAACATGAATATAACACATTTCCATTACTTTTCCAAAACCTTTGGGAATTCATTTTTTTCGAGGACTTTTCCAGGCCCGGAAATAAACCATTTTAAAATTCCATGACTTTTCCAGGTTTTCCATGACCGAAAGAACCCTGATACTGGTATCAGTATCAGAACAAATTAAATGCAAAACATGTGGTTCCCTGCAAGAAGTTTAAATGCACCGACTGTTCTGTAAATTACTTTGAATAAATGTGTCAGTAAAATGAATGTAATATAATGCAAATAAAATGACGACTTAAAGATTGAGGCGTGGTATTTGTAAATAAAATGTTGGAATTGTGCTTTGTGCAGAAGTTGCTCAGAAACATTAGTGTGGCTTCTTCTTTTATATTGTATGCAATATGTCTGCATTTGTTTTCATCCGTTTCAAATCTGCCTCCGCAAAACAGTTGAATCAAGCAGTCAACTTGCTTGACGTGCAGGTCTGCTAATGCGCAATCTACGGTTATACAGAACGCCCTCCTGCATTTGTTCACAGGTATTTATGTTTGCCTTTGAAGAAACATAATTCCAGTATAATTAGTGAAGTGAATTCTGGCCACTCGAGTACACAAATATGTATTTTGAGAATCAATGAGAAGGAAAAACATGTTGAAATGAGTCTCCGTTCCTCACAAGTCTTGTACAGCTAAAATTCTACTGTAGTTCTCATTATATTTACAAAAAAACGTGTTGCTTGTCTCAGCTTCAATAAATAAAGGCAACATATAAAAAAAAAAAAATAAGTTCCATAAAAAATCGATTTGATTTATAAACAAACAAGCAGAGTTACTTCAAAACTTGTAAATCACAAAGTGTCTTTCATCAATTCAAAAATTAAATTGCAATGACGGGGACATTTTTATATTATCCCTAGTTTGTGCAGACAATATGAATATTTTTACAATAATTGTTGTTTGTATTGATTGTTTTAGTGTGTTGTGTGTTGCTCATGTCAGATTCAACAATTCTACTGGTCTTTGTTTTCAAAAAAGAAAATGGACATAAATTATAAGTTATAAATGGATATTCTCCTCTGGAAGGGTGTAAAGATCAACACTTTCTTTCCCCAATTTTAAGGAACTAGCGCCATTTGTGGAAGTATACAAAGAACAGAAACAGGTGGATCACTGCAAACAGTCAACTTCAACATGTACATTTATACAAAATGGAGGAAGAATTACATGAAAACAGCCAGCATGTGTACACATACAGAACAATGACCCAACTGGATATGTAACTAAAAGCAAGGTAAACACGCTCTAATACTACTGGTCCCTGAAAGGGAAGATGTCGCCACAGACTTGGGATATGGATTTACCAGAAGCACATTAACTCACTCACACAAATGTCTCACACTTTTCACATTTGTGGCCAACACTCGTGGCCTTTAATCAGCGTCACGGGTCACTAAGCTAATGGCCACCCTCAATGTAGATACACGAAACTGAGACAGGGAGAGGGAGAGAGACAGATAATGAGTGTGTGCACACATGTACATGTGTGTGAGTGTGTGTGGGGGGAGAAGGGTTGGGCTTCCTTTACCCATCTTGTCGAGACATAAACCTGATTACACTGTCATAGTGTGAGGACTCGCCTTCCTAGTGGGGTAAAAAAAAGGAGGACAAAATGCACATTTCCAGAACGTAAATCAGTATACGTTTTAGGGTAAACGCTTGGGTTTATGGTTAAAGTTAGGTTAGGATTTAGGTTTAGGTTTAGGCTACGGTTTAGGTTAGGCTGGTTGCAGTTATGGTTCGGGTTAGGGTCTCCAGGAAATGAATGAAATGTCCCCAAAAGTCATGAAAACACAACTGTGGGTGTGCGTGTTGTTGCTTCTGGGTCAGTGTGGTCAGGGTGAAGACAACCACAGAGAGCTTGCTCTGTTCTCTCTGTCACGGTCCATCGCAGTCAACAACAGACACTGCCACTGCACGCAGCCACAGTGTGTGTGTGTGTGTGTGTGTGTGTGTGTGTGTGTGTGTGTGTGTGTGTGTGTGTGTGTGTGTGTGTGGAATATATACAGTATTAGCAAGTGCATGTTCTCTCTGTCACGGCACCATCTTTATTAATGTATTTAAAAAATGGACAAACAATACAAAATACTATGCCGAAATAGCCAGCCACTGTATGGCTGTTTGGTAGAGTTTAAGCTGCTCTGTCAGCCTCACACACACATGCACATAAACATCCATCAGACACTGAAAAAAGACCTTGGACATTTACCCTTTTTCCCTGTAACCAAAGCACAACACCACAATGACCCTTACAGATGGGCTCCATTGATGATGCCCAACTGATGCCTGTAATTGCACTTATAGGCAAACAAAAACATACTTACAGAGACACACACACAGTTCCACAATACTAGATATTATCATAACTGAGTGTTATACAAACTTGTCTTTAAGTGTTCCCTCTGCCCTATTTTTTTCACAGATCTATTAAAGATCAGGGCCAGTAAGAGCCTACAGCAGAGAGCTGAAGTTGGCTCTCAGTGGTCCTCTTCAATATACACCAACTTCAGATTTTTAGCTGCGCTGCTGAATTAAATTATTTTGGGGGGGGATGTGCCTGGGCAGCAAAATAACGCTGAAAATCACTGCTGTCCTATATCGACTTCTCTGCAACATCTACTATAGATGTATATTTCTCCCAGGAATGGTACCACAGGGTCTGAGCTATTTCAATTTGGAGAAACCTATTCCCACAACCTCCTACAATCTGAAGAAAACGCAGCAGTGCTCTTATTATGTGGGGAACCAACATAAATAAACCAGAGAGCTTTTCACTACATGTTTTGGTTTGTATATAAATGTCACGGTGTCTGTGGATATTGGCGGAGAATCTCTGCTCAAGTCAAAAAGAACCTTTCTCTGTCAGTCAATTACATTACATCACCTTTAAAGTTGGATATTCTAATTTGAAGCAAAGTGCAATATTTCCAGATACAGACTCTCATTTTGCAGACTGGAATTTGACTTCTTTGACACTTTCACCGCGGCTACTTACGGGTATATGTTATTGTTGCAACTGCATATCAAGGGCCACATTACAGGAGATGCAATCAAATCTCAAACTGGTGCAGCCTCCCATCACTTAGGACTACGCTATAGCAAATGCCCCAATCGCACATCATCCATCACAATTGGACTCAGTTCTAATAGCTGCTTTATTACATTAGAGCCGGTAATACAACTGAGACACATAGAAACACACTCCTTACATATAAACAGACAGAGCATGGGCTTCTCTCCCTCCCTCTTTCTCTCTCTCCCTCCCTCCCTCCCTTACAACAATATATGTATTATATAATCTGCCAGATGATTCAGGCTGAAAGATGAAAAGAGGCTTCTTTTTTCAGACAGCAAAGCAAACGTCACATTGTGATGTGAGAAAAGACATCGTCTGGGATTTCAGACAATAGTCTACAATGGTGGAATACCTTCAATGATGTCTTTTTTTCTGCTCTTAAAGGCTGTGTCCTCAACTTTGGAGACAGCTGTTTGGAATGGAACATATGCTTCTGACTGTTCGGTCATCATTGACTTTCTCTCTCCAAAAAACATAGGGTACTGAAGTCAATAATTTGGTCTATAATGTTCAGCTCTAATTGTAAACAGATTCTACTACCTGATTTTAGTAGAACGCTCTACAAATGTGTGGTAAAACTATACATTTAGTTCGGCTTTATTGCATATAATTCACAGGCCCCCAATTGAACATTAAAGTAGGCCACTTGTGTACAAGATGCCTTTATGACTATGGCATTACCATTTCGGAATATGTAATGACATGTCGTTCAGACACAGCTGGAGGCCTACCGTGGGTGAGGTCAGTCTCCTCAGGCTCTCCCCCAACGAGTCCAGGTTCACCCGCCTCCTCCTGGTGGCCCTCCTGTGCGGACCGCCGGGTGCTTGCTGCTCCTCTCCCGCCGGGCACGCCGGCCTCTCGGCGGTGCTGCGGCCGTTCCAGAGCCCGGCTCTGCGGGACGAGTAGAGCGAGGAGAAGGGGCAGCCTCGACTCTCCTCCGCCGGCTCCACCACGCCGTCCCCGGCGTCTCCACCGGGGCTTTCGAGCCCGCAGTCCGAGCCCACCGAGCTGCTGAACGACTCGGAGGAGATCTTGCGCGACGAAGAGGACATGGTGGTTGTGGCGATGGTAGTAGTAGTGAGGAAGAGGAGGATGCTGATGGTGACAGTGGTAGTGTTGAGGGTGATGATGATGATGCTGCTACAGTCGGTTCCGTACGTCCACCACTACGCCGGGGAGTCATCAGATAGTGAGAGGGTGGGAGGTAAGGTCTGTTTGTATAATTATGTGTGCATGTGTTGGCGTGCGCGCGAGATAATGTCCAGGTCGGTTTCTGTCTCTGTGCATATGAGATGCGTCTGTCTGCGTGTGAGACTCTGCAGCCTATTCAGTGGGAGAGGGGTGGTCTACCGAGGACGAGAGCAGTAACGGCACGCAAACATTTATGTAAGGGGGAGGAGGAGGTGAGGGTCTCAGAAACGTCCTCCTTTACCCCCAAAACAAGTCTCCCTGGGAGGCCGAACACTCTCCGAGGGATGCTTCAAATACAAAAATAGATTACAAACAGAAAACCCCTGCCAACATTTTTTTTTTAAGCCGTTTTTAGTTTTGTTGGCTTGACTCGCGACGCAACTATGTTGAAGGAGACATTGCCGTAACTGGCGAAACTGCGAAACAGAAGGAAAAAAAAAAGGTCGCCGAAATTGGACACGTTTGTCCTCCACGGTAATTCCGACACACTTGAATCATTCCTCTCACACGCAGTGTTTTTTTTGCATCCGGGACATGTGGTTTCTCCCCCTTTTCTCTCCACTTCGCCGTAGAGAAATCCCCAAAGTCACGGCAGATGTGACCGCTTCTCTCTCTCTCTCCTCCCGCTCCCTCTGGTCCTCTGCGACAGCGGGGTTCCTGTCTGTCTGCCAACTAACCGTCCTCTCACCATTCCTCCATCTTTCACTTGTCGTCGTTCCCCGCTGCTCTATTGTTTGGTATTGTCTCTCTTTCTGGTCGTCGCTCGGAATGCGGGCAGAGAGGAGAAGTGGCCGGAGCGCAGCGCAGGTGCGTGAAGTGCGGAGCACGGAGAGGAAGAGAGCGCGAGAGAGCGCGCGCTGTCAGCCGGACGCAGCACGCAGATGTGCGGAGCAGTTCAGGGCTGTCCGCCGAGCTCGCGCTGTGAAGTATGCATCAGCACGCAGTTTGGCGTTTCAGTTGGACAAAACCACAACCAATCAGTGGACAGACAGACAGACAGATCAACTTAACCTTCCTCTTGACCCGTTTTAGGTTTTTAAATGCATAAAAGAACCAAATACATTTGTTTATTGCATCAAGGCAAAAAACACCTCTATTTTTCAACGAAATAAAAATGTCGGTTTCGACCCAGTTATAAAAATAATATTTGCTTGATTGTTTGTTGTTTGTTTGACCTTGCACATCAATATGTTGTGTTATGAATTGTTCTGCTTTTCATTTTGTGTTTGTATTAAAGTTCTATTGCTGAAAAAATACTTTTTAGCCTTTTTCTTGAAGTAAGTATGGGTCGAAATTAACACCATAGATGTTACTATAGTTAATAATATTAAAATGAAAAAATAAATACAATGATAATAAAAAACAAATGTATTTAAAAGATGTGTTCTAATACCCCTCAGTAATAGTCACAAAACAACCTTTTATTTATGTATATGATTCTCTTGAGGTTCATTTAAAAAAATAAAAATTTAAATAGATAAATAGAATAAAATAAAACAGAAAGCTAACACAAGAGGAAGGTTCAAACTTAAACTTAAACTTAGACAGAGATACATACAGACAGACAGACAGACAGACAGACAGACAGATACCAATGGGCTGTGAAACATTTCTTAGTATCAACATTTTTTATAAATCCATTCCTTTAAATTTAGCCAGACAGTTACATTTTCTGTCTATCTTCCTTCAGTGATCTGAATAGGCCCACATTGCTGTTTAAAGGTTTCTTTACATTGTCAGGTATAATTCCGAATCTTGTTTCGATTTATTGTAATACATCTGTGTTTTCCTTGACTCAATTGCTTATTATGGACAATATTCCATCATATGGAACAGTGGGAAATGGTCTGCAAGAAAGAAAACAAGTAAGTGGACATTGAGTCTGGATTTGTTTTGAAAAAACTGTATATAAGGTCTAAAATGCACTTGTATGGATCATGCCAAAATCATAACAGTTCACATGTGAACAGATCCATCTCCATGGCAACTGATCTAATGCAACCAGCTGATGAAGATGGTTAAAGCTCAAGGAAAAAGCCAAGTGGGCTTTCATTAGGGATTGCTTTGTCAAAAAATAGTATTACAGCATAGGGTAAGTGGTTAGTCTCTTGGTCTCTGCACATATGCAGCTGCCCTGTGCAGTCTGCTGTGTGCTCAATGGGCATTTAAATACAGACAGGTAGCAGGTGAGGTCAAGGCGGATCAACGGGGGCCAAACAGCAAACGGTTGCCCTGGAGCCAACTAACACGTTAATCCGCCATGTCTGTAGGGATATGTCAGCTTTTGTTTCAAAAGTTCAAATGTTAGTGGTTTGGTAAAATGATCCGGTTTATTTTTACAGTGTCATGTATAGTTTCTTATCATGTTGACATCTTGGTTAGCAACGAACAGGGGATTGTTCCTCAATTAACTAACTGGAGTTGGCAATTAAGCAACATCTGATTATAATCAAACAACAGTCATGGTCAATAAACCAAGTTCATTGCAATGTGCCAAATGTTTTCAACATGGGTATTCAAGGACAAATATGGCTCCACGGGTAGATAATGGGGCTGGCAGCAGGGTCACACGCTTGTAGCCTCCCATTAGAGAACAGAATGACGCTCATGTCGGGCACTAATCACAGCCATGACCTTGACCTCGATTGGCAAAGCATGTCTGGTCACTGAGGGCCCCAAAGGGACAAGCAGAGAGCGAGACACTGAAACAGACATGATGCTTGCATGACACACACACACACACACACACACACACACACACACACACACACACACACACACACACACACACACAGAGTGTAATTTCCTGGAGGTGCTGACTAATTCGTTTGACTTTCTGGAGCAGCATGACCCCAATACATTGCATAGAATTTAGCTCCTTCTTTCTCGCACTAACAAACTACACACACTCTAACACACTGTCTCTGTCTCTCTTCCTATTTCCTTATCTGTTCACTTGCTCTTCACAATCAGTCTGCCATCCATCAGTAATAATGTGGCCATTTAATAAAGCCAACACAGCAATGGAATAAAATACTGCTCCAGTGAAGATAAGCGCACGAGCAGCCAGCCATCTACAGCTGAGTGCAGATAGGGCAATAGCTCAGTAACTGCGTGGTCATGGAATGAGAATAAATAGAAGGGGCACCTCCTGGTATCTGTTAATCTCAATCAATAGGTACATTTAACATGGATGGCATTACATTTTTAATCACATCACCATGGAAATTAAGTGTAGAGCAGTCCAACCCTGAGTCTCCACGGTATTGCCTCTTCCAACTGAACTGGACTAAACCATTGGGTGTATTATAGTAACCTTCATGCGCTCGTCCATATGTTTGTGCTTGTAAGTAACATTTCCCAATGATGACAGTCAATCATTTAGATGTGTCCATTTACCTTGGTGCACATTGCCAACTTTTATTTTACGATATTAAAGTATGACTGATCAACATTTTTATTTGAATGCAAATGTAAAGGTTTGTTTGCCCTTGATACTTAAATTGTCAAATTATCATCAATTAAAATAAATCAGACTAATTACCTTTAAGGCAGATTTAAAGTACGTGTAAAGATATTAAGCAATACATTTGACAAGATTGCAGTTAACTATACTACATGCTTGAGAAGAGAAGGGAGAAATAACTCACATGTACTGAATACAGATTTGCAGGGTCTCAGCATATTTACATGGCGTCTAACGCACACATATACAGAAACATTCACTCACACAAACACAGATATTTCAAATAAATCCATGCAGAAAGGTGAAAAAACGTATATAGACAAACCAGCCAGGAGCCAGCACACATATTCAGCAGAGTTTTTCAGCCTGCAAAATCTGAAAAAAACTTGTAGTTGTGGAATGCAGGAAGATAAGAGGTCTAGCCCGGTGACACACACCAGTGAGTCAAAACCAGGTTTTCCCCAGAGATAAGCAGGCAGTCATACAGACACACTCACAACCTACAACACAATTGTACATTCAACCATTGCCTGTCACATCACACACAGACACGCACGCATTTTAATGCTGTGTGTCATTCACTCAGCTTTTAGATATATTTAGTTCTCCCGTGTGTCTGTGTGCGTGTGCGTGTGTGCGTGTGCGCTAGCAAGCATGTCAGTTTTGATTTTGTGACACAAAGAACATTGCATTATTGCCTTAAAAATAACTAGAAAGGACATATGTGTGTGTGCGTGTGCGGCAGAGACAGGGAGAGAAATGGCTGTCTCGGTCATAAATCTGCACCCAGCCAATCTAATTGGCCATAACCATATATCACTTCAGGCCATTCTGCTGCTTTTAACCATGAACCTGGGCCTCTCTGTCACTTGCCTAATATAAATAAGCTGCTGCACTGTCCCAAGGGACAGTTTCAAACATACAAATCGGGTTAAAGAGTAACACATTGTATGTTGTGGTGTCACACTAAAAACTGCATTACAGATTCAGTTAAAATGATCACATTATGATCGAACCTTTGAATACACGTTTTGATTGTGGGATTTCTTTTTTGGCGGTTACATCATATACAATGAACAATAAATAATCCAGTCTGCCGAGCAGCAACAATGCTATGTTAGCCATGGCTTGCTGATCTTTATAGTGAAACGGGTCTTATCAAGATGATGCTATAATAATAATGATAATACAAACAATGCACAACTGCTACTCCTCAGGGAAGTTCATTTCCTCCATGCCCTTGCGTCATGTATGTTCCCTCAATAAAAGGTTACTTTTAGCAATGTGGCAAACGCAAAAGGAGTATGTTATCATATTATATATGAAAGGGCAAGTGTTAATAGTGTTCAAGAAACTACGAGACAATATTTCACCACTATGGATTGAAAAATAGTGCAGGGTGAAAGATATGGAAGTTAGAAATACTTCCAATCACAAGGAGCAGAAAGGCATGACATTGTGACGAGAATTGAGATGCTCACAGGGGGTTTAAAATATACCACAAATTATGTTTATAGATAAAGATTATTAAAAAAAAATACTGAAAACTGACTCACAGATAGTGATTCGAAAATCCTGATTCTGAACCTCCTCCCCTGTGACTGCATGTGTACAAGTACTGCAATAAAAGCCCAAATCTGTCTTGTGATTCCCACAAATTCAGCACTAAGCAGCTGCGCCCGAGATGACACCTGGAAATAAGATGGGTCTCTGAAGTGATGAGCTAATCAAAGAGTCAATAGCTGAAAAAAAGACGAGGTTTCATTTCAGGGCGAGGTGGTTGATCGTTCACTTGCACATGTGGATGTGATGACTCTTAGAATAAAGGATCATGAGGAGCGAGTACAAAATGAAATACCAGGGCTGGAGGAGCAAGGAGGGTCAGTACTGGCAAGAGCAGCTTAAGAAAAGGGTCTTTGACAGAGAGACACGACTCCAAATCAGGTCTTTGCCGCCAGAAACTGCTTCATAGACGTTCCACAACCCACCCTGTATATGTTGCATTAGGTGATATAATGTATCATATTCGATTGAAATGCAAAGGTACATTCTTACATGTTTGTTTGTTCAAAAGAAGTAACTAAGACAAACACATCCCCAAGTCTTATTTGATACAGAAATATCTTCAAAAACCACATAAATCAGTATTTAGGAGGGCCTTTGAAGCATAAATAAACAGTGATAGGAAACAATTTATGGCATGTGTGATGTTATGTTTGGTTATGTAACATAAAAAAAAACAACAAACACATGAATCACGGTTGTTTTTTATTCATTTTTTTATTTGATTAAAACTGTAGTACAAAATTAACATAACATTCGGAATAAGTCGATGCAAACAGTGCGCCACAGTGTGCGTTTGTGTAATCTTCACGTGTGAACAGAGTGTCCAGCTAGCCCTCTGTCTTGGTGCAGTCGTACGGTTTCCACCACTGTGCAAACTGGAGGACTTTCTTCCTCTGGTCATCAAAGTTCTCCCTGATCAACTTTCTCCAACGACGCGGCTCCAGGTCCATCATGCCTCCGACCACTTCCTGTGAGGGGAAAGATGGATTTGGTCATCTTGAAATATTGCTGTAAAATGATTAATTTGTCAATGCAGAAAAACATGACTCAACAAAAAAAGAGAATAAATGCCTACAATGTTTATTTGAAACAACATTGGCATAATAATAGGTATAGCTACTGTAGGCAAAATGTACGACTGCATTTGTGACCGATATCATTAATGCACCTTTATCAACACAGTTGTAGCTGTGATCCACAGTCACGCATGTATACTGTAGTTACATTATATAAAATTCCTGCAACTAAAGGAGATTGCCTTCTACTAGCTAAAACAGTAGTACCAAGTATAACAGTCTTAATGGACACACTAACCTTTCCAAAGTAATGGGGGAATTTTTGTTCATTTTCAATGACATGAGCAAACCCTCCCTGGAGTCCAAAGTCTACAGCAAAATAGGGCAGACCTCGAGGAACCTACGAGGCATTAAACAAACAAGTACCAACAATTAACAAGGATCGGAGAGTGCAAGAATCGGACAAAACCAGAAATATTATAGAAATAACAGACAGGAGTAACAAACTGATAGAAAGAGACAAAGATGAAGTGGGCATACAGCGTGGCGGATGTCTTTCGAAGAGAGGTCGACGACCTTCTTGTTCATGGCCCATTCCTCATCACAATCCAGGATGGCTTTCTGAAGGCACACAAAAAATGATATGAACACACAACTCAAAACCTATACCTACAATAGTCAATTACCAGTGTAAAATCTAAATGAACTTGATCAGAATGACGACAACACAAACGCTTACAGACCTTAAAGTATATGGGCGCCATATCGCCCAGTTCTCGGGGTAGTGGGAGACACTCGAGGACCAAATGTTGTCTTCTGCGTAGGTTCATGTGCGTCTCCATGAACACGCAATCCATCTCCTGGGACTCAAACATTCGCACCAAAGTACGCCGGAACAGCTGAGGACACCAAAGCAACACCGAAAGGGAACTCAATACAATTGTAATCATTCTTGTTTGAGGTAAACATTGAAAATGAAAGCAGCGTGTGGTCCTGATCTGCATTTATCACGGCTGTAAAAACCACATTGGAAGTTGTAATTTGAGTCTTTAGACTTGGAGCTCTGACTGGCTAACCTGCATTTCTGACCACACGTCCTCATCCAATCCGGTGGCGGAGCAGTGATGCTGCAGAGGACAGATTCGACAGTGGCCTTCTGTCATCGACAATCCTGCAGGCAGGCTCAAGTAAACCTGGACACAAGATGGGAAACACACTAAATGTATTAATGCGTCAATTAATCTAGAGATTTATGATGTGCCGTTTTCTTTCTTTTTTCAGACCGGCAGTCTAAAGTTTTACAAGATAGAGCTGCAAGGATTAGGACATTCCTCTATTTGTTCATTGTCACAAAATTCATTGGCAACAATAATAAATAGTTCATTGTTTTGATTTGTTCTCTGGTTTCAGCTTAAAAAATATATACATATTTTTCTGGTTTCCTTATTCTTTTATGATTGTGTACCGAGTATATTTGGGGTTTGGGTAAAGAAAACACTTTTAGGAAATTATTAACATTTTATAGACCAAACAATAATGAACAGATTAGGCGATAATGTAAATAATCGTTGTTTCAGCTCTATTTCAAGGAGAAAACCTGCATTTGATCATATTAGAGAAACATGAACAAGTTAAATACTTGCATTTTTGCTTGACAAAAGACTTTAATTATCAAAATTGTTGACTGACTCATCAATTAAGCGGCTAATGATTTCAGAACTAATTCAAACATCCCAAAAGATTCCATATTCAGGATCCCCTACCTTGCTCCCTATTGCCACGATGAGGTGCTTCTGGAGCTCTGGGCTGCTGAAGCACTGCTGGCATTTGTCCATGGAGGCCGCCAGCCTCCTGCTCTCCCCGATGGCTTTGCTCCTCATTCTCTCCTCCTCCTTCCCCTCGCCCTCCCGCTGCGCTGCACTCGACACAAACATGTCATCCAGCGTGTAGTTGTCACCGTCTGTCTTCCCCATCATCTGGAGAGCCGAGTGGAGTAGAAGTGGTGGTGGTGGAGACGATGGAGAGAAGTGGAAGAGAGAAATGGTGAAAAGTTTAACAGGAGTGTGATCACGCTTGGCCAAAAAAAAAAATAATAATCTCCAAAAAAAGAACGTGCTAAAGTAAGTTTTCAATAATGATAACATTAAATAAATCAGAAAGACACTATAGATTGTTAATGTGGTAAATGACTATTCTAGGTGGAAACATCTGGTTTTTAATGAAATATCTACATAGGTGTATAGAGGCCCATTTCCAGCAACTATGACTCCAGTGTTCTAATGGTACATTGTGTTTGCTCATCACATAGAAGACTCATGGATGATTAGACAACGCTTGAAAACCCTTGTGCAATTATGTTAGCACAGCTTAAAACAGTTATGCTGGTTAGGGAAGCTATAAAACTGGCCTTCCTTTGAGCTAGTTGAGTATCTGGAGCAGCACATTTGTGGGTTCGATTACTCTCAAAATGGCCAGAAATGGCCTGAAAATTTGTCTGGGTGACCCCAAACCTTTGAACGGTAGTGTATTGTGGCATCACAAGGGGACAGGTAGTGGTGGGCGCTACAAAATGGCCGCCAGGGCAAGAACTACATCTCCCAGCCTGCCTCACCGCTCACCCAGCTGCAGCTGCTTAAGGCACCTGATTGAGGCAGGGCTGGAAGACTTAAAAGAGAGCACCTGGGAAGGAGAACGGACAAGCGGAAGGTGAACCCACAAGCCCCTGGAAGAGGACAAGGACAAAGGAGAGGACCTCCTAGCCTGGATTCACCAGTGTTGAGTTGTGTTTTGTTGATTACCCACTTTCTCCTCCGGGATGTTATTTGTTTTCAAACTGGAACTTTTTTTTGATACTTTGTTGTTTGGACAATACCTTGCTGGTGGGATGGGAAAATAAACCTTTACTTTTTGTTAAATACCCTCTGACGTGCCTGTGTCCAGCTCTCCTTTTGCACTGCCCCAGGCTAGCCTGTCCTAGCGACAGCCCGTGACGCTACAGTATATATAATGTGGTCTATTATTTCAATTATGGATAGGTTTTATTGATATGGTGACTATATGGATAGGATAAATACTTTATTCATCCCCAAGGGGAAATGTGGTTGTGGCAGCAGCCAGCAGAGTTACATATAAGACATTAAAGAAAATTAAATAATAAAAGTGCAAAAATGCAAAGTATATAACGTGTTTATATATAGTATATACAAGTACATACAGTGACTAACATGTAGTTTTCACTTAACACAATGTCTTGGTAATCCGACTGTCGAGCCATCAACTGGTGGTATCTTCACTAATTGGTGTGTGTAGGTGCTGACGTAATATCCCTCCAACTGCCCTGCAAGTAAGTTGGTCTCTGGTGTGTGTGTGTGTGTGTGTGTGTTAACAGTGTGAGGCAGGATGCCGAGTATCGACCCTGGCGCTTCTACGTCTGAGTCTTGTCACCATGGCGACCGGGCAACAGGTTGGAATCGTTGTGCATGGGCGAGCACGGCTGAAGTGTGTGTGCATGACTCGCTGTGTAGGAGTGAGTGTGTGAGTGAGAGTGAAAATCGGATTAGTTTAGTGACAGTGTGGGAGGGAATGTGTGTGTCTGTCGGAGTGAGTGTGTGTGCAAAGGACTGCTCTTAAGTGTGCAACAGCGCACGCACACAAACACACCTCCAGTTTCACTGCTGATGATTTCTTTTCATGTCTTGGCTTATGATAAATTAACACATTCTTGATGCAATTTAAATTATAGATTATGAATTTTAGCAAGTAGCAGGAGAGTGGCTGGTATACTACTCATATTCTATTTCAAAATACAATCTGCAGACAATGCCTGTCTGCTAACAGACTTTTTCTCTGATCAATGGATAAAACTGGTATTTATAGAAGCCCTGCCATGGTAACTGTAGATGTATTTTTAGTGTCACTCTTTGTAGGTGCATTTTTATACGTATGTGTAATGAATATATGAGTGAGGGCGAGTAATTGTGATTTTGAGCCTGTGTGTGTGTGTGTGTGTGTGTGTGTGTGTGTGTGTGTGCCTGAATGAGTGAGTGAGCTAGGGGAAGTGAACGAGTGAGGGCAGAGGAAGTCAAAGAAAGGGAAAACATGGACAGAGCCAAAGCATTTAGTCTTTTTTTACTGCCATAGCAACTCCTCTCAATCTAAATCACTGTTTTGATAAATGCTTCCTTTTCAAACTCTCTAACACACACACACCATATTCCTACCTACAGGGAGAGAAGAAGTAAACAAAAGAGAGGACATGCAGTCTGCAGAGCTGCTGATAGACTGACACACGCACCACAACCTGCCAGTACCCATCTGCTGCTGTACGTCTATTTAAAGCACACAGCGGAGGAGAGCGAGCCGCAGAGAGAGAGAGAGAGACACAAGTAGATGTAATAACACGAGTGGATGGAGAAGAATGGATACCACAGAACCAAATGCATATAAATCTGACAAATCCAAAACATCTATCTCTCCTAAAAGTATTACAATTCATCTTGGTAATCCTTCACATAAACACACATCTATATATTTTGTACATTTACCATGCCATATTCCTGTCTGCCTTCATCTAACTTTGTTTATATCTGCAGTTGAAATGTAATGCAATTCGTTCACAAAATTTGATTTGTCAAACAATGGAACGTTCAGTATGTATTCAGGGAGCAACATTGTGTTGTTTTTAACACATTTTCAGGTCCAGCTGATCTAATCAGTCCAAGAGCTACTTCATGCTATTGCATCTCCCACATAATTTATGTAATACTTTACAAAATAACTTTAAAACCAAGTGAATGATGATGATCTTTGAAATACAGATGGATACACTTGTACCCGTATTAGGTATGAGCGACTGCATTAGCTGAGGAAAGTCAGAGTGCAAGCCAACTTGATCCGCCTAACTTGAGTTTGCCAACTTCAGGTACAAACAGTTCTGTCCTTCATTGATTCATTATTTTCAAACACAGCTTATTAAAAAAAGGGACAGTTCACCCCAAATTCTAAATGACGTATTCTTCCTCTTAACTATAGCGCTACTTATCAGTCTAGATTATTTTGGTTTGAGATGCTGAGTGTTGGAGATATCAGAGGTGTCTGCCTTCTCTCGGATATAATGGCACTAGATGGAACTCGTCTTGTGGTGCTCAAAGCGGCAAAAAAAACAACTTTCTACTGAACTACACCCTTCAACTGTATCACCGCACAGAAGGAAGCATGCATCAGTACTCGATACTCCTAACTCACCTAAAACCATTGAGCTATCTAACGTTACAGCTCAGCCGAGGAGGACGCCATTAATGTTTAGATCTTGCACCGTCACAAGCACGAGCCTCTTGTCCATTAGTAGAATTACCTTGTGTTGCCAGACTGGAGAATAAGCCCAAAGATGCCATGTTGCTATTTCTATTTCAAATAAGTTAAAAGGTCACCCCTGACATTTTTTAACTCACTATCAAGCTTTTAATGTGAGTTAATGAATAAAATGTGTATACCTTGGAAGCCATGCGAGAGTAGAGGGCGTTCTGATCCTGTGCAGAGCTCATCTTCTCCCTCTTCACCATCTCCTTCAGACCCACGTTGTCATCGTCCTGGAAGTAGCGCACACGCTCCCCGTCAACATGGGTCTCAATCTGATGAGAGAAAGTGGGAAAAAAAGACTATCTTTAAAGCCATTCAAATCACATACAAAAACCACAACCTTGAAATGAGGAATGGAAAAGTGTCAATGGAGAGAAGAAGATTACAACCTGGAGGGATGCACTGTGACAGACAGAAATGGACGAAGCGAGATACGGATCATGAGGAAAACTGAGAGCAAGACAGACCGTATGGGAATCTGAGCCACTTTATAAATTCATAATAACCAACAACAGAGAGTGAACTGGAGAGCTTTGTTTACAATACACACGTTTCAACTCGGAGTCGGGAGATAACCCTGCTCTCATTGCACACTCTTTCACTACTTTCCCTTTTCTCAATACTTTCGTCTTCTAGTTGCAACAATGTACAGGATCTCTGTCTTCTTTCTACATTGTGGCTTTCTGATGCGGTTCAAGATTTTTTTTATTTTAGGTTTTAAACCATCCCTCCCTGTTCTATTTTTCAGTTCCACTTTTCTACATTGATTTCCCTCGTCATTCCTCTCCCTTTACCGCTTTCTTCTTGCGTCGACCTCCGTGGGGTTCTTGGGGTCCAGAGGGGTCACTGACTGGCCAGGCGCGACCTGAATGGTCCGTTGTGAACAGCAGGACTTCCTGGTCTTCACTGGTGGCCTAAAAAAACAAAACACAGTCAGGTCATTTAGATTGAATTTTGTTTTTGTATAGCAATGAAGGAAAAAAACAGTACTCCCAGAGAGTTGAAACCTTTTTTTATGTCGTCACCTTTTGACATTTAAGATTCCTCAGGTGAAGAAAAAGGATTATCTCAATACTGTTCAATGCTGTAATGATGCAATGATGTCTGCAACCAATGCCAGGTCAAAAATACTTGATATATTGATTATATTTAACATGGATTATGATTAGTAGACACATGCTTTAATCCCATTATGGAGAGCCGTAAAGATACATAACGCATGAATAAGTAAAAAAAGAACAATCTTATCCGTCTTATTTGTGTATTTTGGAGAATGCAACTCCTCAGGGTCATGCAGGAGGCACATGCATCACTGTTCGCTTAAGGAAAGGAGGGAAAATGCCACAATCCACATAGCAGCAGATGTATGTCAGGGAGCAAGAGGAGAAAAGAGGGGCTGTGCGGACAGAGGAAGACGCTGCATTTTAATTTGTAATTGACTAATAATCAGGGGTCCATCTCAATAAATAAATACCTGACATGAACACCTACATTCATTCCAACTACTACATTTTCTGAAGACATTCAAACATTCTGTGTTGAGCTAGATTATAGTTGTTGGTAAATATGCTTGAGAGGTTACAGAGAGCATGTATAAATGACAGTGGGGAGTATTTCTTGGAGAACATAACAAAGACTTCTGTTCAATCTTCAGTGTTAGAATTATCTGATAAAACTGCTGCTTCAGTGCCAATGTAGTGCACAATACAGGTTTGTGTTTTTCAAAGATCTAAAAGTTTGCTTATTTTGAGGAGCTGCACAACGACTGTAAATCGACCCGACAGGTAGAGACAGACAGCCAAGAAACAAGAACAAGGTGGGAGTAGCAGAGAGGATAGGAGGCAGTCACAAGACATTTAAACTAGACTGTCAGAAACAAAATTATAGAATAGAATATTTTCCCTCTTTGATCGACAGTTCGGCCTCTTAAAGGCTCCATGCGTAGTGAAAATATGAGCCAGACAGACAGCAGGAGTCAAAACACTGAGTAGTGAAGACAAGCCAAACGTCTTCTATAACAAGACCGACTGGAAGGATATCTAAAGAATCAACAGCACTCCTTCTCTAGGGCTGAAGTACCTCTCAGCTGACGAGTGCACTAAAAAGAATTATGATATTTTCTCAGAAATGTTTCTGAGGATTTCCCCTTTTTTTTTTATTTGGGCAGACAGCCTTAGTGGGGATGACTCTGGCCTGATTTGAAAATTATGATATACCCAAATACTATACTACTATACAATCACAGCCTGCTTTCTATGTGTTATAACGTTGTCAGGAGTCTGCTTTTGTCGGAAATAGACATTTATTTATATGTGCGTGCGTGTGTGTGTGGGTGCGTGTGTGTCTGCGGCCAGAGAAGGCATTAGCAATGCCAAAGAGACAGGAGATAAAGCAGGACTGAGGTGTCAGAGTGCTGCCATTGGTCTCTATTAATTGCCTGTTCTACAGACGCAGACAGGATGGCACATATAATCTCTCTGTCTCTTTCTTGTTCTCCCACACACATAACATTGTGGGCACAGGCTGAATGACCCCTGGTAGGAGACTGTCGTCAGCACACTGGCAGACATTTGTTTCCCATTAGAGTCTGCTAAAATGCCAAACGGGAGTCTTTTCCATACAGGCAGCAAGACATGAGAGTAGAGCAGCAAAAATACTTCAAACAAACGTAGTCGGACGTAACAGCAGAGTTTAGTTTCATCTAAAGACAAGTGCGTATGAGGCTCTTGATGCGAGATGGATGCTGTGTGTGTGTGTGTGTGTGTGTGTGTGTGTGTGTGTGTGTGTGTGTGTGTGTGTGTATATTTAGAATTTATGTGATTACGCATGTGAAAATCTGCTGCAGCATGCGTGATACAGTAAATCTGGGAGAAATTGCCCCGTATAAATATCCACAGAGGAAAACTGTTCTCATGAAACACAAAGTACCTTTAGGGCAGGGGTGGGCAAACTTTTTGGCTCAGGGGCCACATTGAATAAAAAAATTTGACAGACGGGCCAGTATCAGATGGATGGAGAGTGCTTGTGTGAACCTGTCACGGGAGGACAATGTTTAGGACCCAAATGCAGACCACATGAGAGTATGAGTATCTGGTAAAACAGATTATTGGAGCCAAAGGGAAGGTGGGGAGCCTGTGGTCCGCCACAGGGGGTGCTGGGCGGTGTGAGACCCGTGGCTCCCCACTGGACGACGGCGAGGCCGGCAGGGGGCGGTGTGAGAATATAACGTAAATGACTCAGCTTTTTTGTTCAACTCGCTGGTTAAATATTCATCAATTTGTTCTACACGCCGAGTCACTGTTCTGCGTGATAAACTCAATTTTTCAAATTTGTTTTTGCTCTCTGGACATAAGAGACCTGCTGTTTCTACCATACATTCTTTCAAAAACTCTCCTTCAGAGAAAGGCTTGCTGGCTTTTGCTATTTTGAATGCGAGCAAAAAACTTGCCTTGGTGCTTGATTCTTGTATAGCAGTTTGGCGGAGAAAAATATTTTGCTGACTCTTTAAATTGGCTGCCAACTTCTTAGCAGTAGCCGCCCGTTCTGTCGTTGACTGTTGGCTAGCATAGTTAGCATGCTTGGCGGAAAAGTGGCGGCTAATATTGTATTCTTTGAATACTGTAATGGTTTCTTGGCAAATAAGACATACTGCCTCTGATCGTACTTCGGTGAAAAAATACTCAGTCCACTCATTAAAGACTCTGCACTCACTGTCGACTTTTCTCTTCTTGGGTCCACTCATTGTGACAGAAGGGATCAATGCAGGAGGATGGCAGGAGGCTGGCAGACAGAACCCTATATGTCACATGACATGAGCGCGCAGGGTGGCGCAGTTCCGTGGGTCGAGTGTGGTTAGTTATGTTAGTTATACTGAGGAAAAATACTCTGCATGCAGCTGTCAGTTCATTTCACAACTCTAAAACTGTTGTAGTGACCGCTAAGAACTGGAGCTTTTCAGTGTTTTGCGGTATATTACGGTAATAAAAAAAATAAAAAAGTGTCGCCCTTGTTTGTGGGATCAGTGGGGGAGGGGTGGAATTGACCAGCGCAGCACAGCAAGTGTTGTGTGTCGCTCTAGTTCAGCAGAACACGGCAGGCAGCGGTCTGCACGGCGCGTAACAACTGCTGTAACGCCTCTCTGTTCTCGACTTGATTTTCCCAAAGCACGATGACCACAACAGACCAGCGTTGATGTTTCTTCATGCTTATTTATTGCACAGCGCTCTTTTAGACTTTTCGTGTGTGTGTTCTTCTGCAGCAGTGCCGTGTGCGCAGCAGAAGGCATTACAGCGGTCTTTCTGCTGCAGCAGAACACACACGAAAAGCCTAAAAGAGCGCTGTGCAATAAATAAGCATGAAGAAACATCAACGCTGGTCTGTTGTGGTCATCGTGCTTCGGGAAACTGAACTTGGGAACGGAGAAGCGCTACAGCGGTCTTTACTATAACTTTTTTTTTTATGTTATAATAATTATAATACTCGGCGGGCCGGATTAAAATGCCGTAGTTTGCCCACCTCTGCTTTAGGGGGTAACTTTGGTCGGTTTCTGTGAAAACTGAGATGTTTCGGCAATTTTAGAGGTTGTACTTTGTGGCACTGTTGAATGTTCAATTGTATATTGTTATCCTGTAAGGGGTTTCGAATATTTTGTAAACCCTCATGGACACTAGCTACATTAGTTCCACAAAGACTGTGACAATGAATGTGCAAGACGACTTACATATCGCATTTACAGACCTGCTTTAATTGAGCCGTTTGTTGGAGCATCTTTCGGGCGGCGTAGTTCTCTTTGGCTTTATGTGCTGCGTCCAGCTGTGATCTCAGCCTCTCAACCATGGCCTGAAACAAACACACAACACTCAAATCAGTCAATATTGTTGTGTGCAGGTTTTTTTAACGCAATGTACACAGTCTTAAACGAGATATTAGAACATAATGAATATTTCCTCTTGGCCTTTTTTCCTGTATTGGACATACAGCCTATAAAAGTGAAGCCTGACAGATACATTGGATGGCTTATTTTAACAGCTGTGACTGGATTATCATATAAGTGTCATATGGGTGTGTACATTGGCTGATATGTAAATAGAAAAAGGCATCTGTAAATGTTTTATGAGTTTAAGTTTAATATATAGCTGACTATTTTATGAAATCAAGTTTAAGATTATTTACTCAAATGTTTTTTGACAATCGTCAAAAGGCTTTGAGGCTGAACACTAAACTACAGAGGACTGAGAGCTAAATCCATTTGACTCAAGCACACACAACCTCTTAAGCCAGGGATTCCCAAAGTGTGGTGCAGGGGTGCGCGAGCTGCCTCTAGGGGGTGCGCGAGAGGAAAAATGTAATGGTGGTCTAATGGTGTAATAATTAATATTAAACATAATAAAAAAATAAGTAGGATTTTTTAATTATAAAATGTCCCTTTGTAAGATTTAAATTTAAAATTAAAAACTTTAGGTCCGGCCGCCAGACTGTCTTTTACATACACACTAGCTAGCTTGTGCACCTAACGTCATTTCATTCATTCAGCAACATCCATGAAAATATGTTAAACTGGCTGAAATCGGGGAAGCTGTCAGGTGGGACATCTGAAGCTATCAGAAATAAAAGAGGAGAGGGACAGAGAGAGAGGGAGGAACCGTAGGCGAGAGAAACGGAGAGGTGCGTTGGGGAGAGACCGGAAGAAGAACTCGACCGGGAGTCGGAGAAAGAGGAGACGAGAGTGAGCATCAGACTGGGAAAAAAAAGAGGAAACATGATGATAATTATCTGGGTCTGGGCTTCACTTGGATTGGCAATGCAGATTGCCCGAAGCCACAGTGCGTGTTGTGCAGTGAGGTTCTGGCTAACAGCTGTCTGAAGCCTCTTATTTGCGCCGCCACCTGAACACCAAGCATGCCAGTGCAAGTCAGAAGCCCCTTACATTTTTTTAGATCAAAATTGGAAGAGATACAAAACAGCCAAAAACAATTGCAGTCTCATTCATGTGTTGGGTCTACACCAGGGATTCCCAAAGTGTGGTGCGCGCACCCCTGGAGCCTCCTTTTTTATTTATATCTGTTTCTGAGCCTATGTGCCACTCTTTGTTCTTTACGTGGCTTACTGTGTTTAAGTAAATACATGTGAAATGCAATCTGCCTCTGAGCCTGTTCGCGTGTTCTCGCCATCCAGGGAGCTGTGCGTTTGAGCTGTGCGACTCCGCGGAAGGCGCTTAAAGTTGAGAATATTTCAACTTTTAAGCGCGCCGAAAAAACGCTAGAAAAACGCGTCGCGCGGCATTTAAAAAGCGCGCATGAAAGGCGCGCCGTAACATAGGAAAACAATGGTTTTGCTAGCGATGCGTTTTTGAGAGTCGCGTCTGGTGTGAACGGCCCTTTATTGCTCTTTAAAAGTGACGCCTTGTGTAACTGAAATGTATACAGCGGACTAAATCTTGTAACAAACGCCATGCGTGATCAAACAGTTCTCGCATTGGTCCGATTTTATGCGGCTATAAATAGGCTCTGTTGCGTTTTTTTTTAAGGTGTGGGGGAATGGGGGTGCGTGAACCCGGTCGGGATGTAGAAGGGGGTGCGTGGCCTAAAAAGTTTGGGAACCGCTGTCTTAAGCCATACCTCTGTGACAGATATTGATAACTTTATGTACAAGACAAAAAAAAGGCAAGTGCACGAGTATGAAAGGCATTTAACACACATAAACACACAAAGTGTTTTGGGAATATCGGTTTGATTGCTTTGTCGTGTAGGGAGATGATGGATGAACACTTAGTAGTATAGGTGAGTGAGTGTGTGTGTGTGTTGTAGCAGACAGCTCTGTAACACTCTATAAGAGATCCCAATAGCACGCTCAGCATTGACACGTGAAGACAGACAGATGGGGAGGAAAGTGCACAGCTCAGTGAACGCTATAAATCAATAGATCCCCTGATGTGCCGATAAATCCACGCAAAAAAAAAGTCAAAGCAAATGTGCTGAGAAAGAGTAAATCATACATATCTATATTGCAACAAGTAAACGTTTAATAAATAGCTGTGGTGCACTTTAAATTGGATCTGTGGCACATGTGTGATTAATATTAATTTAAATGTTTTCTTTTTTTGTTTTTTTTTAAAAGGACTTGACAGTACTGGTTCATAAAAAACATTTAATCAAGGGAGTGTTGGAATGTAGGTTGTTTGTAGCCTTAATGTTGCTGAGCTAGCAAGATTTCTTCATTTACAGTTAGAATGCGTCTTTGGGAGTTAGTCAGTCCTAAAAGTGTTTATTTAGCCCAGTTTAACCTACAGGAGATTATGATGGATCGAGCTGGCAGTTTCTCAATGAGAAGCTCAAAAATCCAAAACAAAAAATAGCAACAACCAGTAGAAATTACACTTGCAAGAGCCTGGCCTTTGTGTGTATATGACTGTTAGACCAGCGAAACAAATGTGGGATTTATGTTCTGCTTTAATGGAAGTAACATAACTTCTCTCTTTTACGAGAGGAAAAGCTTCACAGATCTTATCCTTGGAATGAGAGTACCTCAGGGGCTCTTTCACAAACAGCACAAAGCTAACAAACTTCTTCTCATTTAAAAAACTTGTTTTTCCCCAAAGACAGGGCGAGTCATTCTCTGATCAGAGTAGTCTCATATTCAGCCCGACAGTGACAAGCGGGAACATAACATACTCACTGTGTTGCCCATAATCTCTGCCTTCACCAGTTTGGCTCCCAGTTTGTTCATCTCCTCCTCTGACAGCAGCGGAAGTTCCTCCTCTTCCTCGCTTTCACTCTCACTCCTAGGAACACATCAAGAGTGGATTTTGAAGGGCAGATCAAAACGTAAAAAAAAAAAAAAAAAAAAAAGTAGAAAAGGAGATTAATATGCAACCAATGCATGTCAGTGCTATTTCACAACCATAACAAGTTAACAAGTTTCACAATTCCTTGTTCAGCAAATGCCCATCTCTAACCCCTTTGAAGAACAGGATTTTATGACTCTAATATTCTACCCTATTAGTAATCCTAAACCCTCTAATGGGATACTGATTTTTATCGTTTTTTAACTTAACCATTTAGTTGTTTTATTGTACAGCCCTGCCTTGGAGGGTCTCAGCTGCAGCCTGAGAAGTATCGTTCTAGGCTATTACACTTCTCATAGCCTCATTTCATTCTGCTGGCACTCTGCAGACTAATTTCATGCTATGCAACTTAGTCCAATTAGGCAAACACAGAACAACTATGAAGGCTTTACAAAGCAGTGATGCTCCAACATCTGGTCTACGACGGTGCTATATGTTGGGTTGCCATGGAAGTAGAAAAACATATATGCTGCAATCATTTGACGCAGTTTAAAAGAGTTGCTTTGCCACTTACTGGTGTTTGCAGTTCAGTGCCTCTTTAAATGAGACGGAATATTCATGTATGGTGCAGATATAGCATAATGAAATGGACCACGTTAAAGACTGAGGATGAGGACTATGTTAAGAGCATGCGTGTGTCTAAATGTCTGTTACTAAAAATAGTGCTTTGGACATGCAGGCAGACATAGTGCAGATAACATATGAGTTACAGAGTTCAGACGCCAAGGGAGTTTTTCGAGGAATATCAAGACTAATGTTAAAAAGCAGATAAGGATTTCAACAGTTCGTGTACGTCCCTTGAAACTAATCAAGCACATATGTGAAGAGACAGCACATGCTTTATGAAAGGGATTACAGTGAGAAAGTCTCCGGTCATGTTAATGTATTCACGTTGCCAACCTCCTCTAACATTGATGGATGCTTTTATGTGGCGTGTCTTGAAGTTCCATTAGTAGTTTTTGTTGTGTGTGTGTGTGTGTGTGTGTGTGTGTGCGTGACACCCCGTTACGACACAAACTTGTAACCCAACATCTACATAAGCTGCCAAAAGGACATGATGATTAAATATACAGTATGTGTACTTTTCGTACACAAGTAATAAGGAATACATTCACATTCCATAAAGATGGTTTTACTTTGGAAGTCACCATCTCGGCGTTTTGAATTGGAAATACTGCAAGAACTCCCACAACATGTGCTCAAGCATGAAAACATGGGTTTGTATATACATAAATATGTTCAATACTCAGTTCAGAATTTCCACGTAGAACAGAATCCCAAATGAAAAATGGAATAAACATTTTTCAGGCAAGACAAAGAGAAAAATACTGATTAAATTGTTTTAAAGTCGTATGCCAAGTGGTTTAAATAATGTGTTTAAGTGTATATAATAGCAAAGCTACTGCTGCCATTATTGTGATATCATATATATATATATATATACATACACATTTGCGTGGGCAATAAAAGGGAATGGAAAACGGCAATGATTGGACTGATTCATTCATAAAGCCTAAACACATACAATTGGAATAGTCAATCAATGCGGTGGAGTCTGCATTAATTAGCAAACCATGTTTTCAAAGCAACCAAATGAAAATATTCCAACCTTGATGTCGTCACGGCGGTTTTATCACCATGCAGAGCGTCTTGAGGAGCAGATACAGTTTTTCCAGAATCCCTCTCTTTCTCCTGCTGTGGTTTTTCAAAGCTGGCAGATTGCCGAGCAGGATCGTTGCTTTTCTTCCAGGCCGGCATGTTGCTGTTACGTGGACCAGAGTCTTCATCGTCAGAGCTGGGTTTCAGGAATCCTGTGGATGGCTTTGCTGGAGGACGACGGCGACGTTGTGGAGCTGCACAGGAAAAAAAAAGTGCAATGCATGTTAAGGCTTCCAAGACTCTTGGCATGTTAGTTTAAGTATTGTTTCCTGATTTGTGATATAAATTGAGCAGATATGTGACCTAGGTTATTGCTCTGTTTGAATATTAAAAGAAAAAAGGAGCACATGGTATTTGATAGATGAAAGATGTCAAAATTGAAAAAATTCAGAAAATGCCTTGATATCAACCCACCTTCATCATAATCCTCTGAGGGTTTGAGGAAGCGGCTTTTAAGTGAACCAAGAGAGGGAGAACTCTGAATGTTTTGCCCAGATGATGATGCAGCACTTTCTCCATCTCTTTCACTATCCCTATTTCTATCCCTGTCGCTTTCACTGTCTCTTTCCTCATCTCTTTCTCCTCCTCCATCCCTCTTCCTGTCTCTTCCTCCATCGCCGACTCCTCCTCCAGCCCTCTTCCTGTCTCTTCTTCCATCCCTGTCCCCTCCTCCATCCCTCTCCCCTCCTCCATCCCTCTCCCTGTCTCCTCCTCCATCCCTCTTCCTGTCTCTTCCTCCATCCCTGTCCATGTCTCCTTCTCCATCCCTCTCCCTGTCTCCTCCTCCATCCCTCTTCCTGTCTCTTCCTCCATCTCTGTCCATGTCTCCTTCTCCATCCCTCTCCCTGTCTCTTCCTCCACTCCTCTCCCTGTCTCTTCCTCCACTCCTCTCCCTGTCTCTTCCTCCACTCCTCTCTCTGTCTCTTCCTCCACTCCTCTCCCTGTCGCTTACTCCATCCCTCTCCATGTCTCTTCCTCCATCCCTCTCCATGTCTCTTCCTCCATCCCTCTCTCTAAACCGGTCTCCGTATCGACCTCTCTCTTGCGCTCCACCTCGATATCCTCCCCTGTCCCTCTCCTCTCCTCTACCAGCATGGTATCTCTCTCTGTCTGTGGGTGATGAATCTCTTCCCCTTTCATTTCTTCTCCACAGATCTCTCTCTGCCCCATCTTCATCTTTTCTCCTCCATCTCTGTCTGGCCTGGTTCTCGCCGTTCCTCCACCCGCCTCTCGCTGCTCTGTCTCCTTCCTCACCTCTACTCTGTCCGTACACAGCTTTCTCAGCATCTGCAAGTCTTTGCTGAAATTCCTCCAATGACTGTAAAAGGAGAAAAACAAGAAATATTGAAACTCAGGAACAAATTCTCAGGTTCTGCAGCTCAGATCTTAACAAATGTCTAAACTGTCACATGTGGCACTTTATTGAAGGTCAATTGGAAAGTGCCTCAATGCTAGTGAATAGAAGTAAGTAGAGTGGTTTCATAATTTCCAGCAGGTTTTTATGACATATTTAAAGGGTTTTGTCGCTTGCCCTCTGGTGTGTTCTACTCTAATCATGCTTGCAATGTAGTTTAAGAGGAATCTGCTCAGTTAAGCTAAATAAACAGTGGCTTTTATGTCTTTCTTACTACCTGAAAGCCAGTTAATCAAACAAATTGATGTAATGACTGGCCACATAGCATGAGCTATAGTAAGAAATGTGTGTTGTAATAACAACATGTCATTCACCTACTACAGACTATTCTAAAGTTGTTAAACAACAAGATCAGATAGACGCAAATAAATCTCCTGTATCGTCTCAAAATGTGATGATTCTCGGGTCAGCAAAACCAAAGAAGTTATTGTTTACTCAAATCTGTTCAAGTGGATCCTCAGATTTCACTACTCAGCGGTTTTGGGGTAAACATTGTACATTACAAGGGAAAATGACGGCATATGCGTCTATGCTTTGCTAGAAGAAACACAAATGAAACACACTGCTGTGGCTGGCAGGAGTGCTCTGGCAAAAGAAAATGCGCGCGCGCGCGCGCACGCACACACACACACACACACACACACACACACACACACACACACACAGTTTATATGCTGTCAACTGGAGGCACAAATGCTGATACTGCTAAAAGTGACTTAACAAAGGACACTGTGCTCTGTTTGTGTCTGTGATGTCAGACGGCAAAGAGATCAATAATAAAACAAGGTATCTAGACACACATTCCTCCCACAGCAGAGAGTAAGTATGTGTTTGTGTGTGTATCCTTGAGTTCTGAGTACATTAACCTTGACATGCAAGTCAGAGCAACTATGAATCTATATTTTGATGTGTCTAAAACGCCATCTATTCTGTGGCTTCTTCGAGTAACTGCATGTGCTTGCTAAATTGTGCATGTGAATATTCAAGCCCTGCCAATGTGCCATCAGTTCTCACTCCGTATCTCTCAGACACCACATCGTTGAGGCTGCGCTGCTGCCTCTCTGCCTGCTCCTTCATCCTTTGGTAGCTCTTCCTCAACCAGCTCAGACCAGCATCATTCACAACTGAACCTCCTGGGAACAAGGGGAGAAAAAAACGTTACAAAAACGCACATACAAAAACACAACTTGTTTGTACCGTTTAACTGATTCAGGGCCTCCAGTGAGTAAGTAATATCTTCCACATTGTTATTTGTCTCTCAACTTAAGTTTATAAAATTAGACAAATTCAAGGTTAAATCACATACTGATGAATTAGAAAGAAGAAAGGCAAATCAAGGAAAGAAAAAAGAGACAAGTAAGAAGAGAAGAAACAAAGGGGTGAGAAAAGATGGGAGAAATTTGGGAAATAGTACTTTAGTGACAAATGTACTGCCCAAAGCCTCTGGTCAAAGTCAAGTATCTGATTCAGTGTGTTTGAGAACACAAGATGGAACTGTACTTCCTGTTTAGAGATAAAAGACATGTGTACCAGTGTTTGCTTTCCAGCTTAACTGACTGACTGTCTGTCTGTTTCCAGCTCTCTCCATTTCCCCAATCCCGTTATTCCTTTATTCCGACTTTCTTCCTTGTTTTATCTGATCTCTCATTATTTTGTCAAACCAATTATATTGAAGTCGCTCTCTGAGTTTAAAATTAAATTCTCCTTTCTTCTGCACTTTCAGCATACCAAGAACACACCGTGTCTTGATTGAACCCCACAATTTGCAAAATCCTCGCAAGATGTGAAGGACCTTCAACTCATTTTTAGCAGAACTGTTGACTGTCAGACGAAATTACACAAATCTTTTTTGAAGCCCATAGTTTTGTGTGCAGAAAATGTGTAATTTAGAATTTTATGACAGCTGTGTAAACTGAGGAAAATTGACAATATTTAATATATTTATTAGAAATGTACATGTTTAAGCTTCTTTCTTTTCAGTGAACATTTCAATGGCCAATTCCAGTGAGTGGACCTAATAATAATCCATGCACTGGTCAAGTTTATCCTTTAATGAGAGAAAATCAGGGATGAGGGTACAACAGGTAGAGCAAAGATATTAAGTGCTGTAAGCAAACATCAAAGTGTAAGAGCAGTGTGTGATTGTAGAGAACAAGAGGATTATTTGAATTGCACACTTTTTTTACATTTTACTTCATTTATTTTACACAACTGGAAAATGTCCCGCTATCCAACTCTTCAATAGAGTTGACTGATAACGGTAATTACCTTTCTTAGCTGCAGTCATCTTCTCTGGGGGCAGACCACTTCCTCCATCTTTCCAGAACGGGTTTAGCTCCAATTTGTGCAAACCAGCCTGAGGGGAGCACAAACACACATGTCAAAAGCACAGCAGGGGAGCAAATGCTAAACGTTCTGTAAGTATATAAATCACACACATTTTAGGAATAAAAAAGGGACACGTGCACACACCTGTTCAATGGCCTGAGCCTTTGCCTTCTCCTCTTCTTTCAGTCGCTCTCTCTCAGCCCTCTTCTCTGTTGTGGACGTGGTGCTCATCGCCAGGAAGTCAAAGGTCATCCATTCGTCTCTCTAAGGGACAGAGACAGATAAGCAAGAGCAAAGAAAGATATATAGATCTAGTGGGTGGTGACATGAGTGAGTATGTATAGTTGGTACTAATAAAGCAAATAATGCGGGTAAAAACCTCTTCATACCTCGAGTATTATCTCTAGACACTCCATTTAGTTCCTTTATTCATCTCCATTGTGGAGAAGGGACAGTACTTTTGGATGGAACTATGTGTTGTACTATGATAAACACAATACAAAATTATGTATATGTAAGACCAGGTTAGGAGGTTACCTCGACGTTCTGTGCTGGTTTGAGGTTACTCTCTGAAGGCTTGGACTCATCAGGAACCTGCCAGGCTTTAGCAGCTTTTGTTTGAGCCTCAACCCACTCGTCCCCCGAGTCCTAACACATTGAGAGAGAGAGAGGGGGAAATGATGATGAAGAAGAAAAACAGTACAAGAAATTAACATTAAAACAAATTTAATGGAAGAGGCCTAAAGCTAAATAATAATTTAAAGAAACACTATCCCTGTGTGATAAAGACTCTGTAGTCTTGTAAGGAGTTCTAAATTCAAACTTTACAGCTCACCAGGAATGGTGGACTGGACAAAATATTCTCTCTCTAAGTGACAAGACAAAATATTCACCTGCCAAAAACTTGGATTCACATGTATATCACCATTTAATCTCGCAGAAATTAAGTCACTTAAAAATATGTTAGTTATTAACCCGTGTAGCAGCATCTACTTGCACTAGTCAGGTCTTGAAAGGATTCCTGCACTAGAAAATAACTTAATAACCCACCTCAGAGCTGCCATTAGAGCCATCTTCTGCTGTCTTCTTCTCCTTTTTGGCCTTCTTCTTTTTCTCCTTTTTCTTTTTCGATTTCTTCTCTTTTTTCTTCTTGCTTAGTACAGCGCCCTCCTGTAGGTTCAATGAATTGTGTTTTTCCTTGGTTTTCATCGGTTACATTATTGTTTATCATGATGCAATACATTCATAGAGTCGTAGAGTTAAAGGATGACCCATATCTGCACTGAGCCACAGCAGCTATCACCATCAATTTCAGCAAGATATTCTCAATTCTCCACTGGATAACTGCTTCAATATACATAATAAGGGCAGTGAAAGTGTCGATAAATGTTTGATACAATTACTCAATATCAGTGTTTTGAGGTACAATACAGTTGTGACTTGGCTGGGAGTTAGCCTAAGATTTCTTTATTTTGCAATACAGTGAATCTTACTTCCTCTATGTCCTGCAGCCTCTGGTTGATCTCAGGGAGCATCCAAGTGTCCTCGCCTCTCAGCCTCTTCAGCTCCTTCTTCCTCTCTTCCTTATCATACTGCTGCTTTGCCTGAATGGCAGAAAGGAAATAAAAGTAATTATTCAAAAGGAAAATAAGCACAAACATTGAAAGCATTTTCAGACATGTCTATCTAAGCAGATACTTTGGGCTGACATTATTGATACTAGTGATGAATAAACACAGTACTCCCAATGCCATGGTTTTGTGTAGCCTGTTCTCTTTTCAGGTTATATGGTGTAGAAGAGGTAGTGTGGCGACACCTGGGAGCTGCTTTACATCCTTCTGGATCTAACTTTTTCTCATATATGTTCACATACTATGTATTATTTTGTCATATGGATTATTTGGATTGTAATTGTATTATTTTGGTCTATTCTACACACAAAATGTATAATGCACATCTGTCCATCCTGGGAGTGGGATCCCTCTTCAGTTGCTCTTCCATCTCTTTCCTGTAATAGAGCGTTCCTAATCCGAAGTGAGGGTCGAGAAAAACAGAGGGTGTTGTATGCTGTAGAGATTGTAAAGCCCCCAAAGGAAAATGTGTGATACTGGGCTATATCAAATAAATGTACTTTAAGTGATTCTGCTGATATGGGTTATGATTTGCAAACATTTGAGCACCTAACGACTTTAAAGCTGAACACATTACATCTGTGGCTGCAATGACAATGACGAGTTCTTATGTCATTATAATTGAGCCAATTCCTCTTCAAATTCAGCAGCATGAGTCAGACCCAGCTAAGCTCTTTGCTCCGGCCAGTTCAAGCACAGATGAGCGGGGCAAATAACGTGATTACAACCTTTAGTGCTCATAGACAGCGAGCATCATCTGCTCTGTGTATCATGCAAACACAGCTGCACGGCAAAAAGATAACGTAGAATTAAATACCCGTGTACATGTGTGATTACACACACACATTACACATGTACACATGACATTAAATATATACAAAACACAGCTGCAGGTCTCCTATCTGCCCCAGCAGTGTTTGTTTTGAGGTAATTTCCTGCCTGCAGTATAACAGTATCTTCCTATCCAGACGCGGGGATTATCGGGTTAATGTGAAGGCACACAAGTACTGATAGCTTTCCGGGATTTGGAGAGAGACACAGAGATACCAATTTATATCACGATTACGGACAAATCAACAAAAAGGATGGTGTTCAGCCGTTGAGCTTATTCTTACCTAACGATAACTAGACGTTCGCCTACTTAGCTCGTTAGCTTTCATCAGGAATAACAGCTCTAAATAAATAAATAACAGACGCAAATAAAGCTAACTTCATATTACGATGGGGCGGTTCGCTACAAAGTGTACAGTTCTTACTTTTTCTATCGCCTCTTCTCGGGCCTGTCGTTTACTATCCTTTCTCTCCTCAATGTAGCTCGAGCTCTCAAAACTGACTCCCTGCGCCGCCATGACACTGTCGTAAATGGTGTCGTTAAGTGTCGTAAAGCGCTTGTAGTGCAAAACACAGCGCCATAAACAAATCGTATTGATTGGAGGAAGGGCACAGATAGTAAACCCTCTTTTCGTTGATTCATACATTAGTTAAAATTAGTTTTTTTTTAAATGGTGTAAAATAGCAAGTCATATTTTGGGGGAAATATCTTGTTCCTTTTTGGATTTACACCCCTTAGTTTTTTTTTTTAAATAACATATTGTATATCATGGGTATGTGTGTATGCGAGATCTACACAGATAGTAGGCGTTTATATGAAATCTGCTTGGTGGTTAAGCCCCATGTGATGTAAAGTCAATTATATTCTAATGGTACATGTTTAAATAAACATATTTAAAATTGAGTTTATAATTTTAGAGTACAATACTTACAAGTAAAAGTGCTTGTCATTGCCCATAACAATCCAGTCCATAGTCCCATCTATACCGGTGTAACAGGCTGCAGTCACATATGTAAAATATACTTGACAGTAGACGGATATTGTCCTCGTCCCATTAATACAGAACAGTGGAATATTTTTAGATACTAACCTGCTGGAAACAATACAATAAATCCTGTTTTAGCGCAGGATGCGCATGAAACAGCCACTAAATATGCCAGCTAAAAATGTTTAATGAATGAAAATGATATGGCCGGTACATGGCTATTAATATGGATACATTACACCAATCTGTGTCAAGTAATTTCCATTTATATAGCCCAAAATCACAAATTTACCTCAGAGAATGTTGCAATCTGTAGAACCATACCACATAAAATACCCTTTATCTTCAATTTAACCTTAAAAACACCACAAACTCCCCTTTAACAGAAAAGAATATCAGAGGAACTTCACAGGTGGACAAACATAAGATACCGTTGTATATGCAGAGACAGAAATATCCTAGTAACTGTACAATTACAATATACAGGATATCTTATGCCAAAACTATGGCCAATCATATGTTGCTAAAATAGCCTCAACTCTTGTTGTGCCAGTTTGTACCAAAGATGTCAGGTGGAGGCCAGTCAAATTCTTCCACACCAAACGCTGGTATTCTCGTTCTTCCCCTCAAACTGTTACCACAAAGTTTAAAACACAATATTGTCTGACATATTGTATGTTGTGGGTTCCTACATACTTTTGGTTGTGAATAACACAAACATTTATTTTATGCTATAATATCTCTGTCTGTAATTATTCTCTTTTCAGCGCTGTACAATCATATACATATCGCCAGTACGTCAGGGAAGGAAGTATTAGTATTACTATTCTGTCTAAATGTCTCTTGATTCTTGTGAGCTAAAGATTTTAAATGTCGTGTAGCCTGTTACGTCGATGTGCTATACCTCAGGGAGGGATACCTTTTAAATTCTAATTATTACTCCAAATGTCAGGCAACAGACTCGACAATAGACGAACAATAACACTACTACACACAAACACTATTGTGCGTGAAACAATAAATGATCTGTATCACACACACAGAACAGGCTTAATCAATAAACCACTGTCAATAAAGGACACCAAACCATCTCCCGCCTCGGCACCACAGCGTTTGTTTTTGTGGGTCCCGGAGGATTGAGAAGCCACAGAGGTAATTTACGAGGAGCCGCTGACCTATTACAAACCTGCCACAGGAGTCAAAACAAAACAAAAAAGCACTCCACTCCACGGCCATCAATACCCCATTATCCTACAATTCATAGCAGTCTGGTAAAACTTGTTTTGTTAATAGGATATAGTGTGAACGTGTGTGAGTGCAAGAAGGAGAGAGAAATAAAGTCTTACCTTGAGGTTCCTACATTACACCAAATCTAAATTGAAATACAGTATCGAATATCAACACTAAATCCACTATAGCAACACAAAAACTGTTATTTCAATACATTTATTTGATCCCAATTCAGTAAAGAATACATTCTGATCCCACATTTTAATTTACAATGTGTTTAAACTTTAACTCCGCATGCCCTTTTCATTTCCGTAAACACATACTTACTACGTCTGCCTATCTTGCATTTACAAGGACTGTGATGAAAATCCTATGATGAAGTACTGCACAGTAACTTTATCAGTGGCGGGCCGTGGAATTTCTACCTGCGCATCAGTGGTCTGAGTCATAGTCTCTATCAGGTGTTCAACAGCTCCATGTAGTTTAAACCGCTAATCGAACAGAGAAACAGAGGTGAAATGTGATTGGATGAGCGCTTCTTAACCAGATCCTTAACCAGCGGCCACGCAGCAGGCTGGAAGCTGCAGGCTGAAGGCAGAGCAACAGAGGAAGCTGTGCAATGGGAAAATAATCTAATAGGGGAAAATAATTATAATACATGTAGTGTATTTGTGAAAAACAATTACATTATAAAATAGCTATAACTTTTAATTATAGAAAAACAGCCCGCCTCTGAACTTTATAAATCAATGTACAAATACATGGCTTGGACAATAATCATCATCACCATGAGGTGCTTCCTCAGACACATACAAAAGAAAAGAAAAAAGAAACAGTAAATTCTGCCTCTTGAATGTGAACAACTCCCCTAGTGTCTGAAATGCCATGTTACACATTGGCCCTTTAACTTGAAAAGGTCGGGAACATGCCGTGCACAGCTTAGTTCCAGCTCAGTGAATTCAGGGCAGACACTGAAGTCAAAAGGCACTGGAAGAAATATAGTGGTTAGATAAAGATTATTGGTGGCAATCCACTGTATAGTGTATGCTATATGGAAGAGCCTTGTTTGTACCTTTGGGTTAATACAGAACTATCGTATGTTTACAACCGGTGCTATTCAACAACCTCAAAAATACTTTTCAGCCAAAGCGGTCTGCAGGATCGTTTGGGCCATGTAGTGTCAAACCTTTCTATGAATGATCCAAGAAGTAAGAGCACAATAGAAGCAGGCATTTTTTTTAAATCATTACATTTATTTTATTTGTCTATTCACTTTAATTGGAGCTGCATTTGTACAAATAAAGAATCCGTTAACTCTTTGTTTACATTGCATTAACTCTCTTGTTTGAATGTGTATTTGTTGCTAAACTAGTATAGATCATGAGTGCATCAGTTCATCTCTCCAAGTCCTTCACTAAAATAACACACCAGTTTCCCTGATCGTGGTAGCTGCTCTGCACTTTGACGCCAGCCTCCTGACCACACAGCAGCTCCAGCTCTCCCTGCTGGAACACGTGGTAATAGCGGTGAAAAACGGGCGCGGGACTGCTCTCTGACTCCAACTTGAGAGCAGAACTGGGGGCCTGAGTAGTGTCGCAGCTTGCACTGGGTTTAGAGTCTGGGCTGTGAGTGGAAACACTGGTGTCAAGACCTGATCCAAAACACACGTTAGAGAGAAACCCCGGACTGGGATCAGGGTTACAGTCTAATTTGGCTATGGAACTTGAACTATAGGCTGAGCAGGTGTTACCTAAAGTCTTTTTGGATTTCTCTTTCCTTTTATCCTTCTTTCCACCTTCTCTCGATTCTTCCTCCACTGTTTTTTTCCCTTCTTTCAGATGCCAGGGAACCAAAAGGTCCTGGGTGTTGAATGCTGTTCGGTTGGTGTGCACACTGAGTTTACCATCAATCACACCCTGTATGTTGTCGACAGGCCTGTTGTTGTCTTCTAAATGTCTGCTGGTATGGATACTTGATTTCCCATGAGGTTCCTGGCTGTCTCCTGCTGGTTGTGTGTTTTCAGTGGGGCTGTGGTTCTCCGGATGCTCTTTGCTCTGGTCTTTGAGGTACTTGGACCTCTGCTTGTTGTGCTCTTGTTCAAAAGCCCAAACGTAGATGAGCGCTTGCCCCCCAGGCTTCAAAAGTCTCACCAGCTCCCTCACTGCTGCCAGACGACGCTCCTGCAACATACACACACACAAACTATTTATTTGACCACCTCTAGCACATACTCCTAATTAACCCCATGAACTCATAAACTAACTCAGGGACCAGAAATTGGCTAAAATGTGTGTTTGCTTTGCTACAGTGTCTCAAAGCGTGTGATGGTTAGGCAGATCAGTCGGATAAAGGATTATACACAATCCCTTGATTTGAGGCAATGAAATAATTATTTCTTCATATATTTATAATAATATTTCAAATATTAAAAATAATAAAACAATGCTAATTCAGTGCCATGGGATTTGGCCCAGATTTGGATCCATGTCCCAGGAGCCAAAACTTAAAAATCTTCCTTTTGAAACTGTGCTAAAGTTCCTGAGGTCCCAAAAATAGGTCAGCAGTCTCTGCAGTCTAAAAAAACGTGACTGATGAACAATTTAGTGAAGTGCTGGTATTTGTGTATATATATTAAAACGATGATTTCAATGTGTGTACCTGTGTGGAGAAGTGGTGGATGACAGCTATAGAGATGCAGGCATCACAGGAGGCTGTTTGCAACGGTACACTGAGAGCATCAGATACAAACGCCTGGAAACCCCTCTCACCACAGATTTGGACAAGAGCACTGCTGCGGTCACAACCGACCTGAGAAGAGACAAACACACACACACACACACACACACACACACACACACACACACACACACACACACACACACACACACACACACACACACACACAATCACACACAATCACACACACACACACAATCACACACACACACAATCACAAACAGGAACACTGGTACAGTAGAACAGAGAGGTCGAAACAGATACAAAGTCCAAAGAAAGATACCTGGTTAAAGTAGAATTTTCAGTTGAATGTAGAGATGTCATTCATTATTAATTTCACCCTTTTAATACTATAATACATAAATCACACAGAAAGCAGCAGAAACAAGTCATATTTGAGAGACATAATATATTAGGGGAAATGAATAGCAGTGAAAGAAGGAGAGTGAGAGACATGCAGTAAATGGAGCAAAGTAGGGAAGCTGGGAAGAAATTTAAAGAAAGAAAAAGGAGTAGAAAGGGAGGGGAAGAAAAGAAGGGGATTGAATGACAGTAATGATCATTTTTTTTTACACATTTTGTCTCAGGGAGCAATTCAATCAAGCTTCTAATCTCCTCCTCTCAAAAGAGACGGCGGTCAAAAGAGATGGGGAGGAATACTACGAGCATGCTTAATCTCTAACTGACATGCAAGCACAGAAAGGTCGAGCTATTTCATTTCTATTGAAACCGACAAGATGAACAGTGTTCATCTGCAACGGCAGAGAGAGTGAGAAGGGCATGTATAGTGAAGACAAAAAGAAAGTAAATAGAAAGTTTCTAAGAGAAAAAGACTCAGAAAGTTGCTGTGTGCAAGACAACCTGCATGATCACGGCGCGCTCAGTAATGATTTATCAAGGTGACGGTCTGAGTGAGGATAAGCTGCTTACACGCATCTCCAAATCCTAAACATGAATATCCCAGTGTGCATACGTCAACGGAAAATGTAGGATACTGCCATGGAAACTGAGCTAATACCAACAATGACAACCAACAGAAATCAGAGCAACACAGGCCTCGGCACTGAGGAAATCTTCCCGATTCCCCATGTGTATTATTTTTGGTTAATCTCGCTCATTTTAAATGAGACATGATGTTCACACTTGAGACTACTTCCAGATATATCCTATCACAGTGGTTCTCAACTTTTTTTCAGTGATGTACCCCCTGTGAAAATTGTTTTCAGCCGAGGACCCCCTGACCAGTACAAAGCATTTTTGGTTGAAAAAAAGTAATACACAGCACTGTGCCATCACTGTCTGATTTCATATGAAATATATACAATTCATTTTATGAATTTACACTTATATTGAAATATTACTAAATAACAATTTGGATGGTCATTTTAAATATATTTTAAATAAATCTTTCATCCCCCCTGGAGGGACTTCATGTAGCCTCCAGGGGTACATGTACCCCTATTTGAGAAAAATCTCTTTGTTTGTGAGAAAGTCTTAAAAAAGGTCAGACACTAAAAACAACGGTGTGAAAGAAATCACTCAGCATCACGTGGCAAGTCAACATGAAGCTCTTCCACACTTAAACTTTTCTACATACGCACACACGGTTGTTTGGGTTATTGAGTCAGGCTCATCTCTATCCAACTGGTCAAAAGGCCTCTGCCACCTCGTCTTTCTGGAGCTATCGAAGCCCTAACCTCACCGGTATATGTGAAGTAGCAGCAGAGGAGTTCTACCTCATTCGTTTGCCGCCTCCGCTGCAACTGATTTGCTGACTGCATGGGAAACAGCGCCTGCAGTTATGACATGAATCTGTTGTGTGGAATTTTACAGCGGGGATAATCTAAGAAGCCGTTGCAATAAAAGCGGAATTGAAAAAGGACATTTCTCACTGAAGTACCACAGAAATATGGACATTATGGTAATGGATGATGACACTCACTGCAATCACCTCTGGGTTGACACCCAGGTATTTCCCATTCCCACAGCCCACATCAGCCAGCACGCTGCCAGCCGGGAGCGACGACAGGAAGTGGCAAACACGAGGCCAAGGGGAGTGGCGAGTGCTGCTGAAGTGTGAGGCGATGGCGTCGTACACCCGGTGCACATACTCCTCCTCCAGAAGGGCTGCGTCGGCATGGCAACAGGGTAGTGAGGGAGCAGACGGTGGTAAGGGTGCTGAGGGAGCTCCCTGGCTGTCACAGGCAGAGGGAAAGGCTGGGGAGAGAGATAGAGAAAGAATAGAAAGAAAAGAAAGAAAGAAAGAAAGAAAGAAAGAAAGAGAGAGCAAGAGAGAGAGAGAGAGGGGTCCATCAGACCGTATGTCATACTTTACAGGTGGTGATTTTCAGGGCAGAATTTAGCCTCAAGAAGTTTTTGCCCTAAAATGTTCCTCTAGAAACTGGTTGTCTGACATCAAACACACGGTGGTAATGCAGTCTTCCGTTATCAAACACACTGTGTGTTTTATTGTGCGCCTGGTAGATTCTTACCACAGCCACAGGGTTCATGTCTGATCTTGCGGAAAGTGAAAGAAGTGCGGGTGCCCCTCTTGCTCAAAGTGAGACTGCTGTAAGAACTGATGTCAGGCGTTGTAGAAGCAGGGGATTGTGGGTCGCAGGCCGGCACCATGTCAAACTTCCGAGGAGTTATCCTGAGAGAAGATGAGAGACAGTTGCAGTGGTGGTTGACTAGCTTAAACAAACTGGTAGCAGCTAATCTGTTAAATTGGTGGACTTTATGTGAATGCAATAAGATGTGGATGTGACCAAACCCTGAGCTACTGTGGGTTATTGGTTTTATCTTCATGTATGAAGGCATTAAAATGGCGGAGAAAAATAAGTCTACAAACAGACTGTATTAGAGCCCAGAGAAACATCAATAAATTCAGTTTTTCTGTGCTTTACGACAATAAAATAGACAAGACCTATCACTCCTCAGTGAATCGACCTAAAGCTCATCCGGGCTCAACAATAAGGGTTGTAAGAGAAATTGGCAACTAGTTTTGGGCTTTTTAACCTATAACCGACAAGCAAACAGCCAAACATGCACCCCAGATATATTTCATATTTGTTGCATTTAGGGATATTTAAATATTGCCGTTACACTGCATGTTACACTGCATGTACTCATGTGCGCTAGACACATGTTTTAGAGACAATGGAGAAGCAAATTAAGTTGTTTGACTGTGGGGTGTAAAGTTTGCTTCAGTGGTCAACATCCCAAATGAATATGCAAACATATTCAACTGATGAACATGGAGGAAAAAACAAAAGGAAATTTGTCAGGTCTTGGGGGGTGACGTATCCCTGCATTTTGAGCTGGACCGGCAATTATACTACAAAGCATGTACAATACACACAACATGTCCCATTTACTTTCATTATCAAGTGGACGTATAACTGCATAGTATCTTAACTACTGGCAACCGTATTTTCATTTATGGCAACCAAAAGCCTGGTTGCCAGTCTGTCAACTAAAAGGTGGTTTTGAGCCCGCGACTTATCCATCTGACACAGTCCTGCTCACCCATGTGTCCACAGGTATCTGCTCTCTCCCTTCATCACCAGCAGGCTCCGTCCTGGCAACACCACGGCAACGAGACGACCATCGGGATGACGGAACTCCATTACAGTCTATATTTAAAAGAGCAACGTTTAGGCCACTCAATTGAACGCGCACGCGCGCACGCACACACACGCGCACACACACACACACACACACACACACACACACACACACACACACACACACACACACACACACACACACACACACACACGCAGCAGAGCACTAAAAAGTGAGTCGCTCATGACTAACTGAATGTAACAGATAGAGGAAACACTGTATCTTAGAATGATAATAACACGGTTAATACACAATTTCGGCTTCCTACGGTCAGTATCGGCGCCTATACTGACCGATCGATGCATACCTCCTCTTAATTCTGGAGCCGCTACAGCCATGTAACCGCTTATAATCACTATCAAAGCATAATATTTGTAGTACCGGTCAAACTGTATACTTATTTTTAAGTATTGAAAACGACTTCATCAAATTTTCAGTCTTACTTACTTATATTCTCCACAAGGAAATAGCTTGATTTAATGGTATCCAATACATGACTTTTCAATAATCCAGTAGTTCTACATAAAACTGAATATTCATTGATATTCTTCATGGAGGATTAGTGTGCTGAATTAGTTATTGAACAAAGGCTGCAAATGTTTTCTTATAAAAACTAACAACTATTAATACACCTCATCAATGAAGAAAATATATAGAAAAAAAAAGTCCAAACACAAAAAACGTCATTCCGTTTACTCAGCAGTTTTTAGCCAAGTCCTCCACAGGAAAAAGAAAAAGAAAAAAACAACAACACACACATTGCCTGCTCTCTCACTAACAAACAGCAGAATCACCTCCACCCCAGCATTGGTGTTTGATCCTGATGTTTCCTTACAGCGCATAACAGCAGGAGCTCTGCTGGGAAATTACATCTACGCAATTTCAAACTGCATCGCTCCGACTTCTGACAGAAGGAAAATTGGATTTTGTGAAGTAGAGGTGTGTGGGTGTGTGTGTGTGTGTGTGTGTGTGTGTGTGTGTGTGTGTGTGTGAGGGGGGAGAGAGAGAGCGAGAGAGAGACAGACAGACAAAGAGAGAGACGCAGATGAGCGTTTGTGTATGATTGTAAGAGAGCTATGTACATGCAACACCAGCAAATTATCTGAACTTGACACGGCAACTGAAATCTGTCACACACACGCGTGCTTCTGAGGAGTATTGGCCAATCAATGAAACCGGTGGAATGCGACTAAATTGATGGTGCGCTTTACTACAAGCCTATTCCACACACACACGAGTAAAGTGCAACACTGTTTCGTATATTTAACTGCAGACAATCAGGTGGCAGGCTGAAAGGGACATTTGATGATGCACTAAAGAATTTGATCACAGTTGGATAAACGTGTTACAACCACAGATTAAATAAATAATAACGAAACCAGAGAAAATACGACTTTGACTCAAAATCTCCAGGACAATGGACAATGTGTTCCCACATTTTCTATTTTTGCATTTTATTGTTAACTTGTTTGTGGAATTGTTTGTCGATTGATAGTGACGTATAAATGTTTAGGTATTGATGTAAGAGCTCAAAATGAAGTCTAAATCAGGTGAAGTCTACAAAAGGACCTTCTTGGTCGCATTTTGAAACGGACTTGTGCTCAATTCAAATATTGCTTCTTATTCATTGTGCAGACGCCTTTCGTCTCATTCCTGCGTCAGCCTTTTGTCATAAACACCACTTTTGGTTTCTTAAAATCTCCACTGAAGAGCTCGGACAAAGAACAGACTGCACTCCATACACGTCTCTCAGTGTGAGTGTGACAGGTAACAGCTGATTGTTATTAGAGCCCCTGCTTTTCAGACAAGCAGGGACAGATGGGGTTTAATCTATAACTGTAACCCTGCAGAGACTAAACCAGCATCCCAGTGCCATGTGACACCATCTAGTCACACCTGGGATAGTCAAGGACAAAGCAAAACCCACCATTTAAAAGGAAAATCTGGTTCATGAATTGTTCACAAAATGTCCTACAACCAGGGAGACACCACTGAAAGAGTCATTAACTACATTCTGTATCAATTGAAGGCCACAGTGAGCATGATATTATGACAGAGATGTTGCAAGCAAGGTGACACAATGTTCTCACTAAAATCACAAGGACACAGAATCCAAACATACTGTTGCAAACACTCATCTCTGACAGTTGTGCCCTCTGAGACAGATGAATCACACTGGTCAGTGAAGTGACGATTAATATGATTGATTAAACCCCAACACAAACAGGCATACAAACAGAACACTTGTATATCCATTTGCACCCACTTTTTAACTTTGCATCCTTGTTTTATGCTAAAATGTGAAAACTTTTGTATTTCTTTAAAACTACACTTTTTTTCTTCAAATGCGTAACTTTCCTTTTAATTATTGATGAATGCACCTTGAGCGCCAGTGGTCGATACTGGCTTCACAAGCTAACGAAGGAATGGTATAGTTGGGGTCAATTACCAACCCACAGGGCTGCAGTGAGTATTTCTCTTGACACTTGAGTTTGCGAAAAAGTTTGAAATCACAAAAACATGGACTGACTTCTCACCTTTGCTCCCAGGCTCAGCGACAGGATGGTGTCCTCAAAAGCAGAGTGAGTGTCCACGTGAGGAGGAATGCCTGTAAATATTATAAAATGTAGAGTTGTATTAGTTATACTAGTCAAAATGTATCACAGGTCTTTAACATATAAAAGTGCTTAGTTTCAACTTGTTCGTTATTTTTTTGACATACACCATTAATGTTAGTGATGCATGACACTCACATCATTTTGACATTTAAATATAGATCCAAGCATAATTAATTACCATTCCTTTAAGCTTTATAAGGCTTTCAAATATTTGCCAGTACTGTAAATCTATTAACAGATAAATAAAAAAACAGAAACCTTCATCATCCCTCATAGGTGCATTTAGGAGGTTCTGCTGCCATCTTGTGGTATAAATCAATAAAATCCAAACATGTGCCTAGAACATTCAACTGAGTGGTTTTAATAACCACAGGTTATAGTCTACTTCCAGTTTCTACGAGTCTTTACTTGATGTCCTCACCACATGCAGCGGCAGCATCTCAAATTGATAAACTAAAAGACATCTTAAAGAGAAACCTACAAAACTGTTTGAAATCCCTGCAGTTCGGAAGATAATATAGTTTGGATTAAGTATTGATTAATCATCCAAATAATCAGTTATTCCACCAAATATTGATTCCTTGACTGCACCAAGGTGGTCATATTGACATTGCTGTGATGTATTCATGGATAAACCATATACTTATAATAACATTGTATTTTTTTGTGCTTGGAATAGCTGTCGTTTTCTCACCTTGTCCAGACTCATACTGGTTGACAGTCAGCTGGTCTGGCAGGATGTCGATGTGTTTGTTCTTCACACACCGCTCCAGAACAGGTAGACAGTCCTGAGGAATACCTGAATACACACACACACGCACACGCGCACACACACACACACACACACACACACACACACACACACACACACACACACACACACACGAGTTATCGGTGAAAAAATAAATATAGAAATATCTTAAAGCATTTTCTGTGTAAAAGAATAAAATAATATATTTGACAATGAAAAGTGTTTGGTTTGAAGAAACAGTTGAGGACAACATTGTAATTAGTAAATACAAATATATGTTAAACTAAATGTAGTTGAGTGATATATTGGCCAAAACAGTAAAAATACTTAAGATAAAAATATTTAGATTTTTTTTAATGGATGCTTACCTGCAGCTAATGGCTTGCCTTTATCCACATTGTTGCTGTCGTAGCGAAATTCAAAGCCATAATGTTTAACTCTTCTATGCTTCAGAGCTTTTCGAGCTAAAAGGCATTAGAATGAAGTTAGCAAATAAAGTTAACATTCTTGTATTGCTTATCCGAATTATAGACAATAGTTTTGTACATTATACTTGATTCATTAAGGCGCTGTCATTTGACTTATAGTCAGGTTTATGACACAATTTAATCAAGTTCCTAGGTGATCATGAGAAGCTCTACATAGCAACTTAAGCCAGAACTTGATAAACAAACACAAACAGACAAAGCAAATAACGCAATCCTTTACCAGTGACATCATCATTAGTAGACGACCAGTCTATAGCAGCGAGCAGCAGAGCCTCTTCCTCCGGAGAAACAAAATCCTCCACCAAGACTAATCCTTCAGGCAAAAGAACGGACACTTCCTCTTCACAGGTTACTACATAAACAGAACATACAGTGAGGAGGTTTCTTATTTGACATTATATCTAGAGTATAAAGCACACAAACTGGTTTTCTTCTTATAAAGTTGACCAAACTGATCAAACATGCTGTAAACAATGCTTCAAATGACTACAGCAGACCTGACAGTAATTTTTGCTTGCGTCTGTAGGCGTCAATGTTTAAGTTAAGTACCTGAGTTGACATAACTGAGGTAGAGTGTGACGCTGTTCTCTCCACATTGAAGCTTTTCCCCATTGAGCTGGATGTGGGCTTTCCGAGCACACTCTTCCGATCTGTAAACAAAATGACAAAAACAATGGTGTGAGTTTCAGACCCAAATCTTCCAGGGAGGTTGAAACAACTTCCTTGTGTCATTATAGTTTTGTCCGCATCAGCACCTGTACCTGTATGTGACAAAAGCGTAAGGCTTGTGAGGGTGCATGATCAGGGTCTCCAGCTCTCCCATCTCTTTCAGCGCTGCAGACAGCTCCTCTCGACTAACTCCGTTCCCCAGGCCACCATTCGCCACCACCAAACTCTGCAGAAAATTAGCTAGTTGATTTCATAGAGACCAGTTTAACAACATGAACAACTTGAAAGATGACATCCAAAACAGTCTAATCACTGTTTGAGATATCACTGCATTAAAACCGACAGCTCCAGAATCAATATTCAGTTTGATGAACACCTCAGTCAGCAAACGTAAACAATGTTTTATATTTTTGTCTTTGTCTTCTTTTATGTCTTTATGTCTCAGTTTAGTGGGTTTTATACTTGGTCAGAGCATGAAGAAACTTTTCTTGTAACAATACTGTAATTATTTTTCTAATATACATCCAAACAGCCCAAAACACAGATACAAACTCATCTTCATTTGCTCTCTTCTCTTGACACACATTTCCTGTTGGCATTGCATGTAACAAAAAAACCTGTGGATATAACAAGTCCCCAACAAAGTTTAAACAGCTATTATTTTTCTTTTAAAACGACCAAAAATACAAGCTACGATTAAAGTAATACCTGCAAATTAGCAAGTGAGTTACAAGCCTGCACTCTTTCGTTCAACTCACTTAAACTGAAAACAACTTTGAATTGCATTTACTGCGTTTACTAGCTATAAATACAGTAGCCAGAAGAGGCTAAATGTTAGCTAGCGCTCTCTTTGCTGCCACTTCCTGTCTATAAATGTGTGTTTTATGTTACCTTAGTAGGCTGCGGGACTGTGCTGATGCCTTCATGTTTCAGCAAAGTGTGACTTGCTTTTAACTGTTTACGAAGAACCTTTTTGTCCTCTTTACTCCTTCTGACAGCTTCCACGTTGTTTTTCACACCAGCATCCATGGTACGTCGTTTTTATTTTGTCCGGGTCAAACAAGGAACAAACACTGAAGGTTCCCGAGTGGCTCTCATCCCAGGAGAGCAGAGCCACCATGCTCAGTTCATCCTTATGATTTATTATCAGCATATTTTTGCTCCTTTGAAACCCTTTTCATGGCAGGTATGTTGACATGTCCACGCACAAAAAGCACAATGGGAACTAATGACGTTAACAATGGCTGTGTGTGTCCCATCAGTTGCAATGTGGTGTAGCAATTAAATGTAGGCATACGTATGTAGGCAGTGTAAAATATTAACTGAGAACATCCGTTCCACTTTACGTTTTTCTCTGGTTGCAAACAAGATAATGGAAGAAAGTCTATCTTTGTTACTCAGCAGTATGTCCCGTGAGATTACTGTTTGGTATTTGTACTTTCCATGGTTTACCTCGTACTCTAATACTGGTATTAATGTCCTAGTGTAGGCTGTAATATCCCAGCTGGGACATATTGTTCTGTTACTGTATACATCTATAGTATCATGCTAATGATTGAATACCTCTTCCTCTTTTAACGTGAGCGGCCCTTCTCTTTTCTCTTGTTTTCCTGCTGCTCCCTTATAGGATCTGAACCCTGATGGCAAATCCATGCTACATGCCTAATCTCCCAACAAAAGACAGACAAAATTGCTTCAGGGATCATTGCTTAGGCCCTGCTAACTTGATACTATGGGATAAACATGTAAGTACACAGGATTACTATCTTGGGGAGACTGTTTGGTATTTGATTTCATTCATCCATCATCAGACCGGATTCAAATTCTGGCAACCAAGGATACTCTTGTATTACATGAGAACTAGAGTATTATCACAACAGGCTAGCTGGCTAATTCTAATGCATCCTTTTCAACAAAACACAATACCCTCAACATCAGAACAGATACTGATCAGATACAAGCAGTATTTCACACTCAGGCATGTTGCTAAATTGTCATTGATGTATTCTGTCAATTGTTTTGTTGGTTTTTTTGCCCTGATTTCTGCTCTCTGTCTGCTTTCTCCCTCAAAGGAGCCAATTAGCTCAGATCCTGCGTTTGGATTCCTCTACAGCCCCTTTGGGTGTGAGTATGTGCTCCAGCATGCTTATATGTGTTTGTGAGCATGAAACCTTTGTGTGTCAGCGTGTGTGATTATACACGGGGGTGTTGTGTAATGAAGCCCTCACCTGTCCTCAGCCGTCTCAGTAATTACAGTGCCATGCTGAGGTCTGGCCAGTGGGAACCATTCGTTGTTTTATCAGCACGCTCAGTTTAGTCAACAAAACAACAGCTGGTCAGACAGGAGACTGTGGCTGCCCTCTCGAACAACATTAATACACTCTGCTACATCTTGTTTTAAAAACAGTCTAATAAATAAATAATATAAATAGTCTTCTTTTATTTGTGTGTGCTGGATGATGTCCAGAGACTTCAGTCAGGTACATTTGCTGCGGGATTGATCAGGGTCCGCACCAGAAAGGGGTAAAGCTTTGCTGCTATTTCTTAGCATTCATAACACAAACATTTGTATCCAGTCTACAAGATAATGATAACAAAGGGGAAAGGTGGTTTGATTCAAAAGACATGAATTCATTATTTGTCTGAGGAGAGTTTTGTTGCAATCCAGTAGTTTGAGTCAATCTGACTTCCTAAATGTATTGTAGTTGGGAGAAAAAAAACAAGCTCGCCACTTAAAGACTTGCAAACTGGCTTAGAAACTGAGGTTCAACGTAATTTTTTGACATTGGAAACAGAAGTAATAAATAATCTCACCACAACGCTCACTATAGCTGATGAATGATTCATCTGATAATAAAGATCATGGATCATTTTGTAATGAGATTTGTTTCTCAACTGCTCTTTTCAGACGTACTGCATCTTACGATAAATCTCAATTATATTTCAACAATATATTTCAGAATTGGTCAGCCATGAATTTGTGATCAGTGAGTGTCAGCGTTCTACAAAGGGGAAATATCCCCTTCAGGTTATGAACACGAGATTATGAGGATATTTTCCTTGCCAGTGCTCAAGAATGTACAGATCAGTCTATTCACTGACTAACTCTACAATGGATATGAGGCAGACAGAAGTTACTAATTGAGGTATTTGGCAGCAGATGTGATGCTCAAACATAATATCACAACTGGCCTAAAGTATAAACAGGCCTGAACCTTGTTTTTGCTGCGTGTATCTCTCTGTCAAGATCACAGTCAGCTGAGATGAATTCCTATCTCTCCTCCAATCAAAGCGCCCTCTAGTAGAAAATATTTGGACACTGATTTTAGAGAGTAAGATTAAAAATTAAGTGCCAGGTATTTATACACCAATATGTAGGCTAAAGCACAGGACATTTGGGGTTTAACAAATAAGTGCATAGGAAAAGTTCCACATAAAACCTTGTGACTTATTTTTTTAATACTTCATTGGTTGTCAGATGAGAAAATATATTATCTATGTACTTTTGAAATGACATAAATAAATTAGCCTATAACCTTTAGCTTGCCAGCCCTAGCTTACATGGTGATTCATGACTTTTCAACTCTCCTTTATTATAGAAACATCAGCTTTCATGCTTCAAACAATATACAACGATTCCATTAGTGAACTTTAGAGGCACTGGTTGTTACCTTTCAACAGAGCCAGGCTAGCTGTTTTATTTGTCTTTATGCTAAGCTAAGCTAATCACCTTTTGCTTAATATTGAGAGTAGAGGTGTTATTTATTGACCCTTAAATGACTCCCTATGTTATTATTTTACGAACTTCTTCAGCATATATTCTTAATAATAATAAATATCATATTAAGGATTAATACCACACTCGTGTCTGTACACTAGATTTTAAGCTACATCCAACAGGTGTTTAGTTTAGCATAAAGACTGAAAGCAAAACCTAATTTTATTAATTGTTGTATGGATTAAACATGCTACAACATGTTGAGCCTTTGACTAGCTGTATCCCTATTGCTTCCCATATTTATGCTAAGTTAATTGTCTCCTGGCATAAATTAGTTGCTGATATTTTTTATATTATTGAGGATTTGATTTGATTTGTCCTTTTTTTGCCATAACATTCACGGTTGACAACCAAAACATTGTCACCAACCTTCACTGGTAATAAACAGTAGTCTTGTATCATGCACATATACATAGCGTCCCAGAATGTGTGGAATGGTGTCTCTGAGGCCTTGTTGACACTCCTCCTTCTCTCCACTGATTTAGAGGGTAACCCTGCCAGTGCTTTTATATCTTAACCACACACAGCTGTCAGAGTGGGCCTTGGTCCACCCCGCACAGAGATGCCTGTACACATCGGCCTGCTTTATTCAATCACCTTGGCGCTGGATCCGCCGTGACAATGGGAATCCCTGGGTCAAATAGCTATTGGTTCGACGTTGGCAGGGCAGCAGGGCGATACAATGGCACACGCTTTGACCTGTTAAATCCTCCAGGAAAGATCTTGGAATCCTGTGATGAAAGGTTCAAGGGAGCCGAGCTCATACACACTTTGCCCTGCTGTAACCCCTCTGTCTGTGTGGGAGAAGGTGTGTCAAGGGGGTTTAACATTAGATCAGAGATAACACAGTTTTAAGCAGCTATCAAGTGTAAGATGAACTGAGAGGTTCACTGTGGTAAAGTATCCAAATCCCTTTCTTAGCACCAGCATAGCAGGAAGAATGTAAAAGAACAATGGTTATACATTACCACAAGTGGATAAATTAGATGAGAGGACTGACACCACTCTCATGACCTCACGGTAAACAGCCAGCAGGTGGTTATCTTTGTTTAGCATAAAGACTGGAAGCAGGGAGAAACAGCGAGTCTGGATTTGTCCAAAGGCAGCAACATCTGCTCTCTAATTAACACATTGCATCTTTGTTGTTTATTGTCACAGCACAGTGAGGTAGCTCAGTAGGTTTCAGTTCATTTAGGTTAAGAAATAGAATGACAGAAACCAAACAAAAACCTACATATCCCTATATTGTCATCCATCAGTCCCAAATAATATTGATAGTAACTCAAGTGCAGTAGCATGATGATACCTTCTTTTTCCTCTTTGACTGGCCAGACAGCATGATGACCTGTGGTATCAGCTGGATTTAAATCTACATGCCCCCAATGTTGCATTTTGGAGAGGTCACTCTGTTATTCTTCTTTGCCCCTGTGCATAGCTCACACCCACGGAGTGATACTGTTACAGTTTGCTATATCCATCAGAAGACATGGGTATTGTGTTTGGAACAACTGTAATCCACCTAGTATCTGCAATAATGTTTTATAAATAACCCTGAGTCCCTCCACTGTTGTGGGTCTCTGTGTAAGAGGGAGACTCTTTATGGATATAAAAGGAAAAGCCCAGTGGATGAGTTTGTGGAAAATAAGACACTCTATTGGTTGTTTAGTTGGTATGTGACATCAGTCTGGGTGTATGTGAAACATGGGCGGTCCATTACGGTGACTACTTTAGGAGCGGGCCCTTACCCTGGCGCCCGAAGAGAGCTGAACAAAAGCAAGGGGATCAGCTTCTAATAGATGAGCCGGAGAAGAGGTGCCACAGTATAATTTTCAATACGAAGACAAGCTATCAGAGATCAAGTACTACTGGAACGCGTAAGAACGTCTGCTTTCTGCTCTTCCTGCTCATAGTGAGAGTGCAGCCAAAAGAAGAAAGGTAACAGCTCACTGGCTACATCTGATTTTGTGATATCATTCTGAATAATGTTGTCATTGTTAGTCGAATAATAAGGGCTACCAATCCTATCCAAACCTATCAAAAAGTTTGCAATGAACAACTAATAAATGAAAATGCAAAGGTTGCAAAGGGGCTTGTATCTATTTTGTTCATGCATCAATAACATTCCCAGACAGTACTTTCTAACCTGATCACATGTATGATAGTGCATCATTAAGTATGCTTTGCTGGTTTATGCGTCATCTCCCATGTGTGTATATGAGGGGATATTGTGGGGCCTCTCCCTGGTGAATAAAGGAACAGATGTAAGAACCCGTAAAACATGCACACGCAAAACGTCAGCACATGTGCCAATGAAGACACACATAGGCTGATATAAATATATGCTTTTACCACCACATTATTTGCCTTGGTTGTACCTGTATTATATCATTCATTGCTCATATCTCTCTACAACTCTCAGGTCCAGGACCAGCCCTAGCTCTTTATAAGAAACACCCAACATCTGCATCCTTCGTACTTGTCTCCTTCTTTCCTCCCGGCCTGCTCTGCTCGGGTGTGATACCAGCATGGACCGCTCGGTACAGGAGCTGTTCCTCAACTTCATGATCGTCTTAGTCACTGTGCTCCTGATGTGGCTGCTGGTGAAAGTTTACCAGGACTGAACCATGGAACAGCAAGAGACGAGATGAACGAGAGGCAGAGAAGACCGAGAGATGTGTGAGGATGGAAGCCAGCGTGATTGTTGTGGGACTTTGCTGCTGATGGATTCCTCTTCCAACACAGTGTTTACATCGTTTCTCTCTTTTTGTTTGGTCTGCTCCAGAGCTCTAAAACCATGTGATTGTTACAGACAGGGCAGATTGTCAATTACAAACTAGTCTTGGATCAGAATTTGTATTGAGATGTTTTTTTGAAAGTGGCCTTGAGTTTTTTTGACGAGAGCCAAATGCAAAGTCACGATGTTAGGGTGAATAAAAATAAATAAACAGGAGTTTTAAAGCGACAGCTATTAGACACAGCAATGTCACATAAACAGTAGTACATGCAGTATCCCATGTGTCATTCATGTGACATTGATACATGAACCATTGATACATGAACCATGCTGTGAGTAAATGTAGATACAACATTTACTCAAAGAAGAAAACATCCACACGAACAATGAAGCATTATGTTTATGTTCACTTCTTGCCAATAAACAGTCTTTCATTTAATTATTTTTCTGTTTCATAACACAAATGTACTTTGTTTTTATGATTTACACCGTGAAGCCTTTATATTTCTCCTCCTGCTTTCTAAAACTTTAAGCTATTGTGTTTTTTGAAGTTACAGAGCGTTTCTCTGGGATAGCTGCACATTTTCATCAAACAAGCCGTTCCTAAAGATTTTTAGGGGATTTGTGGATTGATCACATGTAGAATTAATTATACATCATGAGAGGAGAAACAGGTCATGCATGACGTTTCAAATTAATAATTTACACAGTATTGCCATATATTAGTTGAGTTTTAAATAGTAGATATGAGCAGGTCTTCATCAGCTAAAAACAAAGAAGAAGAAAAATCTGGAACCCATAAATAGGACCATTTTCTAAAAATATCACAACATAATGTGTATTTTCTAAACTGTACCATCTCATAAAGCACATTTAGTCTAAAGGGAATCAAACGTGACTGTGTCATTTTGCCAAAATGAAGTCATTTGAACCATTCATGATGCAAATACACAAAATGCAGGAAAAGGACACTGTATTCCTCCCAAAGGTTGTGTAAATGAAGCAACAAATATTCAGTTACTAAAATAGGATTAATAGGAGAATAGTCTTTTGATCTATAGGGTTGCTCCATGGGAGAGACCATATTTTGAATGACACAGCATATATCCTATTCCAGCAGGTGCTCCACACATAGAAAGTTAAGGATTAAAGTCTTTAAATAAAAATAAATGAAAAGATCTGGCTTCGGTGTTTGCGTGTTATGATGATGTGCGAGTGATGCGGTGGTAGTCGAAGTTTGTCATTCTCTCAGTCAGCTGTCTGTCATGCACAGAGGTTTGAAAGCCTTCAAGGGAGACTTGTGGGTACTTGCTCACATCAGTGACACATGTAACACACACATGTATATCCACTCACATGTCTTCATGAGTGTGTGTCTGCTGTGCACAATGCAGTGTCACTCCATGGGTCTTTGTATCTGTTGAAGTTGATTAGCTGGCAGTGGAACTCAGTGAGGGCTCTGGGCATCGGGGTCACTTCCTCCCATTGGTGTTTCTTACTGTGGTACACCTGTACAGGTCACAATAACACAGACAGATCTCATAAGATGAAGAGCCTCTGTTTGTCTTTGCAATGGAATCATTTTGATCCACATGTGTCTCTGGTGAGCTGCTGATCACATCTTCAAAGCCTCTTAAAACTAGCAAAGAGACATTTTGGCATCAAGTGGCCTCTATCTTTAGCTCATGAAAAACTTGGATCACCACTTTTAGCCAATAAAAAAGTCAAAGTAGCTTCTCTCACCTGAACTTCATCGGTGATCTCGTCAGGTGAATAGTCTCCACCCAGGATGTAGATTCTATCTTTCAGACCAACCGCTCCAGCATTGAACCCGGCACACTCAAATGACCCTTCACCCTTCCACACGCAGGACTCTGGACAAAAACGGTAGACCTGCATGTAGAGCATAAACCTGCTCAGCAAACTTAACCAACATAAGCCCTTTTGAATTCCCTCACACTACAATGCAATAACTGACAACTCATTCATTCATCAGTGCCCATCTGATGGCTCACCTTGTAAGTGGACAGGTCACACAGGTGCAGTGTGTTATTTATTGACACGGCCTTGACCAGTGTAGCATGGAAGAACTGGCCGAATTCTGCCACCAGGCGGCTCCACTGGTCCTGCTGGGCATCGTAGCGGAAGAAGCAGTCAAGAGAGGGGTTAAAGGAGTCGGTGACCTCCACCTCTGAGCCCAATGTATAGATAACGCCTCCACAAGCACTGGCCTCCGGGTAGAAGATGGCAGTGGGCAGCGGACTGACTGAGCACCAGGTCTGGTTCAGAGGGTTATAATACTCCACCTAGAATATATGATAAAAAAGATCCACATTTGTACTGCACATCAAACAAATCCACACTTAATAGTCGAGTACTGAATGTACATCTTAACCCGATTGTATAAAATGGAGACAGTGTTACCTCCAGCAGACTAGGAGCTCCCTCTCTCGGTCCCTTGGTCCGTCCTCCAATGACGTACACTCGGTCCAGGCAGGTTACAGCTGTGTGCATGGTTCTGGGCTTTTGCATGGCAGGTGCACGCGTGCACGTTCGGGTCACAGGACAGAGGCACCAAACCTCGTCTGTAGCGTCATGGAATGGCTCTGCCACATGGCGACGTATTACCCGGCAACAGTTCCCCCGGCAGCCGCCTGTCACGAACAGCTTAGATAAAGTGGAAAGACGATATGTTGGAAAATGTATTCAAGCTACTGAGAGAATGATTCAAAAAAGCATGATGTATTCTAAACCCCCCAAAAGAAGTCAAGGCTCCATTTGTTTTTTTGTTCAATTTTACAATTATGGTTCTCATTTTAAATCTGTTCTCGAAACCAGGAGGTCGGGAACCTCTGAAGGGGTCCAAAGATAAACTCCAGGGTTAAAAGATAATTAAAGGAATACAAGTGTAGAAAAAATAGTTTTATTTTTCTCACTTTTCCTTAATTGTTTTATATTTCTTGTGAAATAATACTTTTACCGGCATTCTTTTACCTCTTGAGGGCTCTAACACGCTCAAACAAAACAATCTGGGGAAGAAAGCTCACAAAACTTACCCACACCAAGGCTATAACTTCTAAAAAGGGATCACAAGTTGACAAACGATTGGAAACCACTGCCCCAAAAAGCAGCAGGACTTGAAATTCAATCCCAAAACGTACCTTCTCAGCAAAGCTGGTAAGGCAGGATCCTGGTGGGTCTGGCATTGCAGTGCCCCCCTGTCCGTACCCTGTCCCCAGGTCTTTCCACCGGTCTGTTTCCAGACAGTAGCAGAAGGTGTGGCGGATCTCTCCGTTCTCTTCCGTCTTGTGGATGTAGATGTAGCTTTGTGTGGTGGCTGGCCGGGCGTCAGAGAGCAAGCCGTCGTCCTGATCCTGCCTGCTAAGAGCCTCGGAGAGCAGGGCGAGACACGACTTACCATCGCAAAGGAGGGCCTCTGAGTCACGCAGAGTCTGAGAGACGGTGAGGGGGCGCACAAGATGGTTGAGACAATCGCAAGACCACATTGTATAACAAAAATCCCAAATCCCGCAGATGCAGCATGCTCATACCTTTAGTACAGGTGCAGGTAAATGGTGGAGTCTGGTTAGAGATAACAAGCCCGGCAACAGTTTCTGTCTTCCTGAGAGATGTTGGCGTGTCCATCTAAGAAGTGACATCACCACGGCCTCTTCATTGGGAACATTCAGAGCATCTGAACTTAGGCAAGCCTCCAACATATTCACCTATAAGAAGCAATTGAAATAGTAAATACTGAGTTCAGGCTTTTTGATGTAGGCAGAACGATAATTAGAATGTGTGTCAAATCAAAACGACTTAAAACACTGTTATTACTAAGAAAGGTTTTTTACGTGTAATTATAGTAACCATGTTAAGCCCTTGTGTAGAAATTAGATGAATTATGCACACAGTACTGCATTTTAAAATCCTACATCTTTCTAAATCAAAGCCTTTTTCCCTGAGTGTGTGGAAGATTTAAGAAAGGCAAAGATGGCTGAAGTCTATTGACAAATAATCTATATCCTTTTACAAAATTAAATGCCATTCTTATCTTGTCTGTTCTTAAGCAGCACCTGCATATCCAGAAAGTCCTGGGTTTTGGAAAGGTCAGAGAAGTTCTGAACCACAAACTCGTTGGCACTTTGAAGGAGGGAAGAAGAGCCGTAGGCTTCAGCGAGGGAAAAGAGGGACAGACAATTACTGAGATCCAGGGTTCCGATCAGGAAGGTGCTGCATGCTCGGGACAAGACTGACACCTGGGGACACATACAGTACATATTTAGAAAAAATTACATAACTACATAACCGTAAAAAAAAGTACATAACCTTATTAAGCAACGGTGTCTTTAAAAACTCTGATTCTTTCAACGTTTTGACTCTGTTTATTATGCTAGTTGAATATTGACGATGTAAATAATCCAGCACCTCTTAAATCCTTATATGTATACAGCTACGGTAACAAACTCATGTACCATCTCCCTATAGTCATATTTTGAGTGTTTGCCAAGAGACAAAATGTACAATAGACAAAGTTAAAGATGAATTTGACTGATGATTTCAGGTAAAATTAAAACAATTTCCTGTAAATATTGTCAATATTGTGATAGTGAATTATTTTAGCCACAATAATCGTGTGGTGAAAATCTGACACTAACTGTGACATGTCCAAATATGAAGATTTTGAATAGTAACACCCTAAAGCCAGATGAGGAGGCACTGGTTATGACACAAATTTAGCAAAAGAATTGTATGTTTTAAAGAAAAAAAAGAAAGAATGGTTGTATTTCTACCTGCAGAAAAGAGGCCAGCTGAAACAGCATGTCTACATTGCCATCAGTGATGAGTGTCTCTCCAGAATAGGCAAAGTCAAGGAAAGAACCCACCGCCACTGGACACTGGTTACCCAGAGTCACTGAACCATCACCACGCTCTTTCATGTCCACCTCAAACATGGCCCTAAAGACAGAGCAGTTACTATATTAATCATCGGTAGGTAGGTAGTGGAAGTAAAGACAGACAGATAGATAGATAGACTACCTGAAGAAATCACTGCATGCTGCAAGGACACAGCGATGGCAGGGAAAACTCTGTTCCTGGACCTTAATTGTGAAGTCAAACATCAGGCCTTGCTCCCTGAAGGATCTGAGCACGCCCAGCAGCTGGAGTCCGTGTGCCTCAGGTAACCGCAGCAGGGTCCGGCACTCTGGGACACCATTGCCTTGTGTACCATTGCCAGGTGTACTATTCCGGGGGCTGCTGCTGTAGTTGTGGGCACTGGCGATACGGGACGATGGCTCTTGAGATTCATCCATCTTCCCAAATTCTGATGATATTAAAAACAAAAATCAAAACTCAAAATGCATTTTCACACAGTATAGCGAGTCTGAGAAAAAGGGGTGCATAATATTAGGCGACAGAAAAAAGTTTAAGGAAAGATCTGGTGTCTAGCACCTTCACAGTTCAAATACAGATATTAGGTTACACACCACCTGAGATAATGAATCACTGTTAAAAGTCAATCACATACAAGTAATATAAATACATGTGAAATATAGAGGTATGTTGTCTGAAGAAGAACATTCGCTATAGGCGACTCACTGTGTCAGCACCTCGGACAGCTCTCTCTATCTCTCTTTCTCTCTCTCTCTCTCACGCCATTCTGACTTCCGGAAGCGTGAAATCACGCGACGACTTGGGCAGCTTTTTCTGTTTTACCGGCTATATTTGTCGGTAGCATCATATTTGCTGAAAGCGCACCGTTGTGTTACGGATATTGAGATATGTATCTCTTTTATAAAAGCCCTCGAGTTGCGTGTGCATGTATGCGGCTTTGTTTGCCGTAGAGGGATGTGCAATGGCAGATGGGAGCTGTAGTTCTCTCTTATTTGTAGTTTTACAGACGAGGTCTTGACTAAAACTCAGCAAGAATGTGCTCATATAATGTAGTGTTGTCGTTAGAAGTTAAAACGTTCGCAGGTGCAGAAATATACAAGGGATACTACAGAGGGAATAGGCTGTTACAAACTTTTGGGGTTTTGCTAGCTGGTGCTGTTTGTGTTGATATTTAGTTGTAGGGGGCAACTTCACCTTCCAAGAGGCATGACTACGAAGTAAAGGCGACATGAAAACGGATTACTTAAATAACATAGATAAAATAAGATATTAAATCAAATGCATTCAAGGAAAGACAGAATTACAATATACAGTAAATGCAAAAAAAAGGCATTCAGGGTTTCAGGATTTTTTTAAGTCATCGTGGTGCACTGCAACTCATCACCACTGGGTGGCGTTGCCTTGCTGCGAAGCACAAAATGTGTGGTTGTTTTTATGTACAAGCAAAAGCCTCTTGTTTGAATAAGTGAACGTGAACTTCCAGCCATACTGCAGTAGCGTCTCACCGCCACAGTGCCGCTGACCAAATAACAGACAATTTCCTGCATGGAAATGTTGATTTCAAGACACCACATATCAGCAGGCTTTTTGTAAGCATACACTGATATATTACTATAGTGCGTGTTACTCACAATCATATAGCATACGCAACAACATACAGGTAATCTATCATCAACACAACACTCACAGACTCAATCATTTGAGTTGCGCATACACACAAAACAGAACAAAGAAGTTACAGTGTTATTATAATTGTAAAATAGCCTGTCAATTAGACCATCTTCCTTCATCGACATCATCTATATTAGTAGACTGGCGTTTCCCAGTCGCACTAACCCTTACAATGAAATGCTCCGTTATTGATTGATTGAGAGTAAAACTGGTAATATATGTAATATATTTAAAACAATACATATGCTATTATTATGCTATTTACTATGCTATTTTTTTTATTATTCGACTATTATCAAAAAACACTCCACTATATATATTATCGGTGGGTCAGACCCCCCTTCCTCCTCCCCTCTCTCCTTACATCCCTGCATCCCTCCCTTCTTCTCTCCCTCCCGGCAATGCATCCCCATCCCCCACACGGTGGCCGTCTCTTCGGGTGAAAGCTGTCTTCTCTGCGCCACTGGTCCGACAAAAAAAAAACAAAAAAAAACGCTGCTGTAGCAAAGCCAGTCCGCACCGACCTGAGGCAGCGCAGACACACGGGAGACATCACGTACACACACGGGGAATCTTTTTTTATTTCTTCGACCAAGTGGTAAGTCTCGACCGATGTTTATAAAGGAGGACAGGGAATGTCCATGTGTCGACTTGCTAGTTTTCCCCGTTTTTTTTCTTCTTTTCTTCAATTGTCCTCCGCGGTGGCGACAGTTGGGGGAACTAGCGGGCTAAGCTAAACGAGCTAGCTAGCGTAAATCGCGGAGGCAAACTGATACTAATGGTCGTTGTCGCACCGGTGTTACGGGGCGTTATGTTACCGTTAAGGGTTTGAGCCTCAGCGGTAACGGTCGCTGCTGTCGTTCCGGTGTCATGCATTGTCCGGTCTGACTCACTGCGAGTGTTTTTCATTGTCGTTGGCTAATCTCTTACTCAGCTAGCTCGCTAATTAGCCATTTGAGCAGCGCGTGCCGAGGGATGCGAGGATGCTACGGGTCTCTCTTTTTTTATTAGTGTTTTAGTTTTAGTGTAGCAGACAAGCTAAGCTGACATTACTACTATGTGTGAGCCGCCGCATAGATTCCCGCACGGGGGGTGCCTCAAGAACGGTTGAATAGCCGAGCTAACGGTGGCTAATCTAGTGATAATTGGCAAGATGGCATCTCGGAGTTGTTATCTAGAAATCGGTGGATTTTTCAAAATGGTGTCTTAAGCTTGTTTGAGTGTGACCCTTTTTGTCCAACCATGGCTGTTTTTTGGCGTTGCCCAATATCGCAGGAATGCCAATGCACTGCCAATAAGTTACCGTACTCTGATTAATATAACTATATAATAACCGTTGATGCGGTAGTAAATGCAAACGCCTGCGTGTCGGGCTGTATCCTCTCGGTTGCAACAACCGATATGAAACTAAATATGTATTCTGGAGTGTAACTAATGTGTCCTTAACGGAGTTTTGGGCTGCGTCTGTGCGTTTCAAAAATAACTATAGCGTCTTTCTGCATTTCTGAATTTCAATGGATCACTTTCACTAGCTAAGTCTGTGCACGTCATTTATTCTTAGGCTCATAATACACATGTGGTTCCTGATGTTCAGTTGGGGTTTAGATGAAGACGCCCGCTATTGTTCGAAGAAGAACAAATGCAAAATACAATTTGTTTTGGCAGAACCTAATGAATGTGATCTGTATTTGTACATTTGCTGAGCGGTTTTTTGATCAAACTATTATTGGTCAGTTTACGAAATGTCAGAATACGGTGTAAATTGTCCAAAACACATTTTTCCAAACCCACAATGACTTCTTCAAATTTCTTCTTTTGACCAACTCTATCTAAACAATGTTTGTATTTTTGTTAAATAAGGACATTTTAATGAGAAGAGCAACCTCGACATAGATAATGTATGGCAGTTTTTGCTTGGTAAAGAGCAATTGGTTATGAACATAATTCTTAAGAGATTTAACAGTCTAAGAGTCAACCGCTGTACTCACTGACGAGTGACACAGAAAACAAAAACTAAACGCAGCCTTGCATAGTTCAAAAGAGAAAGGATTACACAAAATGCTTGAGGCATATTTTTCTTCTCTCTTATGACTGGTCTTATCGGTAAAATGAATCCTCGTCATAATCATCTCTTTTTTGGGGGGATAACCTGCTCTAGTCATTGACTACTAATCCAGTTTAATTCAAGAAACCGTATCTGTAGAAAGAGGTTTCTGAGATGCTACTGTTCTTGGCCCTCACCAGAGCAATGCATTTTAAGTTCTGTGTACAATCCTAAATGGTATTTTGTAGAGACTGGAAGATGCACACGACTCCATGTATGTTATATATATATATATTCAGTGACGTGGTATGCTTTTTAATATTTTCACTTCAATTTCACCCAAAATAAATACAACACAGCACAGGCTGTGCACAACCTTTTTAAGACTATTGAAATCAAGTAAGCATCTGGCAGAATTGCACCCCCCTGATGAAGGCATATTAAATGCAGGGGCAATGGTCATCCTTGAGAAATCCACTCTTACTTACAACATTTTTGCGGTGGACCTAAACTAGAGCTTCAGTTTAATCTTCGGTCTAAGGTGACCCCTGTCTGCCATGATAGAGGAATGGGTGGGACATATGGGTTTTGGCATGTGTTCAGCGCAGTCTCAGTGTATGAATGGTGGGATGTACAATGCAGCCGTAAAACGGTCAGACTATAGAAAGCTGGAGTCACTTAATGTTACGAGAGTCAGTGGTTCTAAAACAGGCCTTTTTTTTTTTTTAGCTCTTCAGTCTCGTGTGGTTTGAACCACTTAATACGTTCATCAGTGAACAAGATGCTTACAGACGGCAGCTTCCAGATTCACCCTCCTCTGGTTTCCAGCCCACAGTCCCTTGACATGATGACCAACATTTTTTTTAAAGAGAATAGTAGTGAACAAGTGCGTCGTTGGATTGCCTGGAAAGTCAGTAATGTTAGACAATAAGATTGCCATATTTGAATTCCACAGAATTTCATAATAAAAATGATTTATATCAATCGAATTCATGACTTAAACTGAGGCTCTAATTATTATATTCATCATCGTTAAATACAAAATGGAAGACAAGTGAAAGCGGCAAATGCTTTGAAAAGGACAACAATAATGAATTGACATTTTTACTTCAACAATCAATTGACTATGAAAATAGTTGGCAATTAATTATCTATTGATTGGCTATTTGATTAATAGACTAACCATTGCAGCTCTAATTGGATGACAAAACATTGTTTATTTATTATCCGAACAGATTCCTGACCAGCATTGATAGAACATTGTGTGGCGGTCTTTGATCTAAGTCTGTGCTCGTGCGCATGTGTATAGTTGCAGTTGAGAAACGTCAAAGGATAAAAGGTTGAACTGATCCCTGGAGGCAAAGGTGTAATGCATTCAATGTCAATCATATTTGGGGGGTGGGGGGGGGTCTGCCATTTTGTACGTATATACACACGCGGTACACTCTTGCATAGGCTACATGTGTCTACGCTGCACGCTGTTGTTTCATTACTGATGCCTACAGTCATGATCGATCGTATTTATTCATGCTGGCGTCCAGTAGCAGTGTGTTTTTAATGTTCATGTATCTAATTAAACCCAAGGGACAAAGCCCAACGAGTTGAAGAAGAATAAATGTATTAATTCAGCTGGAAAAAAGTAAACAAATTGTAGAGTGAAGTGATTGCCTTGCTCATAAAACATTTTTGCTTCAGTCTAGTAAGCACAACATTGGCAGCAGTGGTTTTAGAGGGGACATATGTCAATGTTTACGTTCATATTTTCATTTCAGGTTTTGTTTTGTTTTTTTGTGTGCTTTAATGTACATAAAGCACCAAATGTTTCTAGTCTTGTCCATTGCAGTAGCGCCTCTTTTTGTCTGAAATGGTCCATTTTAGGGAATGCCTGTCTCTTTAACACACCCCTCTCAAAAAGCCCTGTCTGCTCCGATTGGTCATCTAACACAGGCCTCAGCAGGCACCGCCCTCTAATTCCATACACAGATCACCATGTTTCCAGTCTTCCACATCTGCTTTTAAGCCGTCTAAGCACAACTAAATAGCTGTAGCTGCAATTCTACCATGAATATCACCACAATAACTGCTTCTAAATCAAAACTTGAATCTGATCAGAAATTTGACATCTATTTATACACCCATGTATAGAGTTGGGTACCGAGAACACGTCCGGTACCTACCGGACCGAAAAGCAACGCAGATTTCGGTGCTTCCTTCCGGTGCCTGAGACGATTTAAATACTTTTTTTTTTTTACACTACTCTGTAAAGTTGCACGGTATCTAGATACTAAAAAGGTAGCGCGGTGCCCGCACGCTAAAAACGATTATTAAAATAGCGCGGATCAGAGCGCACTCGCTGCTCTGCTCTCTGTCTGCCTGCATGCAGAGCGGGGCTCGAGGGGGCGGGGCTTCCAGCGCTCACACACACACACAGTGCGCGCACACAGAGATCGCTGGAGAAACGAGCACGAGCTTTTGAACGTCCGTCCTCGGCTTGATGGAACAAATCTCTCCAGTTGATATTAATGATGACGTGTAGTCCAGTAAAGCAGCAGTTTTAGGATCCAACAGTGTCTGAGTTCTGTTGCACCAGTCCCATCAGGCCACCTGATGCTTGTCTGTTCTTTTTTTTAAATATATATTTTTATTTTTTTAAGTTAAAAGGTTTGAAGCTGTAGTTTGAAGCGTGTTTTGTATGTACTTATTTATTTATATCTATAGTATACTTTAAACAGTTAATAATATTGTTCAATTTGAAGAAAAAAAAATTGCCTTGGCAATAAAAAAGTATCGGTTTAGGCACCGGTATCGTTTTAAAAGTATCGGTTTAGCACCGGAATCAGAAAAAAAACAAACGATACCCATCCCTACCCATGTATGACATTGCGTCTCCTGCATGTAAACATGGCCTGCTTTTAATGCATGAATAAATTACGTAACTGCGCAAGGAATATCTCTCTACGATATGGTCATCTGTCATATCCCACTGATATTAATATTCAAATATATTGATGCATTCAATTGGATGCATTGGAAAGATTTTTTAAATTTAACATCAAACTCATGACCAAATGTGAACTTTGCGTTTACCCAGCAGCTCGTTATTTTCTCATTACTGCAATAGGCAGGCTGCACAAGTGCCTGCCTTTAAAATATATATATATATATATATCTTTATAGACGTGTTTACAGTGTTGAGGATGCATTTATACTACGGCACATACAGACATGCCAGAGTCAGCTTTTAATAAGTCTGCTACCATGGAAGCAATCAGTGGGGGTTAATTCACTTGCAGCTAAATTGTGGTAAAGAACAAGTCTTGTTGGGGCTTTGGGTTTCTGCATTCGCATAGGCACTACCGTTAGTCTGTAAAATATTCCATTGATTATAGTTTTCAACTAGTTTAGTAGAGAGTAAGAATTTCAAGGTGCAAAAAGTAAGATTCATACAATTAACACATGCTTTAGAAATATATATTCACCATTTCTTCCAGTGCCCTTAAAAGTTCACTTGGTTGGCAACGATGAACTGTACACCAATGATACACCTTTTTGTTTAGTTTTTGCATTGTATTGTGGCTCTTCTGAAGCACTGAATTTAACTTTGGCTTATGGTAACATGCCTATAGATATCTATTGGCATACTCTTATATAATGTAGGTCTCCTAAATGTGTGTTCATAGTCAAGGACCACAGCAGGTGTAGAAATCTCTATAAATGGATAATGTTGAAGGGTATTTATTTCATGGTAAAAATTTCCATTTTCAGTGGGCTTTCACAATATTGTCACATAATCCAGAGATGCAGACCCATGAGGTGTGTGACTGAGATGATTTTGGAAAGAAGAATAGAGTAGGAGGAAGCCGGCACCGAGAAAATGAGAGATGCTGTCCCAAAGAGTATAGTGCTGTCCTATATTTGAAATAGCTCTGGGCTGTTTGGAGCTTGTTGCTTTAGGGCAGGTCTGATTGTGTGGAAGTCAGGGGGGATTTCTGATGCCATCAAACTGCCTTTGAGCACTGTAGCAAGATGGATTTGGTCTCTGACTTGATTATGGATGTCAGTTCTGACTGTGATAGCAGGCAATATTAGTCTGTCCCTTGGGCCTGTGTTTTGTTAGATATCATGCTGTAGTTAGGGTTCCTGCTATTTCAAAAGCCATGAATACCTCCATGAGCACAGTATTTTCTCTAAATATTAATTTCAAAGAGACATTTTAAACCAAGTTTTCAGGGGCCTTAATGCAGCTTTCTGGTTGTTTGTCAAGGATCGGTAGTACAGTTGGGCTGCAATCATTTTTTATCATTAGTAACATACCGTATATTTTCTTGATTAATCGTGCATGTCGCACACAGATGTATCTTTGGCATTGTTTAAAAAAGGTCTGAAAGGAATAACCATTCCTGATTACTCAGTTTACAGGACAGTAAACCAATAAAATAATATGCTATATAATTAAATTAGTAAATGGGAAAATGCATGTGTTACATATTAAATGTATGACTCATTATGAAGGAATGCATTTTAAAAATGAATTGGTCCCTCAGAAAAATAAAATATTAATGCACCGCATTGCACTCAACAGTTTTTTGTCTCATGATTTCTATTTATCTGTTTCCTTTTCATATGACCCAACTGAAATGCCGCCTTCTTGGGGATTTAAAAAAAAAAGAAGCTGTTCAGCTCTATTCTCTCCTGTGATAACGCCCACCGGTTTTGATTTGTTGCTTTAAAGAGTAGATGCCTGGTGAGGTATTATGTGGGAGGATGGAGTAGGTGTGGGGGTTGTGTTGTATTGTACATGTTCTCTAGGAATGGTAGCTCTTTGTGTGTGTTTGAGTAAGTGAGTGAAAGGTTTATTGTTTCACAATCCTCCTCCCTCATTATTACCTCCCAAGGCTGCGGGAATCTCCCTTTTTATGGAGTGGAACCACGGTTATTGTTTTGCAACACACACATTTTATATTAACATACACAAATTAAATATGTGGGCATAATGTTTGAAGATCTGAAACAAGGTAAGACCTGACTATCACGTTACTGGACTCACACAAAACATTTAAAGGTATACACACCAGCTCTGTTGGCATGCAGCCTAGGACGAGCTGTGTTTTTGTACTAGGCCTTAAGGCTATAGCTTGTGAGTTCAACCCAAATGAAGTCCTACTAATAGAGTTTACGCTTAACAAAGTCCTAAAAAATGGCCGGTTAAGCTGCGTAGCTGGACGGTGTTCATTTGTGAGATTTCTTGCTGGACCGACGGCAAGCTCCTCATACACTTTTGAGTATTGATGTTGCAGTTTAGCTGACACGATTGGTTGGTCTACAACTATTGTGTTAATCATTGAACTGCTTCAGACATTCATTTAACAAAAATGCCAACTATTTGCTGCTTCTGCCTTCTCAAATGTGTGGATTTCGTGCTCTTATTTTGGTAATTTATTATCTTTGGACTGTTTGATGGGATATAACCTGTACATTTTTCTGATGTTTGCATTAGGAAACTACTAGCGGATAAATATTTACGACAACTAACAATTATTTTTATTATGTTCAAACTTGAATGAATTGTGTTCTTTAATATTTGGACAATGTTGTGAAAGGGGAAGCAACATCCGCTAGATACCATATTTTGGCTGTGGTGTAGCAGCGGCAGTTTTCAGTGTGAATCCACATTTCTGAAATGTTTTTCATTGTCGCAGTGTCATAAATAGACAGGTAGGTGGTTGAAAAAATGAAGTGCGATTCTATTTCATGTTGAGAATGACGGACTGCTTTAGGGTCAGACATGTGGCAGCATGGTCCCTGGTTTGTATGGCTATTGAAAGGCATCAACGTGGTCCGCAGATGAGTAAAAATGTCACGTGTAGTTTCATCATCTGCAGCCCTTTGACTGATGCAGGAACGCTACACTGCAGCTATCCCGGCTGTCTTTGAAGTCTGTCGTGTTTGTATCTAGAAGAGTGTTAACGACGGAGGAATTTGTTTTCACAAAAATAAGCCAACAGACGGTCACTGTGTGTGTGTGTGTGTGTTTGTGTATGGTGAATTGTAATATAGCCGACAAAAAAATGATTGGAAAGAAGTACAGCTCTAGATTCAGACCAACAGTTTTTGACTAGTTAGTCCTCAGTGGCTACTTGCAAGACAGAACGTCATGCACCTGCAGCTCTGCAGCTTCTTCACAGTGAAGGCGTTCTACCAATTATGCTACTTGGCCTCAGTTTGGCAAATTTAATGCATTTTCATGCCATCCCCTTTTGGTATAAAATCAGCTCTTTAAAAGTTTCTTTCATGCAGACAGCAATCTAAAAATGTATTGTAGCAAAAACATATTGACATTTATCTTTTCAATGTTTGCATAAATAATAATTCCAAACTCGTCATTTGATAATTATTTGGTAATAGTTTTAACAATTAATTATGATTGTCTATTAATTATCAAAGCATCTTTTTTTTCTTGCACAAATGCCAAACATTTGCCATCTTTCTTCATCTTAAATTACAAAACAAGACATGGGTTTGGATAAATAAAATTAGGATGTAGATTAAGTAAAAAAACAAGACATGAAGATCATTATTTGCAGCCGTATACCGGCAGTCAGAAAATATTGTCTGACTGCAGTATGGATGTTACAATTACCGAAATATTTCCTTTGTGACGGAAGAACTGTAGTACCAAATCCTTCGACTTCATTGTGAGCCCAAAGCCATGGCTCTGAGTACCCCTGGAGCAGTTCTGTTTGCTGGCGTCTCTGAGCAACGTGGATGTGTTATTGATATTTTCAGGCAACCAACAATATGGGGTCATTTTGAGTTCTTTTCTTAATGAATTATGCCTTAAGCACCACAAATGCTTCGACCATAGAGATGTGTTTATGTGCCTCTTTACACTGTTCCACAGATAAATGTAATGTCTCTTTCATGGTGAATGTCTGGAGAATGGTCTTTTACAATCAAAGATAGTGGTCTGTAAAACGCAAGGTCTTTTGGCTCGAGAAGCTTTTTTTTCTTTCTTTTTTTTTAAGGAATATAAAGCCTGAAGCTCCTCACCATACCCTCCCCCTGAAAACAAAGGGAGTTGTGTACAGACACTCCCACTCATCATCACATGTATTTCTGCCTTCCTCTGTTCCTCCAGAAACCTTCATTAGACTCATTGTGGTGCGCCTCTTGTTCGCACCCATTCACTTTTTGTCACATTTGCCTGCACACATAGACATACACAGGCAGGCTCAGACTGAAATGATGAACACGCACGTCTTTCTCTACTCAGGCACAGTAATTGGGTATGTGTTGTTTGCAGCACTAGACCTCAGGGTTAGTTTAGCCACCTGCCCATGTGTTGATAGGCATTGTTCCTTCCCTCAGCACATTTACATGCACATTACAATTTTGCTCACTTGAATAACCGCCAGATTAAGCTCTTACATGGTTTACTGTTACTTTGATGTGATGATTTTGTTCGATAATTGCCTGTTAAAACGATGAGAGGCTATAGATTAACGGGTTAGCATTTGTGGTTTTGAGTGAATTGTCTCAACAACTTTAGAATGGATTACCATGAATTATGACAGACATTAATGCTCCCTCAGGAGTAACTATACTAACCTTTCTTTTCATCTAGCACAGCAGTGCAGGACCACGAGGGTGAATCTAAACTTTAGGTCATTATTGCGAATCAACTGTGTTGAATTTTAAAACTTGCACTCTGTTTAACTGGATTACCTCAAGAATGCAATCCCTGATTTACCCTAATGTCTTCCAAGCCTAGATTATTTTTTTCTTTAAATATTCCAGTGTGGTACAGTTGGAATAAGTGTTGCCTTTTGCGTTAATCTTATTATATTCAAACATTTGCAGGTGGCGAGACTGATTAAGTGAGGTAGAGAAAGCTAATGATACATTTAACGAAAAAGAGACTGAAAGGAGGGGCAGTGTTGTCCCAGAGGAAGGACCTAAATCATACGAGATGCATTAGGTTTGAGAGTGTTACTATGGGATGTGCTAGAATAGTTTCATCAATTCCCCAGGCAAATTATTTCAGATATGAATTTGGGCAAACATATTACCACTCTTGTTGTTTTTACACACCCACAAACACACACAGGTTCATGTTGTTGATCATTTTTGGGCCATGCATATGCGTGTCTTTCAGGAAGTTGTGCCGAAATCGACTCAAAAGCAACTGCACTCATTCAGTTGCAGAGTGCCTCTTGGCGTTTTGACGTCAGAGTTCCTGGATGGAGCACTGAAATGCTTCCTTGCCTAATTTGAAGTGTCACTTGGTGCTGTTGGCCATCACCACGGTACTGTGTATGCCCAGGAATTATGACAGTGAAGCTATTATCACCTGAAGGATTTGTTAAATGGCCCTGAAGCACAAGCCCAGGACGGATGAGATTTAAGTTCGTCTTTTTTGTACAATCCAACTCACAAATCTACAGAAAAAAGAATTGGACACATTATTGATAGTCTGTACATGATAAATGGGTGATGTGCTGTGTGGGGAGAGCTTGCCACAACACATTTCATGCATTCTTGTACATGGCACACGACAGAGGCACAGTGAAAACCAGATGAAACTGGCCTGGACACTGCCAACATCCTATCTCTGTCAGAAACAGAAGTACAAAGAGACAGAAGATGCACATGAACTCAAATAACACACAACTCACACACACACACCTCTTTTCTCTCTTAATTTATTCCTCCGCTGTTCTGCTTTGTGTTTGTGTGATGCTTTTGTGGCTCTGGCTCATACTTACTGGATCATTGCTTACTCATAGCTTGGTGCAAGACTCCGGCCTTTTTGTACTATATTTTGTGCTTTGTCACTTGCCCCACTCACTGGGTGTGTTGTGCTTTTTCATTTGGCTGTCTTAATGTTTGCTTTGCTGCTTGTATTGGATGTCGTGTACAGCCCGTCACATATATACACAATCATATTCATGCCTCACTTTGTCTTGGACATACACTCATCATATAGGATAAACATACAGGACTGAAAAAATATTACCTCATGGCTGTTTTATCAGCCAGCACTCACTGCAACAAACAACGTATGTACGCACATAGACGACTGATGGTACAAGAGATTTTAAAATGGAAGCAAACAGCCCATTTCACACACCGGTTTGAATTTGGCACAGTTATGGATTGGTGGCTAAAGACACAGCAGTCAACACAAACATTCACATAAATCACTGTCTCCCCTGCTGCGTCACTAACCATTTGCTGTGACACTGGTGCTTGCTTTTTTAGCTATTTCTTTTTTCCTTTTCCTGTGTTCGTTGTAATCATGACCTCTCGCTGTTTTAATTTCAGATTTGCATATCCACTTCCACTCCTTCCTCATTTGCATACAGCAAGAATGGCAGGCGGGCATCCCACAGACAAATTCAGTTTCATGTATCAACCAGACACGCACAAGAGGTACGGGGCACGCATGCACACACACTCACACACACACGTATACAATTTCCCATGCCCATATTCTCCATGACCAGGTAAGTTGAAACTTGGAGCACTTAAGGTATTTTCATCTACGTTGGGGAGAAAGTTGCCTTCACGGTAGATGTAGTATGACTGGCTCTGATACTGGTCACCTTCACCCATTGCCAGCACCTTAAATGTTCAGTGGTCACTTCTCTGGACAATCCTGTTGCGGAAACCAGTCTGGTAGAGCTCGTCTGGCTGGTGCAGGAGTGAAAATGAGGCAGATGTGCGACATTTGGCAAGCTGTATTTAATTGCCACACAGCAAACCCAACCATTATTTTCACTGGATCCATGCGTACTTGTGAATTTCTATTGGTACTTGTGCCTCATTTATTCCAAAAGTCTCCGTTTTTACATGCATACTTAGGTTGAGCCTACTTGACGGTGTGATATCACGGGGCTTGATTTTTTTATTTTTTTTTATTTTTTTATTTAATTTTTTTTGTTGCATGCTGGCAAAATCCTTCAGCTGGATGTCGCCTTAAGATTCTGAGTTTGGGATTTATGTGCGTGATGAGTGTGCGTATGCTTGGTAATCGTAACAATTTTCTTTCCAATTTACACGGCTTACGTCTCCCTCTCTCCTCCATTTTTCTTCTGTCTTCTCTTATCCCCCTGCCCTCTCCACCACGCTATCTATTTTTCTCTTTCTCAGTAAGAACAGGTTAGCTTCAGCTATGAATCCAGTCTATAGCCCTGTTCAGCCTGGCACCCCATATGGAAACCCTAAGAACATGGCCTTTGCAGGTAAGACACACACACACACACACACACACACACACACACACACACACACACACACACACACACACACACACACACACACACACACACACACACACACACACACACACACACACACACACACACACACACACACACACACACACACATCCTCTATACCACTCTGAACATGTTTTTAAGGATGGCTGCAAGCGACAAACAACACTGCTGCTCAGTTTTGAACAAGAAAAGACAGTTCTTTTTTTAATGGGATATGTTATTCTAGCTTTTTGTTGTTTTTGTTTCATTCATCCTGAAACTCACTACCCTGCACTACACACTACTACACAAATTACCACAGGTATAGATGAGCAGTGCTGCACCGTCAGATCGCACACTAACGCCATTGTTCTAACAAAATAGGGTTCTTCTACATGATAAATTTTGTATCTTGTATGCTAAAAGGTGCACCATAAAAGGTGCACCTTTTAGCATACAAGATACAAAATGTGTTTGAAATGTACGGCGCCATCATATCCAGAAATAATGGAAAGACCACAGTCGATCTGTTTTTCCCAAAGTCTGTTGAATGCATTTCAGAGACGGAGCATTTGAATAAAGCCTTTACATAATTTTGAGCCTAACAAACAACATATGATTGCTGCAATAGAAAGTTGACAGAAAAAGGATGCAGGATAGAAGGTATTGAATAAGGGTAAAGGAAGGTAGGAGATGATAGTCACAGAGTCAATGCCCAGTGCAGAGCAGTAGTGTGAACCTGGACCCTGAGCTCAAGGTGTAGTTGTTCACACAGTTAATTTGTTATAAGCACAGGCTTTCAGTGCCGTAGGTGAAGAAAGTGTTAATGAGATGCAGAGAAGATGGAAGAACCCAGGTTGAAAAAACTCTGGTCGTTCTTTTGGATCTTAATAAACATAAGCTGTTTGCGGAAGACTTTGACAAGAAAGAGGTACGGCTCAATGTTTTACATAACGATAAACAGTCTGGTCAGACATGTAAATGTGACAAAGTCAGAGAAGCAGAAACTCAGTAGAGCTCAGTACCTTCACATTTTGACATCCAAGTCAAATTTGTTACATCATACTGTGCTTTGCCACAAAAAGACTGCCTCTTATGACATCTTTTAAACGTGATGCAGAACATGGAGCTGGGTTAATTTGGCTGCTCCATTATGTCATTTCAGTTCCCTTCTCTCCATCTTGTGGAAGATTTTGAACTGCATATCAAAATTGCCTGCAGGAATAATGCATGTTTAGGCAGTGTATTCACCAACAAGCTGCGCACACATTTAAAATAATTTAAAAGTTAAGTACTTGTGTAGCTTATAGATATGTGCTTTCATGTGAAGACACACATGACAGTCTGAGGAGCAGTATGTTTTTCAGGGAATATTTTCTGAGACTTTCTACATGAGCTTCAGTGATGCAAAATCATTCAATACAAACTCATTTCAATGATTAACCGGTCCATAAAAGTCGATGTTCCTATGTTCCAATCTTACTGATAGTAAATTACTTCTTCTGTATATAAGAAAATGTATAGAAAATATACCATATATCTAAACTACACATTCACTGTGACCAGCAGACATCACCAGGAGTTGTTTGTTGTGGTTAAAATCTTGGATGGATAATTTACTCAGTTTCATTAACAAAATCTATTTTAGGGATAGACTTATTCCCTGGTTGATTGTATATTTTAGTCTGGCAGTAAGTCTCAATTTTGAGTAGCATTGTATTTAATACAATGTAATATTTTAATGATTTAGATCATTAGGTTTGTTTGTAAACTGTGTCCTGAACATTTTGATGTCGCTTAGATCAAAATATGACATTGTGGAGAAAAATGTTTAATGTTAAAAAATATTTAGTAGGTTAAGGATTGCCCGTTTGCAAGTAGTTAAGTACTGATTTTAGCTTTTTTATTTTAAAAAGGAAATACAAATATTTGTACATTTAAGGAGCAGTAGTCATAATCGTCCCTCCCTTTAGCCAAGTATCCAACTTAATCCTGTTAGTTCAGGGTGTTTTTATTGGGGTGTAACATCTGGTCTGTTATCGTATCATTTAACGAAAGGTTCTGAATCAATGCATATGAACAATTAATTGAATAATTTACCAGACATTCAGTTCAAAATCTCTTGAATCATGCAGTACTGCGTGAAACAGAGAAAAGCAGCAAAGGATCAAAATGGAGAAGCTGTAATAAGACGATGTTATAGTTTTTTTGAGTCACTAATATTTATTGGTCAGTTATTTAAATTGTTGTCTACTAATTTTCTGTGTGACTCATAATTTGATCAGCCAATAGTTCCAGCACATATAGTGCTGTTATGGAGATTTAGGCTCAATAAAAGATTTTAATGCATTTTTTGTTTAGTTTTTTTGTTCTATTGAAAATATCCCAAAACTCATTGAAATTAACTTGAAAATGTGTCTGTTTTACGGTTATTAGTTTGCATTTGTGTAATCTATACTACAAGCATATTAAACTGACCTGAGCACAGATTAATGAACCATCACAGACCGATGCCAGCATTTATTAAACCTGTTACTGCTGACTGGCCCACCTTACTGCAGCCAAAGCTCCATATAGCCACGGCTCAAGGCTACAGAACAGAGGTTGTGAGATTGACTGCCAATAATAGCGAGCAGTGAGCAGCACTTCGCTCACTTACCGTACCATCTCTTAGCTCTCCTGCCTTTCTCTTCCCTCCCTCCCTCTTTGTCTGTGTCTGTGTATGTGTCTGTGTATGTGTATGTGTATGTGTGTGTGTCCCTCGCACGTGTCTGCCTGCATTACTAATGCGTTGCTGAATTTATCTCCTCCCACGCCATATTGGCAGGTGTGTCTCGTCTGTATGTGAGATGCCATTCAGCCGACTGTGTTATTGGTGCAGACATTTTTTTTAATGAGCGCCATCTGTGCACATCCTGTTCTATACCAAATACTGTTCTACCTGTGTGTGTTTTGTTGTGCACATCTGTGGTCCTCTCTCTTTGTTCAGATATGGTTTCTGATATTTCTCTCGTCTGTGATGTTCTTCAGGCTATCCAGGAGGGTATCCGGCCGCGGCTCCCACCTATACACCCAACCTTTATCAAACAGGCAGTCCTGGGTATCCACCAGGTGAGGCCACACACACACACACACACACACACACACACACACACACACACACACACACACACACACACACACACACACACACATAAACACACACATAAACACACACATAAGCACACACATAAACACACACACACACACACACACACACACACACACGATGACTTTGTTTATGTTTAACAACGTGATATCTCTGGAGAAATTGCTTGCCAGTACACTGCAATTCTTTGAGTTAATTAGTGGGATGTTTGTCAGTTTTCAAGGGAAAAACAATCAGAGATAAACACACCACAAAGAAGGCCGATAGTGTGAGGGATCTATTGAAGTTGTATGAAAAGATTGACACACTGGTACATGCAAATGATTGCACATCATTATAATATTTTTAACTACTCAATGCAAGGGCGTTTATTTTATTCTGCCTGCCCATTGTTAAGTAAATATGACACTGTTGCTTATCTGTCTCTTTATTTGCGCAATACAAAAAAGAAAAATGTAAAACTTGCAGAGCCAAATTATAGAAGTTGAAACATGTGGAAAGAATCTTACAATATAAAGAAATGTGCAAACGGCGGCAGAAAGCCTCAAGCGTTATAATGTCGCTCCCATTGAGAATTAAACATCACGTTTTATTTGGTAAAAGAGAATAATGCAACCATCGTTTGTGCAAACTTGACTGTACAATACTGTTACAGATGGAAATTCAAAATACAGAAGAAGCCGCTTCATAGTGATCATGGTTACAGTGGTTAACCGCGTATATGGGTCAAAAACCTTGGGACAAAATCATTCCTATACAAATGCTGTTAAAATGTTTCTTGTAATAATCAAGTAGTCCTCTTACAGCATTTTGGGACTTTGCATACATGCAATTATATTTATTTTCTTATATTTTTTGCCTCATGCTAACCCGGCTGCTTCCTGCTGGCTACCTGAAGTTGTAACGGCATGATCATTGAAGTCATAATGAGGAAAAACTAATTTTCTCTTCATGAAGAAGTCTACTAAAAGCTTATGACAAACTCCCAAAAACGACACAACGGGATGCAGTAGCAAAACTTGGTGTTTCTCAGGATACTTTGTGTCGTGTACTCGAATAACGAGATGTAGTCATGGCTGCTAGCGATAGTGCGGAAAGCATCTTGTTGAAGCCGCCCTCGTCAAATGGATTGATATTACCCAGTCAAGTAATTCCCCCCTGAGCTGCCCTACAGTCAACTTGATTTTACATACTGCACTCTATTATAGTGTATTTGAATCATACACAGTACAGTCAATTTATTTGTACAGTGCTGCAATTTGAACCGTTTAAAACTGCTATGCTGTATTTTTAAACGCTCAATAAAATGTAGTAAATAGCGAGGCAGTCTGCTTAATTACTTAATACTCATAGAAGTAAAGATAATGGTTTTAATAATCGTCTGCTTGTAGTGATTAATTTGACCCAGACAGACATGATCACTCAAAGCAGTTTCCACCGTAAAACCAAATAAAGAGGAATGTTTGAACAGTTTATAAACTCTCAGGGAAAGTTTAACAAAATGAGGAGAGATTTAGTTTCAGAGTTTGGACCTTACAAAGATAGCTATTCCTAGTTTAATTGTAAATGCTGCCAGGACTGCTGAAATAATTTAAATAGTGTTTTTGATCTATGTATAAAATGAACCGCCTTAAACAACCAATAAATGTGCCACCAATCTATCTTGAATAACTTTCATAAATATGTTAATGCTTCTGAGGAGTAATCATACATTTCACACTTATAAGCAGTTGAGTAAAGTGTTTGTATTTAATTAAAGTTAGTCAGTGTTTAGGTTAAGGCTGGGAAAACGCGTAATGTGTTGAATAAATTACACATTTAAATTTTAAATCGGTTGATCTTACAACTGCTGATCCACAGAGCTGCAATGAGTTCATGCTCGATTATGCAAATAATCTTTCTAAATGAGTTATTTGTGGTTAACATTTTGTTGTCAATCAGAAATGTAGGAAATGCAACAATCACTAATGCTTTTATAACGTGTATTATCGCAGAATATTTTGAGCAAAGAAGGTTGTTTAGAGCTAGACGCAGGTTGCGATGATGTGAAGTCTGCGGTGAGCTCAACCTAAAGGGCATTGAGGGTGAAGTAGTGGGAAGCTAGCCACGAACAGCTGCCAGTAGCCGTATAGCAGCAGATACGTGCTCTGCTGGGGCTCAGTGTCTGCTCCCCATGGCAGATGGGAATTGCAGTTGTCTCAATGCTCGCCAGATATGGGGTATCTGTATAGATTTAGATTAGTTTAGTGTGGCGAGGTCTTGAACTGTTCACCCTAGAAACATAGACTGAGCCGAATAGAAACTCACTAGAGTTATTCAAAGATCAAGCTTGTGTTTTAAATTAAACATTTATTTAGTAGAGATTCAGTTGGCAAATACCAATTTGGCAATCGATAACTGAATAATTAGGGGCTCGAAAGCTATGTTACTGGGATTTTCTTTTTACCCGTAAAACTTGGTTTACTCGCTTTTAATAGTGCTAAGTGACCACAGATTAACTACTGCCTGTCTCTTTGTCTGTCGTGTCTCTTAAAAGCCATTTATAGAACGGCTTCTTTTCTTGTTTGACTACATGGTTATTCAGGCTATACGAATTTGTTTTAGGAAGGTATCGATATTTAAGATTTAAAAGCCCAAAACGACAAATTCTTCTCTAGTACGTTGCTGAGAACAAAGGGATGGGTTTGTATAATGTTAAACTCTGAAACGGCGACATCTGGTATAATTTGAGTGAAGTTGGCCTGGGAAAGCATCACATAAATAAAAACATATTTTGAAAGTATTAGTCAACAAAAGATACTATTTTCTGATTGGAAGGGGAATAACAACTCAAATTGTTTCCTTCAGTATTCTCCTGAATTTTAAGTATCCTACCGAGGCAGGGTGTGTTTGTAGATTTCATCGGGGCTGCTTTGAACCCCCTCTCTCCTCCCCTCCCCCAGTTTGGTTTTTATCTTTTGGGAGTCCTCAAAATATCAGGTATGCTTTGGCAAACCTCACCCAGCTTCTTTCCAACAAAAAAAACACATTATTGAGGTGGTTTCTTTTGTTTAGTTTCTTTAAAAAATAAAAATAATCTGCATATTTAGCTGCACATTTAATATGCGTTCTGCGTTGCCTAATGTTTGGTGAAATTAAAATCTTTAGATTAAATGTTAAAAAAAACATAAACTTCAAGACAAGCTACCTATGGTCCGATTAAAATAAAAAAGAAATGTCTTAGACATTGTCATTAGTTCTTGTGACTATTGAATAGACAAACCGTTTTCTATCAGTGGGGTTTTTGTGTAAGTGTCACACACCATTGTCCTCTAATGCGCTGCATACGTGTGTGTGTCTGTGCGAGAGTGTATGCACACACACACACTTTTAGACACACATAGCAGCTCCAGCATCTCTTTGTTCCCTTGTCCTTGTGTGAGAAGGGCTTTCATAAGCTCCACAGCAGCAACTAGCTAGTAGCATGTTTGACCTTCAGGCTCCTCCAAGTGGCGGCTCGGCGGTACTGCACCCCGCAGAGCCCAGATAACAGCAGACATTAATGCAGTGGTCTGAACCAGAGATGCCTTCACTGTCTTACAGTACACCTTGTGCTTTTCAAACTTTTTCATGTAGTGGTGTCAAAAGAGGACTGTTCAATAATGGCTTCACTTAAATCTTGTGTGTGCCAGTAAGGTTGGTCGGATATTTGACTGTATATTGTCTGTCCATAAAAAAGTGATTATGCTCCCTATGCATTGACTATAAAACTAAACTCTTGCACTTTGCAACACAGTAGTGCCATCTTCAAACAGTGGGACATTTTTTACATTTATTACACAAAACCTTTGGCTTGTTTCGAGTCTTGAGACTCATTTAAAATACAGCACCAGTCCCCCATCTGGTGGATTATGTAGGAAATGACAAAGAGAAAAATGTCTGAATAAGGCCGCAACTAATGATTATCGTTTGGTCTAAAATTCATCATAAAAGATTGTTTTGTTCGAGCAGCAACAATTCAGATCCCCAAAACATAACATTTTACAATAATGTAAGACCAGGGAAAGCGGCCAACTCTCCTATTGGAGAAGATGTAGCTGTCCAATGACGGCTATTTCTGCATTGGAAAATGACTAAACTAAATGTTTTTCTACTGGTCCGCATCCAAGACTGCTGTTATTCACGAATTATTTATACAATAATAGAGTTATTAATCAAACACACAGTATTACTGCCTCACTACAACCCCAAATGATAGTATTTGTATTATATTTTTTGTCAATGTATGACATCCAACTGATGTTCAGTTAAGAAAAACCTTTCAGTGGATACATGGGGAATTGTGAAAACTTGAAGCTGCTAGAATCGTTATTTTATTTCAATTAATAATCAAGCACATGAAAACTTGTATGCGAGAGGGGTCGATTGTGGTGAAGCACCCACAGATAATTATCACTCGTCATCTTAATCATAAGATGAGTGATGAAGTGTGTTGCTCCCTTGTTATATATTTTAAAATCTTTCTCTTGGCTCTTTTCTGTTTTCAGGATATACTTCAGCAGGCACCCAATACAAAGTGCCCCCCACTCAATCAAATGGAGCGCCCCCTCCCTACACCCCCAGCCCCACCCCATACCCAACAGCCATGTACCCCATCCGCAGTGCCTACCCTCAGCAGAACCTATACGCACAGGTAAGGATACTAAATTACAACTGACATGACCTTGGAGACGCACGCTGTACTACCGAAAAATGTTGATCAGATTGGTTGTGTTGCACCTTTTCAGTTGCCATTTAACACAATCACTTTAGTAAATATGTGCACATTGTATCTGGTTAGTTGAATATGCTTTCAAGCATATTGGTACAATTTTAAGTGAAGCAATAATACAAATGTGACTTCATAGTTCTGGGTTTCCGCTTAAAACAAGTGTGTGTGTGTGTGTGTGTGTGTGTGTGTGTGTGTGTGTGTGTGTGTGTGTGTGTGTGTGTGTGTGTGTGTGTGTGTGTGTGTGGATGTGGATGTGCAGACTGAAAAGAGAATTATTTGATTTTAACTCATGGGTTGCTTTGTGTCGTTTGTGGGAAATGGCTTGATTAATATGATTTGTACCAAAGAATCAGTTCATAGTCTCAAGGAGATCCATAAGTTAAACTCTCAAACAAAACTGGGACCTAAAAGTCAATTTAGTTTGCATTTCCACTGAAAAACCTTCTGGTATTTGAGCAAAATTAAACTGACTTGGGTTGAAGATGCAGTTACAGTCACAAGTCCACAGCATCATTTTTATTCTTTTGTAATTTGTTCTTTTTAATGGTTAAATGGAAGTCGGGGTGGGAAAATGCAAAGCAGGAAGTTTTCTGTCTACTTTGCTTGTTCCAGCAGTGTGAACATGATTCCTGAATAGTTAAACCTTCTTCTTCGAGTTCCATCAAATAAATTAACCATCCCTCCGCTTCACTAACCCTTTCCTGTGTCCCTGACAGGGAGCGTACTATACACAGCCAGTGTATGCGGCTCAGCCACATGTGATCCATCACACCACCGTGGTGCAGCCTAACAGCATGCCCTCCACGGCCCTCTACCCGGCCCCGGTCCCTGTAAACGCTCCACGCAACAACGGTATGGCCGCCATGGGCATGGTAGCTGGGACAACCATGGCCATGAGTGCAGGTAAGACGAGAACCACAAGTTTATTTATTATAGTTTTCAGACATGACTTGATGGCTGTTCTGTCTTTGACTATGTTGCACACTAAATGTTTATGGCAATGTTGTTGGAAGCGTTCTCTTTCGTTTTGGCAGATTTATAAATTATAGCTGGAAAAAAAATATTGATATTGATTGTAATTAATTTTTTGCAGAAATCACAAAAAATTATCTCATTTGAGAATATCAAATGTGAATATTTGCTAGGTTTATTAATCTTTAACAATAGGAAAGTGAATTGCCACAACTGCAAACATAGTGGTAAAACCCAGGAAAATATACTAAAATGCTTGAAGGAATCTAACTACGGTATCGCATCAACATCAGAATCATTTATCTGCCAGCTATGTTAAACATTCAAGGAATTTGTCTTGGCGGGTGGTGCATACATTAGACAAACAACAACAATCAACACGGTGCAAGAAATAGAAACATATTGAATGTAAAAGAGTGCACAGACGAATAGATAACAGTATTATAAACAAGTGCATGTGAAAGTGTAATGTCAAAGTGACGTGTTTTTAAATATGAGTTATGAATCCTCCATAGATAAACACATGACCCGTTAATGGTGCCGTTTACTTCCCGTAGGGACTCTGTTGACAACACCCCAGCACGCTCAGATGGGAGGACACCCAGTTACTGTGCCAACCTACAGGCCCCAAGGGACACCTGGGTACAGCTACGTACCGCCTCACTGGTAGAGCCAAACCATCATGTGAGTGTCCCCCCACCTGCTGTTTGAGATGTTCTTCACCCTAATTTTCTCTCATCCATCATCCCCTCTCCTCCTTTTCATTGTTCTTTTTTTGACTTGATCAAACTGCGCTGCCTCACATTTCTTATTCCCTCTGAGGTCTGACGCCGCCTTAAAATCAATCACTAAAGCGTTCTTCTGCTTTTCTTTTCCATCAGATCTGGAGTCCACCATCGTATGCAACTGCTCAAATCTTACACGAGCTCTCAATGGTAACCATGGGAACTCGGCACCTGTCTGCAAGAACAAAACTAAAGTGCAACAGCCACTTTACTATTATTGTTATTGTTAGTATGCGACATTCTCTAATGTTTTTACAAAAGCTGCTTTTATTTTTCTCTGTTCATTTGCCAACCAGTCATTACCTTATTTTCTATGGTTATTTTATTTTTATCTCATCTTTTTTTTTAATGTGTCTGTCATTGGAACTCCAGAAGGACTCTTGACCAATCACGGGTGTCATTTGCTCCTGTTTCTGTGTTGTGCTGGTGTGTGTGGTCCTTCCTGCTGCTGCTGCTCAGTCGGCTGGAATATATTGGGCACTTATTCCTCATTATCATCGCCATCGGTCACTACAAAGACTTATTGACTTATGCTGCCAAAGTTTTAACAACTAGATATCAGCACAGGGTTTTAACATTATGAGCAATTTAGTTTTCTGGGTTATTTAAGTTTTTTTTACCCTTTCCTTTGAACACATTCAACTTTGTTCTACTTTTTTTTTTGTTCTCTTTATCCTTTTTATCCACTTTGTTTCTTTTTCAGTTTAATCTCAGTCGTCTTCCAGCGCATAGCTGTCTGTCTGGCAGTAGTCGGTCCATCATCCCTGTCGTTACATCTCCATGTGAGTGCTATGAGCAGAGCACTTACGGACCATTACCCATCCTGCTGCGTGTCCCACCGTGTCCACATTTGAGTAGTATACACGAAGAAAACATCACTCACTTCATGCTACATACTATGCAGGCTAGTATGTTGTGGCACTATTGGAATCTTAACTTTAGCGTAAATCAATGCGTTTAGAAAATGTAAGAATATTTATAATAACTGTGTCAACAGCGTGGGTGGTCATACTTACTTTCACACACTCTCACACACACACACACACACACACACACACACACACACACACACACACAGGGGCTCCTGTGTTGCGTCGGAAAACACATGATCACTTAGTGGCACTTACTGCACAATACCTTCCAGTTATGGTGTTACTGATCAACACACACACGTACATACACGACATGGATTTCTAGGGTTGTGCATGGCAGACAGCAGAGAAGGAGTTTAAAGGGATTGTGTTGGCGCAAAGAGAGGAGAGCGGGACAAGACGAGGAGAGCGGACGACAAGGAGGGAGGAGGAGATCACATATTCGCAGTCTGGTTTTTTTTTATTTCAAGGTACAAGACATTTGAGTTTGTGACATCTCACCTGCAAGAGACCACACAAACACTCTGCCATTTTGCACTAACGTGTATTGTACATTGATTCCTTACTGCGACTACATCGCCTCCTCCTCCCTTCCTTCTTCCAGGCAAGGACTTTGTAACCAAACACTCAACGAATACAAATCCAGACTCTTGAGCATACAGTTAATAATGGACCAGTCAAACGTGTGTGCTGGTAGATGGATAGACTTCAATCCACAAGTCCATTCCACAGTTGTGCGAGTGCTGAAAAGACCAAACCCAAGACGTGTCGTCGTGCACCACATTTAGGAAGAAATTGTGGCCAATCGAAGGCCGTTGATGTGTGTTTGTCTGGCTGGTCCATGTCATAGTGATGATTTGTTGTTTTCTGAATTTGGGTCAACGTTTTTAACTTTGTGGGAATTACATACGAATTGCAAGAGGACTGTAGTCAAAAAGGTGCTGGTTTTGGTGTTCATGGCTACAAAAAGTACAAAAGGAATTTAGGATGCTTTAGCGAGGGTGCAGAGCCATGATGACGCAGTGTCACTCAGCCACTTAGTTTTCAGTCCAGTTGACATTTAAGACTTTTCGCATTTTTATGAAAAAGATTAATCCATTTGTTCTCTATTTTTTGTTTGTTCACATTTCTGCAAAGGACACATATCTGCTTTTACTGACTACATTTTAAACACTATTCTCCTTTTTTTTTTTAAATACAAAAAAATAGAAATATCCAGCATAACCTTGATGGTCATTAGCTGAGGATAATATTTGAGCCAATAAGACATGGACATGGACCATGTACAGCCAGTTTCTGTTGCCTTTTTATGCGCATACATGTAAAGGCATTTCTGTTCAGAGGCAGTATGATGACCCATCTTAACACTACAAACATCCCAAGTAGTGGTGGTGGGGTTTAATATTTAGGTGATACTTAGGTAATAAATAATATTTTATTATTTCAGGATTTACACAAAAAAAGATTGATAAAACAACTTCATAATCAGAGTACAGATTTGTATGACAAAAGCATTTACTGTGTGAGTATATAGATGAAGTGGTTTGATATTGCAATAAAATAAGAGGGAACGCCTCCAACTGTTAACATACAGTAATCAGCGTTTTGAATTGATTTTTTTTAAATGCTTATTATTGTAATCGTTAAATATGGATTGCAGGCTCTGTATGCAGCCTCCATTCAATTATTATTACAGTTACTGCTAAGTGAAGTAGAACATATCAAAAATTTGGGTATTGAATAACTTTGTGAGGAAATATTGCACAACATAAGACAAAAAAACAAACTTGATGACTATAATGTAATGCTAAGTAACAGGTACCTAGGCTTTGTAGTGCAGGAGGGAGGAAGAAGCAATTTATATTGTAAGTAAAAATAAAACAATAAGGTTGAATGTTTGAGGTATTCTTAGTCCAAATGTTTGTACACTAGTAGGTTAATTCTCAAGAACATATTGCATAAAGCCGCTGTCGAATGAAAACCGTCAAACTTTGAGCCTTATTTTTGAAACAACCCTTTGGAAGATGAAGTGGTTAAATGTTACTGGGTCGTGTTCCCACCACGTAAAGATCGTGTACATTTGAATTCTAACCAGTTCAATTGAAAAGAAGACAAAGTGTGTTTTCTTGCGACAGCAGTAATGTTCCTCCTCATTACGATTTATTTAACCAACCACTACTTCTGTCAGTATTTCTCAATTAAGTCTTATGTTTTTTTTTTCTTTCTTTCACTCAATTGAGCGCAATGGGTATGCATAATATTCAGGTGTATTTCACTATAGCATTGGATCTCTAAGTTTAAAAAAAAAAACGCAGTATATTTATACAACAAGTGGTACAGTAATGTATTTCTAGCTAAGCATGGTTGCATCAGTGTGGCAGCTACTGTTTGTGCTTCTAATATATATATATTTTGACCTCTTCTGCATCTCTGTCCTCTACATATCGGCCGCTGAGAACGGGGGCGACGTTAAGATGAGGTCTGTCAACAAACTTGTGGATTTTCTTGTCACCAAATCCCACGTTTTTTGGTTGTTGCCTGAATTTACAGACCTTGAGAAAGCGGAGCATTAACGACAGAACAGAAATGGATGGCTTTTTGTTGTTTGTTTCTGTTCCGTGGGTGAAAAGATGTAATGAATGAAAACGCTCAGCCTCCATGCCCTTTGTGCTGTGCCATATTTCACGATGGTTAAGTACATTTTTGTTTCTTCTCCTAAGTAACTGGTGAATTCTGAGTCCTTGTTATGTCTCGCTTCCTGTGAATCTGTGATTTCCTATTACTGTCCTATCCCTCACCTTGTTGTTGATGCGTATTGCCTTTCTCACTTTTATCTTTCTTACTGTGTCCTCTCTGTTTATCATATTTTCACTTCAGAGGTCATTTTGCATCCCTCCAAACATTCAAACGATTCGTTTTTATTTCATTCAGGGATGCAAAATGATGTTGGATCATATGTTCTGCTCCCTCTCATGCTCCTTTAACACTCTGCTCTGGTTTTTTTTGGTCTTCATGTGCTATCAGTCTGACCTTTGCAGCCCTCACCACCCCGGCTTAGAAGCGGTCATATTAAACTATATGATTGTCTTTTTTTAGTCTAATTTTTGGTAATTGAGAAATCTCCACTGAGCGTTTTTAAACACTAGATGTCGCCCGTGACGAAGTCTGGAAGTGGCCACACTGGTCCAAGGCTTTGAGCCAAAACTTTTAATGAATCATTTATAGGTGTCATTTACATCTAAGAATCATAATTGGATGTCATATTTTGAACACTGAGATTTATTTCTTTTCCAAATTTAGACCTTTTCAAAAATGACATTTTAGACAACAAATACTGTTTTTGTTTGATTGCTAATAATAGTTTTTGTTTGTCTTAGCTCATGGACCAATGCTCTTAAAATGTGTAATTCTTGTTTTTATGTGGATGCTCGGTAGAGAGACGGACCCAGAGCATTGGGATAGCCGAAGTAAAGGACCCACAGTTTTGTTTTTCAAGGTGGTGGAACTGCTTCCTCATTTCACCTCATTCCTTGCTTCTCATTTGTTTCAATTTACACTTAAGTGGAAATGGACAGTTGGACACTCTGGTGTGTTATCTTTTTTGGGGGGGGAGGGGTGCAAAGTTGTCTTTTATCTTATTTTTGTTTCCATTGTCACTCTGTCAGCGAGGACATTTTTAAACGTTAAAAGGTGATAATTTTTAATGTAACCAGAACCATTCATAACGCCCTTCCTCTCCTCCATCTCCCCTCCCCTCTTCTTTTTTTTGCCTTGCAGTTGCTAAGTCTTAGTTATTTTCACAAGTATAAATTAAAACACTACTATCACAGTGCATAGTAGGCTCTTAAATGTCTTTGATGTTCTGCTGCAGCTTTTTAATTTTAATTTGTCAGAGATATCTTTGTTTAATTTGACACTAAATGTGATGCAAAAAGTGGAAATTCCTTGTCTTCCAAAAAAAAAAAACATACTTGTATTCCCCTCCCCCCCAACCCAACCCCCTCGGAACGAGTATTAGGAAAAACCCCATCTTTGGAAGTTTTAGTTTGGTACCCAGTTTGCACATGCTATGGTATATCTGTTACCGTAAGGTTGTGTTTGAAACTGAAGCCCAACGTCTGTTCAGCGTTGAGAGAAGTGAACTGTATGTTAGCTATTTGGTCCAGAGTGAAGGACCAGCGTCAGGCTTGTGATATGAAGTGTAAATCTGTTTTGAATTTTTTTTTTTTTCTTATTTTTTTTTTTTCTTTTATGATTTTCTTATTTTTTTTGTTGTTGAGGTTTTTTTTTAAGATCAGTTAGTGATCTAGTACTATAACTAAGCCAAGTTTGTAATTGTATATTTACTGTAAAATGTAGAACATTGAATAACTATTAAAATTTTCCTATAAAAGGAAGATTGTTTTGTTTGACTTTTTTTTTTCTTATTCAGATTGTATTGCAATTTTCTTCCCTAAATCTGGAAACTCATGTCTTAACAGACAGTTCATCCCATGATACTTTTTTTTACCTAATGTGAAATACGTGCCATATTGTCGTAAAGTAAACCGGTTTATTGAGTATTCACGGAAGTAATTACACAGCAACGTATTCCATGGAAATGAACCGAATACCAGAAAACTCTAAGCCTCACCTTAACACAGAGCGTCTACTCTGTAAAAAAGGGTGTGCTTCTTATTATGTTTGGCATTTTGTAAATCTCTGCATGAGTCGTCTCCAAGCAAGATTTATCACATCAAAGGGAAATGTTGCCCTTAAATTGTGTGTGTGTGTGTGTGTGTGTGTGTGTGTGTGTGTGTGTGTGTGTGTGTGTGTGTGTGTGTGTGTGTGTGTGTGTGTCTGCGTCTGCGTGTCCGAGCCTCCTCACAATACCGACTTACTTGTCGAAAATGATCTTACTAGTAAAATGTAAATCTTGTTATAGAGTTCCCTTTGATGACACATTAAAGGGTTGCAGTCTGTGCCTCTCTTTGTCCCATTTCAGGAACGCGTTGATGGAAGAACATGGACACACACCGACTGAGCGTTTGTTACCGTCGTTCAAAACGAAGAACCACGAAGCGGCGTTTCCTTTGTGGCAAAGAACACTCACTCTTTCACTTCTCAATACATCAACAGACATCCGACTGGGTTGAGCAATACCGAGCACCACTCATCCAGATAAACGCAGTACTGAACAAACACTGACACACCTCCTTTATGCACAAGGCCCCACCACACACACGTCTTTATCATTGACAAATAATGGTTTGCTGGTTAAGATGCAGGCTGCAAGATTCAGTCTGTTTTTAACGGTAATCAAAACAAATTCTATTTATCATTAAATATATTAATCATCAGTGGATGCTTCAAATAGTATTTTCCAGTCAGATTACTGAGAAATGTGTGTTACAATTTGAGTCACGTGCTAAAATTTCCCTGTTAACTGGTCTCATCTGGTTTATTCCTTACTCTCCGTCTTTCAATCACACACATGCAGGCTACCAGAGCTCTAATCAATGCCACAATATGATCATGCCATCAATCTAAAAACATTTAAATCCCTAGAAGCAAGACTACATATCATCTGCTGTACAGCGGTCGCTGTTGCCACAGGAGACAAATATGGTATGAAGTGCTAAAACAGCTCATTGAGGAAAGGAGTGGTTTATTGTTTTCAGATGCATCCGTTCCTTCAGAAGAGGAAATATGTATTTCTTCATTCAAAAGTCTCACTTTAATGACAAAGGATTTTCAGATTTAGGCATATTCATTTATATAAAAGTGTATATTAAAACGGAAATGGATGTTTAAAATAAACAAGGAACATTCATTGTTTGTAAACTGTCAGACTATAGTTGAGGCAACACGTGTTGATGATATTGACCACAGTGGCCATCAAGGCTTCTTAATGACTGAACTAATGACTTGATTCATCCGCTGGGATCCTGCAGGCCAGATCACACCGCAACACATGGCCCGCAGCTGCATCTGTGCATCTGCAGCTTTGTCTCTGCATTTTGTTTCTCAGTCCATTGAGTTGTTCTTTAAAATATGGTGTTTTAATTAAATCACAGAATTTGGTTTCTTTTGATTTATGCTGGGTTTTTGTTCTTCTTTTGCATGATTACTGTAAGTGTTAATCATATGTTTGTTTTATTAGTCATTGCGTCTTTATGATAAGTCTGCCAATAGCATATATTTTTACAATCAAAAAGAGAACATGTAACAATCCCCTTTTAATAAATCAAATGTTTTTTTTTACTTCATATATCTGGCAATAGGAAAGAAGGAATCCCACTTCCTGCAAACTAACACCTTATAGAACTTATCTTGTAATAATATTTGTGTCTTTTCGCTCCAATTCTTAAATGAAAACTAATTAAAAACTACACCAGGCTCTGAACATTCAGCCGATGTAACCAAAATGCACACGGCTCTTTCAGCAGACATCAGGCGAATCATAACATCCTGCTGGAGTCGACTCTCAACCAGTCCTGGACATTCTGTGCACGGTTAGCCCTGATGTGTATCAGTTGTTTCAGGTATTTTCAAGTTGGTGACAACCTGGAGGAACCAGATGCATCACATTCCTCCTCTGAGGGCATTTACAGCCTTGTGATGGCGTGTGACCGTTTGAAATGACCGTCAGAATATTTGCCAAGAAAAGTGTTTTGTGGGAAAACCACACACGAAAACTCGACAGCTATTAAGTGAGCGGTGCAAAATAAAGGATTTATGGCGTCGTCCAATCAAAAGCGTTGGCTCAACCGTGAAAAATGCAGAGATGCGTCTGAAACTAAATTGCTATTGTAGTATTGTGATGTAACTTGCAGGTCTGAAATGCACCACAATAATCCAGACTACTGAGGACATGGCTTTTGCTAAATAAAGACCAAGTCCACTCAACCACAGCTCCTCTTCATGAGGACGTGTTTACGTGAGCTTTTTCTTCCCTCGCTATCGCAGAGGAAAAAGAGGTGAAGAGGCCTGAAATGACTTGTTGGATCAGAGCTGTTTCGGCTCTTACGATACTTAAGAATCATTACGAAATTTGCTGATGAAGCTTTGGGCAAGTAGTTTCTCAAGGGAAATGAACTTACTTCTCTGTTTGCACATGGCTGTGTTTCAACATGTCTAACAGAAACAAAGAAGTGAGCGCTGTGTCTGTTCAGACATTAAATTATGAAAGGGACTTGATCCCATTACATTTCTTCATTCTTGCTATGAGTTGTCCTACTTGGTTTATGTCTGCTACAGTTGGCCATAACATACACACGTTTAAGCTATTCGGTTTATCATATCTTTACACCTGTGAGGGACTTTTGTGCCACATCAGTTCAAAGTTCAGGTCATTTCTATGCAGATATTTTTAGCATTTTTAACAGTTCTGTCAGTGTGTGGTTGAGTGTAATGGGAGCCAACCTCCTCGTGTGTACTGACACTGTTCAAGCATCTAATCTGACAGATAATTAGTGTTCTTGTTTTTCTGCCAGGCCCTGCAGTGGCTTCTTCCAGTGAACACTAACCTTGGCTTGAATTCAAGCTCATAAAAACAAAAGTTATGTGCGTCCCTCGCATGAGCACAAACTCTAAACTTGGACTTGGACTTTTTGGGGGGATTTCTTTATTGACTCTTGAGTCAATCCTCATAAACGTTTTGTGATCCATCAGGAAGGTCTCAACCACAATGGTATATGGCGCCAGGCTTTGAATGTGACAAATCAATGATTCATAGTCCAACTTATTAAGAAATTAAATATAGACGAGGGTAGAACAAGAACAATGGGAACAGACAGTTATCTAATGAATACACTTAAATCTGATACTTTGTTCATAATAAATATTTTGACTTTGAAAGGCAGATTTAGTGTACGTGACTGGCCATAAAACTGAAGGAAAAAAAGAAAGAATAGCCTATACCAGTGATTTCATTCAGACCTCAGTCTCTTAGTCTCCAGATGGGATCCAAAACACAGCCATTACTTTACTAATACACTGATGGGACGCCAGGCAGCAGTTTCAACCATCTCCTTTCACACAAAGGCTTTTGTTCAACAAAACCACTTTCTGTGCTTTCACTTTAGCTGCATCCTATCAGATGGACCTATAGCCTGTACTGTGATGGAGACCGGATACTGAGCAGGAAACAGCAATGTTCCCAAATCAAATACGAGAACAATAAAAGTATTATAAAATTCCAACGAGGTGATACACGAGCTCTACACCAATCAGTGGTGTTTACCAAAAGCTGCTCATGTTAATATCAATGAGCAGCAAATTCTCTTAACAACACGGCAGTTGGTGTCGGTGAGTGCATGGTCTTCGATTCATGACCTCATTATGAATTAATACAAAGACCACTCGCCAAAGGGGTTACAAACTTTTCAAAGTATTAATTTCACACAACAGGCTACTTGCTGACGCTTCTTAAAGACTATATTAACCCTCAATAATTAACTAGCTAATTAACATGAAGCTTACATATTGTTGCTATACTTGAAGGTCATTATATGACGTTTGAGTTTTCTTTGAATGCTTTTTTAAATTTTGTAAAGCCCCGAGATGTTTACCTGCTGAACTTGACACTGTTCTTGTGCTATCGTGTTCCTGCAAGTACATCTATGCGGCGCAAGACTCATTGCGCGTGCGCGGCCCCGTTGGAGCGCGCGCTGTTGTGCAGCGCTGCAGCAGTGGCGGCAACAGTGTGTAGAGGCAACGTGCAGCAACCGGAGCGACTTCACAGCAGGTTGGTCTGGAGATAGAGAACCAGGAGAGCTTCAACCACACGTTCACTCGGTGTTGAGGAGAGAAAACAGCTCCTAGTCTGCCCGTAGTCATTTATTTACACTTGTTTTCCACAAAGGTTTTTTTTTGCCCTCCACGCTCAACTGGTCTTTGTTGTTACAGAGAGCAGAGGAGCAGGACCCGTCCTGTGTCATGGCGTCAAGTTGTTGATGTTGCCACCTATTTGTTTTGCTGTCACTCTGGGTAAGTGTTTTTTTTGTTTGTTTACAGTGTTATTGCCTCTTTGGCAAAAGGAGTGAAACATTTCTAGCGATGAATTCAATTCCCTTTGGGACTGAGCGCAGCTTTGTTTTGCTACCAAGCATATCTACATGTTGTTTTAGCTCTAGTGGTATCTTCATGGTGTTCTTAGTACCGTTTTACAGTTTTGTTGTGACTTGCAAAATATTTCTGCATTGAGGAGGTGTTTTTAAAACACTGAAAGGAATACACCACTCATACGAACGGGACTAAAACAAGTCATTGAAACGTCCCAACTCTGGCAAATATCTTTCCAGATCTGTGTTTGTGAACTCGAACATGCTCTCACCAAATCATGGAAATCAAATAAGACAGAACCGCAGTGCCCTCGGGCCAGGCGTTAACCTGATGCCAGCTGCACAGTGGCCTGCCTCAGGGCAACAGGGTTTCTACTGTGCACATACCAGGAGGGAATATTTGTGACAGCATCTATGTGATGCTTTGCTTTTGCAGAATAGTCGCAATGAAAATGAAGCCAGATGATAATCAAATGATTAGCCTCAAGACATACAAAAATGCAATAAAATCATTCTGGGAAACGTCCACTGTTCCCACGAATTTGCTGTTGGCTTTTCAGCTTGAGCAAACACATTATACTTCTTGACATCTGGGATATTGGAATACTCATTTGTTTGCAGAAGTCTGTTCATATTTGTGAATCTTGAAATATTTATTTGACTTTTCTTGTTACATTCTATGCATATTTTACAAGATGATTGGAGTTACGAGCATTAAGAACAACGGACCAGACATCATGTTTAATGTTTGGTTTGTTCTTATTCATAGATTTTGTTATCCAAGATAAATGGCATTTATTTCAGCAACACTGAAGTGTTATGACGATTTTCATTCTCACAGATATTAAGTACAACCTTAATATCTGCATCAACCATCTGAGACTATACCCAGTGCAACGTTTCACAACACTGGGCTCACATTGATAACGGCAGCAGTGTAATGTCACACAAAAGAAAAAAGAAAAACAACATACGGCAGGACGAGATTAAGTTTATACTTTACTGAGAACATAGGAAGACAGGAAGAAGCGTCCTCATGGGATGCCATCAAAACCGGCTGTATAGGTGACAAAAAGTTCGCTGTCAGCCAAATGCTCCGACTCACTCATACATGTGAGATTTCCTTACAATTACTTTAATGAATTGTGTCGGAGAAAGTGGTGAAAAATAACTATCCCTAGTTTCCCGGGGCAAAGATGACATCTTCAAATAGTCATTTGTTCAACCAGCGCTCTAAAACCCATAAATATGGGTTAAAAAAGTTAAAAATCTGTATTTTCTTTGCATTATTGCTTGAAAAAACGACTTGCTTCCTATTAAGTCCTGTCATTTGGTTATTTGCTTGAGTACTACAAGCAGATACTTTAGACATTGTACACATCATCTCTGCTGTTGATGATACCAGGAGAAAAATAATAATGTGAGATTAAACGCAGTAAACTCTACAAAACGTTGTAGCTATCTCTAGTAAAAATGTATTCAAATCACAGACGTAACAACCAGAAATGTTTGGATGGGCTGTCATGTGTGAAGACTCGGCTCACTTGCCGTGGGACTTTGGCACGGTGGCCTTGTTTTTAGTGAAGATTCCTTTCTGCCAGGGTCAGGCTTGTGTTGGTCAATAGATACACAGACAGAGACGGAGAGCAAAATTGTTTACAGGAAAAGGTTAAGTGCACAGTATTGTCTCCTCGAGTAAATAATTAAAAGCTCAGAGACGACCATCCCGAGCATGCCAGCCAAGTGTCTCCTTTAAAATTGGTAATTTAATGTGAATCACCCAATATGCATCTGGCTTCTCTGGTCTAGGATTTAAAAGATTGTCAGAGATGCATCGGGGATTCAGTCAGTGATGACATTTCTTTTCGTCCTGTCTCCATGGTTCACTGACTCCGCTTTTAGAGCTGCATTGACATCGCCTCTGCACCACGGACCCATGACAACATCCACCACAGGGCACTGGCTAACTGCCACCTGCCACTCCGTTAAGCTCTTTGCTTCACCAAAGGTGTGCTTTAAAGCAGTTACAGCTTATGTTTGGGAAAACATGTTTTTCTGTCAACATTGAAAAGAATCAATAGCAATTAGCATTCGAGAGCAAAAACAAGGGCCTGAGCAACAACAAAAGTTGAAAATGTTTGTGTGTCTCTGGGATGTTTGTGCATTATTAGTAAGCCTGTATTATTCTAATGAGAATGTAAAAGGAAATAAGAGCACAGTGAGCCTGTTTGTGTGGCTGCTGTTGCATCTGTGTTTATGCACATGTGTATATTGTGTGTATGAACTAAACAAATATTTCAACTTTCTGCATACATTTCTTACCAGTGCTGTTTTTAGGCCCCGATCCGATGGAAAAGCCGAGGTACAATTTATACTGCTGCGTTGCATATCACCATTACTCTTATTTGTGAAAGTGACTGAGAGCCCAGCTTTTTTATTTTGCTAATGCTTTTACAGGCTTTTTTTTTTTTTTTACAGTAGAGGCACAGCTAGTCCATCTGGGGATGTGGCGGTTTATGGCGGTTTCATTTAAAGCAAAAAAGTCACTTCCTGTGTGTGTGGCAACAGCTTGATAAGAGTCACACAGAGACCAGCCAGAGCTGCTGTCTATCAGTCTTTACAGGCCTGATGAAATCATCGGTCCAAATCCTCACAGCGACGAGCATCAACATGATTTTGGTCTACAAGTTACAACAAATGATTACCAACAGAGAGCTGTGCACTGTCACCTTACGACCATGAGTGTGATCCATATCCCCTTAGAAGGTACTCCTGTCCATCTGCGTTTTCCAGTGGGACAGGCTTTTGGTTTCTACTGGATTAATGCTGAAGTCTTCGGTCCATATTTGTACTTCTACATTGCTTCTGTGGAAATCAAACTGAGGACAGTTTGGAAGGTCTTCATTAGGACTGTTCACTGATATCGGTCGGGTCCCATGCAACAAGCACTTGTTTTATACTCCTGTGTGTGTGTGTGTGTGTGTGTGTGTGTGTGTGTGTGTGTGTGTGTGTGTGTGTGTGTGTGTGTGTGTCTCTGTGTCTCTGTTGAACACCAGCCTTCTTCATCTCCCATGAGTCTATTTATGGTGCAGCTGATTGGTTTTAAATGTCTCCTGTGTAATGGCCACATACAGTGCCTGTCCTCAGGATAGATCGACTTGTATTAGCCTGCACCATATTGGATGAAATAATTAGTAAAGTGTTCTCCCTAATGAAGACAAATGGCTGTGGCATCTGCAGCGTGTGTGTGTGTGTGTGTGTGTGTGTGTGTGTGTGTGTGTGTGTGTGTGTGTGTGTGTGTGTGTGTGTGTGTGTGTGTGTGTGTGTGTGTGTGTTTATCCACTGTAGCTGCATTCATATGTTGGGAAAATTAAATAATGTTTGTTGTTTATCTCAGTAAAGAGGATGTTTATGTTTGTGTGCATACATGTTTTGTACATGCAAGTCCATGCGCTGTATTGTATTCGAGAGTGAGTATTAGCGAGCATGAATCATTGCTTAGCAGGGCAAAGTTACTTTTTTTGATCAACAATGTTTAATGATAACATTTAGTGCTGGGTGATATGGAGAAAATCAAATACAACAATATTTTTGACCGAGTACCTTAATATCGACATTACAACAACATTGTGGGATGACTATTGGTGTTTTTACTAAATATTTGCACATTGAGAATTTTGATAACTAATCATCAGTTAGGTGATTAAAGTGGGTAAAGACAAAATATAAAACGTCTAAAACAGTCTCCTAATTCCCTAAAATGTTTTTCTCCAGCAGACACAGAGCAGCAAAAGTATTAATTTGGAGCTGTGTTTGATTCCACCAGATGAATGAAAGTCCAATATTCATTCTCTTTTGGTCTCTACCAGCATCAGCCCATTTAGCTTTGAAATTATCTACTATGTTCAACTGAGTCATTTTTCCGGAGTTACTATTATTTTAAGGAGTAATATTGCATAATTTTGGAGTGTAATTACTAGCCGTAGCCAGTAGAGTAGGAGCAAATATTCAGAATAAAATCTATTGGAGTGAAACGGTGTGACCACACCCATTACGGTTCCTTAAGTTCCGTTTTCGCCGCCATGACGCCTCTCACTACACTGGAATGAGCTGACGGTATATGGGACGGAAGAGAGCTGAATCCAATTATCTCAGTGGTGGGCCACGGATTTTCTACTTGTGTCTTCAGTGGATCAGCTGTTTAACAGCTGGGCGCGTAAATATATATATATATATATATATATATATATATATATATATATATATATATATATATATATATATATATATATATATATATATATATATATAATCATGTAGAGTTCAATATAAACACTAAATAGAGTAAAAAATACTCGGAATTATAAACTCTGTGGGAAGAGTAGATTTGACTCTATTTAGACTGGGACCAAATGTTATATTTTTTGCTCTATTTTTTCTTCTTCAATTTGAGTAAAATGTACTTTGGCAAATGTACTGTGTATGTGTTGTTTAGTGCTATTCAGCAGGTAGTGGATTCATCAAACGTGTTGTCGACATACCCTCAGTTGACTCATGTTACCTTATCCTGGGTTCAAAAGCCCCGATGGTAACAAATCCACATGCTGAATAATCATTAAAGCTGTATACAGTGGATGTGCCTGTTTGGTTTATGTTGAGTGGTTGATCCCCATTGGTCCTGAGTTCCAGTCACAATCTTGCATTCAAGGTATATAAATAATCTTCGTCACCGTCAGCTCTGCCTTTTGGCAGGCTTGAGGGCAGAACGTGTGCAGCAGCATTCCTCTCGAGTGAAAGCATGTGTGAAAGAGAGAGAAAGCGATAAACAGAGTGAGCAAGCGTCTCTGTCAGAGAATCGGTAGCACAAGCCTGGTGTACGGTGGGCGTGTCCTTCTACAGGCTATGTCATGTTTTCTACTGGCTGGCAGTGCATAGGGGAATTAGCTCAAATGGTAGAGCGCTCGCTTAGCATGCGAGAAGTAGCGGGATCGATGCCCGCATTCTCCAACAAGCTTTTTCACAGTGCATGCATATGTTGTAATGCATTTAAGGACAAGAGGATTTCTGCAGATTGTCACATGTACTAGTGGAGGCAGAATGAAAGAGCGGTGTTGAGGATTAATAACTGTATTTGTTGCCAGGCTGTTTAGGTCATCTTTAATCTATGCTCAACATATTTGAGCATTTACAGCACTTTTCCTTCTCAAACAAGTGCAATTGATCTCTTACGACTAAGGGTTTGAGTTGATGGTAAAATCTCCATTTATGAACATTTTAAATTCTTAATTGAGAATAAAAACAATTGTATTTTTAATAGCACAACCTCACAGGATTTTCCCCTCAAGGTGATGCAACTGACAACTTTCAGAAAACGTTTCTGTGTTTTTCCAAAGATACAGTTTGAAGAGAAGATGTTCTCGATGTTCTTGAAGACAAGTTTCAGGAAGCTTGCCAATAATAATAATAGAAAAAGCTGCACTGAGTCATAGAGCAAGTCTTTCACGCCCATTATGACACGCAAAGGTCGATGAGCAATGTCTTATCGCTTGTTGTGTCTTGAATGGAGTAAACATGTGACTTGAAATGACTTCCTTACAACTTTCATTTTTTGCTGCTGTCATTTTATTTTCTTTGACTTATTTTTAAAAGAGTGAGAAGATTTGCTGGATACCTACACATCAATATGCATCAGACAATGTAATTTCCTCAAATATGCTTTCAACAAACATTTATTCTGAAATCATTCATATAAACTTTAGTTTTGATTTCCAAAATGAAAGCATTTTTTTTTACCCATTTTCTTTCCTTGTGCTTCAATGTGTTTCTCTATTATACTGCTAATAAACTAAGATCAATGCCGATTTTGAAATGGATACGGCCTGACATACAGACACTTTACCCAGAAGCCATCATAGAAACACACACACACACACACACACACACACACACACACACACACACACACACACACACACACACACACACACACACACACACACACACACAGAGTGGGGATATGACCACTTGAAGGGTTGAGATTGTTTGCACTCTAGAGTGAAAATTTGAACCATTATCAAACACACACATCAGCATTTTCAGGAGAGTATATATATATATATATATATATATATATATATATATATATATATATATATATATATATATATATTCAGTTCTCATTAAAGCCACACATAAACAATATATTGCTGTGAAAGGTGAAGTGTACATCTCTTTCTTCCAGTAAACACTTCAATGTAAGCCTTTTTGGGATTAAACATGTGATCCACTATTGCTCATTTATATCCGTTTATACAAATTTTTGTATTACATTTTGCACAGGTTACTTTTTACAACATGTTTTGAACTGATAAGATATCTCAGTAGGAGGGTTTATGTTTTGCCTCTTCTCCCTAATTCATTAAAAAAGGAATTGACACTTCACAGTTCATTTTCCATGAACAATATCTTCCTTAAGTGATATATGATTATCTGCACCACAGTGCAGGTAATGAGGTGCAGATATTCAATATGGGAATCAGAGCTACACTTGTTTAAGTTAGCACATCATCGCCATTCCTCCTGCTTTGTGGATCAATGGTTTGCTTGTTAGGGCTCGTAGAAGCGTATTAGGACACTTCAGGAGACCTGCCACTGACCACTTTAGTGCTTTAGTTAAGTAAATAACACGTTTGGGTTTGTGTCGCTGCCCTCTCTTTGACACTTTAACTGCAAGTCGACATTACAACCATTAGGAATACAACCTCACTTTTCGATCAAGACATAATCTTTCAAGAGAGAATTGCAATGGATCTAAGGATTGTTTTTTCGTTACACTTCCCCCCTGGGGGTTATAGGCATGGTTAGCCCACTACAGGCAGGCCTGATCACGAATGCTGACCATAAGAGGCTCCTCCAATCAAAACAAGAGCCCCCTTACATCATAAAATATGCTGCCTGTTGACAGAGTGATTTACGGAGTTAATCAGAAATCCTTTCTAAAGTGCAGTGTCTTCAGAAAGCTAAGTGCTTCGAGTGACTGTCATGGCGTCTTCGGGCTTTCGGATAGCCAAGAAACTTGGTCTGAAGGCCTTTCTTGAGACAGGCTGGTCGTCAAATATAAAAATCTGAATCACACTGGAAATGAATCACCGGCAAATAAAGCTGACTGCAGTGTACTCTCTAAAAACCTTTGTTTGTCCTCTTTGCCTGCTCATTGGCTCATTGTAGTGAAATGTGTAATGGTCTGCTGGCACCCTCGTCCTGTCCTTCATTCACTCTGCCAGGAATTCTGAAATCATTATGCGTCACTGTTGCTCACAACAAACGGCTCACGCACCCACGCAGAGGAGCTAATTTAAAACACATATGGACTCGCCATTTAAAAAAAAAAAAACACACACACTAAGACATTATTTTTAAGCAATTTTAACAGGACAACTGCACATGTGCACACTCTTTACACACACATATGATTTAGTTTAGGATTAGTCACAGTCTGACAAGGCTATAGAGGAAGTGGCATTAGCCAATCACTTACTCGCCCACATGCTGCGATGAAGCACATGCACATGATTGATGTTTGTGGTGGGCGCAGTAGTGAGGATGGTTGAGGAATCTCTGTGTTCCAGACGGTGTGAGTTGTGAGTGGGAGACCAGACAGTCTGCAGTGGTTTTCCTTTCAGAACTTGCAGCTGTCCAGCTTCCACTTGTTATAAAATGTTGGAAGGATTACATTACCATACTCTAATGTGTGGGCTGGGCCACGATTTATTGGTGCAGTTTTTCTAGTAACGTAGCAAGTACGACCACTAAATACCTCGTGACCACCTTGTAACAACGATCACATGGAAATGAATTAAGTTCTAAAAAACGGTTCTAAACTGTGAATTTTACGGTTGCAAAAAAATATACCGCAATGTCTTATACGTTGTCACTTTATTTTTTACGGTAGTTAAAGTTAAGTATGTTAAGCATGTTTCATTGTAACCCTTCATTACTGTTTGCATATGTCTGCCAGTCGTGACCAGTTAACCAAAGTGTTTTTTCTTTTTCTTTTATTCTGATATAATATATAGTTATAGAATAATGTTTAAAGGCCCGGGAAGATTAAATCCTTCAGTAAATCACAAATTGCTCACTTTTCCTTTTCATCACCTTGTGACCCCTAAGATCTATTCTGCAGACCCTTCTCGGAAACACTGCTTTATAGCTACAACAATGAAATGCCCACATATTGATGCAGCAATAATTTAAGCCTATACAATGAGTACATGTACTACTTTTACTACATTACATACTACATATACTTGAACTATATTCCATTTATAATGCTTATATACTTTAATTCTGGTAAAATAAGGGATAAAGGAAAAGTCCAGTGTTGACTGCTTCCCTGTAATGTTGAAGATGTTGATGTAATACATGGAATACATTGTGTTCTCTTGTGCCCTCTGGTGGAGAATGTTTCTCTCTGCCTGTGTTTACTGACAGGCACTGAAGAACTCAAAAATCATTCATTTTCAATGCATACATAGGCATGTTGAACAGAGAGGTAACCGCTTTATGCTAAATCCGTTTTACCTTTATGTTTGCTGACTTGATTTAACCTGTATTTAAAAGCATCTGCTGCATTACATCTTCCAATGTCACAATGTTGATCTGCATTGTCCTTGTTAAATACACTAATAGAAATACAACTTATCCTTTTGGTGTGATTTATTTCAGGTAACACTGGTGTATTACTGGTGGTTTGTACCACAGTGTGTACTGTAACATCCTTACAAATTTAGAATTGTATTTTAAGTGGGACTACCTATAAACACATTAATGTGTGCATGGACACATCATCACTCTCGTGTTTATTTCAGTAAAAAAAGCGATTTTACCAAAGTAAAGACCCTGTCATGTCTCTCCCTGTCTCCCTAGGAAGTGAAGATGCCACACTCCTTCCCGACGGAAACCCTCGTCTCCAGAACCTTCCATTCGGACTCCTTCTCTTCCAGCGCATGGCCCACAGAGCCATACGCAGCAGACGGTTCCATCGCCAGCGTCAGCAACATCAGCGTGGCAGGCATCCTGCGCTGCACCTATAAAGAAGACTTTAAACGTATATTACTCCCTGCTGTGTACATTTTGGTCTTCTTGCTCGGACTTCCTCTTAATGGTGCTGTCATACTGAAGATATGGAGGACTCGGCCCAATTTGTCCAAAAACAACGTCTATATGCTCAATTTAGCCATAGCTGACTTCCTGTATGTGATGTCACTTCCTTTGCTCATTTACAACTATGCCAGTCATGACTACTGGCCCTTTGGGGAGTTTACCTGTAAACTGGTCAGGTTTCAGTTCTACAGGTGAGATAATGAATATTGGATAATAATCTCTGTATACAGCTGTTAAAACTATTCCATCAGTTTAATAAGAATATGCGGTATTTCTCACACAGTACAGAATCATACAGCTTAATAAGATTTGACTTAACCGTACTTTCTTTTTCTCATTTTCCTTTTTTAGTAACATGCATGGCAGCATCCTCTTCCTCACCTGCATCAGTGTGCAACGCTATGTGGGCATTTGCCATCCTATGGTGATGTGGCCCAAGCAAGGCGGCCGCAGGTTGGCGTGGTGTGTCTGTGGTGGGGTGTGGTTGGTGGTCGTCTCCCTGTGCGCGCCGACTTTTCACTTTGCTGCAACGGGAATCCAGCGAAACCGGACGGTGTGTTATGATTTAAGTACGCCCACGAACTCAGTGAGCTATTATCCTTACGGCATGGCTCTGACCTGCCTCGGCTTCTTGGTGCCTTTCATGGGCGTGATGGTGTGCTACTGTCGGATGGCCTTCATCCTCTGCCGCCCGGTGACCTACCAGGGTGTCTCCATGGCGACTGGGGAGAAGCGGGACAATGCGGTGAGGTTGATCATCGTGGTGGCGGTGGTGTTCTGCATAAGCTTCCTGCCGTTTCACTTTACCAAGACCGTGTACCTGGTGGTGCGCACTCTGCCTGGTGTGCCCTGCGAGACCAGAAACTTGTTCTCGATCATCTATAAATGCACCCGGCCGTTTGCCAGCGTGAACAGCTTCCTGGACCCGATTCTGTTTTACTTCACCCAGCCACGCTACCGCCAAAGCACCAGAAGGTTCATGCTCAAAGTCACCACGCTCAGGGACAAGGGCACCAGCGTTTGAGCCAACAGTGGATCATCCTGCAACAGTATTATTGCAACACCAGGGTTGGATCCTCGGAGGCTGTAAGGTGGTACATGTATTGGTTGCTGAGTTTCCTTGTGCATGTTCTAATGTAAGTCATTTTTTGCTTTTACCTGCTTCTCACAGTAGCGAAGAACCTCACTTTCCTAAGATGGTTGAAAAATCGAGAGGTACTGGGGTGTCAAGAAGACTTCTGAAATGCAAATTGGAGGTTGTAATCTTGCAATGAATATCACAGCAATCGCAATGTATTCCTTCTGGGGCACTTATTGAGATTCCAGAGTGCTAGTGCTGCACATATAAAATACATACCGTCAGCAGACTGGAGCATTCGCATCCGGCATTGTGCCCATTATCTGTTTTCTTTCCGTTTCCGCTGGGTAGTAAAGGAAGAGCGAAGGAGTTGTTTCACGCTGTGAACCGCAGTATGATAGATATACAGTAGATATAAGGACAATGCTCTCATATGATATGGTAACAAAGAGTGTCTTCCACTTCAGCAGGCCTCTGCACTTTATATAGAACTGCAGGTGAAAGGTGATTTGTGTAATGTGGAGGTGTAAAAAGAAATGATGAAAAAGAAAGATCAATACATTTATTTTTTGGGATCAAATCCGCTATAGCATGAAGCTCAAAGCAATTGTTAATGTTAATGATTGCATATACAAATTGCATGAAGCACTTGTGTGGGGAAATGTGTATTACACTGTCATATGAAGAGTCCTGCGGTTTCTGCCCTAAATGTTGTAAGACTTGGTGTTGCATGGATGGTGAGTGCAACCCACTGCTGCAACCCCACTGCACTGAAATGCTGGCTATGCTCTTTCTAAAAATGGTACGGTCACTGACATGTTATCTAGTAAGGACAAGATCTCAGCCACTACAATCAGAGATAAACTGATGCCAACAAAACTTAAATATCCAGCTCATACCACACTCAAATAGGCCCTAGTTTCCTTCACTTCCAGTCAGCGAAGGAAATCTATTGAAAAGTAAATGACAATGTTAATACATTTAAAAGTTGTTATCAGATGCATTAGATACTTAAATGCTATTTATGGGCTGGCAGAGTTAAATTAAGGCTCAGCCTGCAGTTTTCCACTTCCTGTTCGTATATGATCCCTTCCCATGAAATAAGGATTTCTGTTCCAAGACATCATCTCTGCTGATGGAAGTTTGGTGTTGTAAAGATAATAAAATAAATAATGAATAATAGGGAATAGAGCAATGTGTGTAAAAGCATCTATGTGTACGTAAGGAGATACTCTAGAGTACATGTGAAATGTTTAGTACTTAGTACTGTTTTGATTGGATACAATATCTAAATGTGCAAAGCATACAATTGTACTTCCTTCTACTATTTCTTCTGGAGTTATCCAAAGTAACTGAGTTTGTGAATTTTGTTAATTGTAATTACTTTTGCAACTAGTCTTTCAGAGACACACTGTGAAGAAAATAATGGATATGTTGGATATATGTCCCAGCTGAAGATCAGGCACTCGTGTATCCCTCTCTGAATTGACAATTTGATATCAAAATTAAAATGATATCTCTAAAATAATTGTTAATGCTGTTTTTAAAATAGATCTAATTTGCCAACAACCTTTGAATCGCTCTGGAGCCACTGGAACTGACAACCTTTCTGCAGCTTTAAACACATGCTTCAAACATGCAACTATGGTTTGAGTTTGGCACCCATGAGGATAGGAATGTTGTGTATATTGGTTGTGAACATGTCAATTTCATGCATTTCAAATGCAAGTAGACTTTTGACCACAATATGAGGTACTGTGCTTAAAATGTTGGGGTCTTTTTAATGTGTCTCTGTGTGTATATTCAGTAATGTAGTAATATACTGTATGTTGTGCTCCCGGCTTCAGCAAAATGTGAATGCATAGTTATTGTTGGATGAATGAATGTCTTTCTGTTTTTGTTAAATATGTGAATGTCTTTTTATTTTCTCCACGCGTCTGAAACGTGTGTGTGTTGTCAGTTTAAAGTGATTCAGATGTCTATACACTGTGCCAACATATTTATGTCAATCAGTATTATTTTTGAACAATTCTTATTTTTGTAAAATATTGTACCACGGAGTAGTATCAGGCATAGAATTGTATTTTTGTTACGTAGATGTAATTTATATATATATATATATATATATATATATATATATATATATATATATATATATATATATATATATATATATATATATATATATTATCTTACCATGCAGCCCCTGTGAGTTGCTTTTGATGTCACAAAAAACAGCCATTAAAAAAAGTAACTATAGCATATATGAATTCTTCATACTTCTTCATTCAGACAAAAGGACATTTTCCAGTGAAAATATTGTCTGGTATCTTTTTCACAACATGAAACATTGGTTGCTCTTTTACTGACTCACATTTTTTCTGGACTGCACCATACCTGACTCAAGTCAACTTTTCCAATTTACAGGTTAACACAATCCTACGGCCCAATGTCCCCCATCTGCCCCACTGTCATGTCGTCATAAAGGGCTCAAAATGTCTGTTCGAGAGCCCTCAAACAGACATGTTGAGCCCTTTATGAACCGTTTCCATAAATCCGCATTAGATGCAGACTTTTACCCAAGGGAATTACCCACAAGTCATAGCAATGCGGCGTGAAACATGCAGTTACCAGTGGAAGGAAGCATGGAGACGTGAAAAAAAAGGTAAACAACGAGGAGGGCACGTGTGTGTGTTCAGCCTGGCAAATTACATTTACACAACAACATTAAGGATTAGAGATGGGACATGAACATAAACAAGGGAGCATTTAGATTCCTTCTCAACGGCTCTCAACATGGCGAAGGCGAGCCAGCTGCTCACAACTGATGATGCTGGCCGAGCTAAGAGTTTACCTGAGGGACGCATTGGGAGAAGCTCGGATAACAAACAACGCACAGAGGGAGAGCCCCTTCCTTCTCTGCCCAGGTAGGTATTACATTCCATATATAACTTTACATAGCAAATATTTGTTTGCTGTTATATTAATGTTCAGAATGTTGAATGCAACTCTTAAAATTGTGTCGGGAGTTTAGCAGAAGCCCCATTTTCCACCACCAGTGAACTGGCATTTAACAGGTCAGCCTGTGGAGGGCGCTGCAGTCAAGCAGCTGCTCCTCTCTGAGGGAATGTGACACAGAACTCCTCTCTGGGACAAAAGGACCTGTTAACCATACAGCCTCACGGGAAGCACCGCAGAGCGCGTATTGGGCATGAGTGAAAACTCTTTTTTGTCCTGTTCCCCACCCTACCGGTTGAATGCTGACCCTCTAATTCACCAGCATCATCATACACTGTGGTATTGAGCTATTAGTTGAACATTGCGAAAGTAGGATACAAATATAGTGTATCACTCTAAAGAGACAGAAATACCATGAGTGTATTCTGTATCTTGGAAATGCATAGTGTTGAAAGTGATGTGTTCCTATGGATATATACAGAAATGCTGCAGGGCCAAAAATGTTTCTCTGAACGTGTAGTTTTTCTGTCTGATACTCCTGACTCCTACTGTCTTTTTCGCAAGGAATGGGCTATAATTACACAGTATCGGCCTTTTATCAACAAAAAAAAAGAAAGCTTTTCCTCTCAATCCCCGAGGGGGCTATGACATCCCCTATACCCCTAGTCCCGCCCACCCCTCTGCCCTATCTCAGGCATTAACATGCAAAAAACAACATAAGTCACGGAAAACCAAATCATGCCAAAATAAGGAATCCACAAACAGTTTGGAGGGAATTAGAAGCGGGTGATGCGTCGGGCCTGTTCGAGCGTGCTAAACTCAAGTTTGGAAATATTAAGGGATTAACAATGGATGGTTGTGTTTGTGAACAGGTTGTGGAAGTTTTGGCCAACAAAAGTAGCGCTTTCCTCCCTGCACGGATGCGGTTTCGGGAATCGACAACATGTAAGTGTTGATAACGGAGCAGCGCTCACCTACTTACTCACTGAGCAGATTACCACTTGATTCACCTACAGTTACGTTTTTAAAGAGTCATTGTTGTTGGGTATTCACACCTTTAGGCTGCGTGTTTGTGGGGGAAATGGACCACAACTCCAAAAGGTGCTCGGATCTGTAATACCCGTGGAGTGAAAATGTGTGTGTGAAATCTAACAAAGAAAGACATGAACAATGGCAGCAAGAGAGAGGAAGAATGCGGCAGTGTATCGCAGCGTTTCTTTCAAAAAGTTGGGGTCCTGGAGCCCAAGCAGGAATGAAGACCAACAACACAAATCGGAGGCTTTGGAGGCAGCTGGCGGCGCCCTTCCCCCGGAGCCCAGCAAAGCAGAACAACCCTTAGCGACGCGTAATGTCAGTGTGTCAAGAAAAGTTTCCAAAATCTCTGCCACCACCACTACCACCGCCGGCCTCTCGACCGCAGATCCAAAGAGAAACTCCTCTCTTTCTCCATCCATCCGACAGCTCACGGAGAAGTTCAGCAGCGGCTCCGCCGGGACGCACAGAGCCTCACCCGGAGACGGCGCAGCAGTGACGCCGGGGAGCAGCACTCTTCCCCGGGCGAGGGGCTCCACGAGAGACCGGTCACCGGCTTGTACATCTTTTCACGAGGACAGCGGTGGCGGATGTTTCCAGGAGAGTGATACCACCGCTGCAGAGTCACTGACGGACAACAAAGTGCAAAAGTTTCACTCCGAAACTGACTCCGTTTCAGGCTCGGACTCGGAGAAGAGGCTGCATTTTAAACGTTTATCAACTGACAGCAACTCTGGTAAGAGAGATTACTCACAAATCAATGCATGTCCCTCTGATCCTAAGACTTTGACTACAGATGAGGAAGAGGATGTTACCATTAGAGGGGTTCCCCCACCCTGCAAATCTCACAGAAGTTATGCTGTTACACACCACAGTGACTTTGTTCCCCTGCACTCTGACAAGTGGCCCAGTGTCACCAAAATTAGACAACTTTTCGACGAGAGTCAAGGCACAAAGCACAACACTGACTCTTCTGAGAATTTAAAAGCAGTCAGCAGAGGACATTTGCATGAGCTCAGCCCCAGTGAGAGTGCTCTCCTCTCGCCTTGCAGCGCTGCGAATGAAGCTAGTGTCCTGTCTTTGCATGGCAAATGCATAGTTGGAGCTCAAAGCACTGTTAAAGATAATTTGTGTCACGGTATGGACTTTTATTCCAAAAGTGACCACCAGCAGTACTCGAATGATGAGGAGGCAGACTTAGAGACACAAAGTTCTCATGACATCAAAGTTTCTGGCGTAAATACTTTTCAAAGCGGCAGCAGTAGCGGCCGTAGTTGCACTGGGGGTAGTCGCTACCAGAGGATTAACCCATCTCCATACAGATCTCACAGTCCCAGCACTGAGTCAGAGGCTGCCCACAAGACCCTCAGGACGACGAGGCTGACATCTGACCCCGGCCCTGACCTTCAACCCCCTGCTACTTTGTCTCCGAGTCAATCGGAGAGCTTGGACACCTCCTCCTGCTCCTCCTCTCTTCAGCGGCCGACAGTGAGGGAGAGAAGGGATAGACAGGGGGTCGGGCTGCCCAGGGATAGTTTACATTCCTCACATAGCTCCTCTAGAACACCCGCCCCCACCCCCTCCTCCCCCTCCTCTGCTCCAGGTCCAGATAAAGCCATTACCTCCTCCTCTACTGTACCTCCCTCCACGGAGCTAAGAGCCCCAGCCAGAGTTGTCTCTCCTCTCAGCTCCCGCTGGAGGTTTAGCTCTGGAGACGAAGAGGAGGAGCACAGAAGGAGAAGAAAAGGGGGTGGAGGAGACGGTGGGAGTGTTCCTTGTGGCCCAGCTCCTTCCATCTCCTACAGAGCAGGAGAAAGGGGCACCACTGAGCGAGTAGGTAGCTATTTATCCCGCAGTAAAAATGGCTGGTGGGGTGCTAAGGGCATTGGTAAGTCCTCAGGCAGTGAGGAGGACAGTCCTGGTTCTATAGGCCCCCACAGTCGAGAGGCAGTGCGCCGCCGCTCGCTGAGAAAGAAGAAGAAGGTCAGTGGAGCTGCTTCCGCAACAGGCCGCGATGATTGTGATGATCATGATGGCGAATCAGAAGACAGCGACCGTGACACAGCCTTGACGATGGAGCATTTAGAGAGGCCACACCTGCAAAACACAGGAGGAGAATATGCGGGAACAGCATCTCGGAGCCACTCTGCAAGAGAACCCAGCAGTCACAGAGCCAGGGTGCAGCAATGGGAGCGCATCTCCTCACCTGTGACATCCACAGCACTTCCTGGTGTATCACGAGTGTCAAAGGTCAATCTCCCCCCTTTTGTTTCCAGTCCTGGTGGTTCACTTTGCAGCAGTCGATACTCCAGCACTGAGACACTGAAGGAGGAGGACCAGGCTGGCTGCACCAACCGTGCAGCAAATGTGTTTTTTAACACGGGTGAAAAAGGAGGCAAAACTAGCAGAACTGCATCCTTGTCCATGCTGAGTAAAACATATCATGGGAATTTTACCATGTACCGTTCCCCAAGCTTTGGCCATGGGGATAACTTCTCTCGTACCCCTGTGCGAGTGCGCCCCAAGATTGTGCCTTCAGTCACCCCCTTATCTAGTGTACTTTCCAGAGAAGGTGGGGCATCAACAGGAGTTAGGGGTGGTGAGAGTCCAGCACTAAGCAGGACAAAAAGTGGGGATGGTGTGGTTGATAAGGATAAGAACCAAATATCCATATCCAACCCTGATATCACCTCAGAAACTATGTCCCTCTTAAGCTTTCTGAAATCTGACCTGTCAGAGCTCAAGGTGCGGAAAACAAGTGTAGACAAATCCGGGGTCTTGGACGGGTCCCCAGTGTACAGGATGGGCTCACGGAATCAAGGTGGTAATTTGCTACCTTCTGGTCGACGGCCGTCACTGAAAGACCTAACTGCCACCCTGCGGCGTGCAAAATCCTTCACTTATTCAGACAAACCCACGACAGCAGTGAGGTGTTACTTGACAGGTGGCGCCACGAAGAGGAGCTCTTCTGAGCAGCAGCTTGATTTGGACGGAGAGGGTGATGGAGGGAGGGTGTTGGTGTCAGAGAGGGAAGTAGAAAGTGATGGGGGGGATTTTGGGTTTGGGAGACGACAAAGAATGAGGGATTATGGATTTGATGATGATGATGATGAGGAAGGGATGCCAACTCCATTGCAGGAGAGGTATGTGCAGGAAGCCAGGCAGGTAATTCGAGATATCTGCCAGATGAGCACTAGAGAAGATGATGACGTAGGCGTAAGGAGAACTGGCGAGGATTTGGAAGATGATTGTTTCCAGGTCAAGAAAACAAATGAAGAAAAGGAGAAAGCACGAGTAAGTGTTGAGGAACAGGCAAGGACGGCTCAAGGGGCTGAGTTTAAAAGCACAAAAGACAGGGATAAACATGAGCGGGAGAGAGAGAACAGGGAGAGGGAGAGGAGCGAGAGGGATGGACAAAGTGTGCAGTTGGAAAAGCTAAACAGCAGGGGCACAGAGTACAGGGAGAAGGCGAAGAGACAGAGCAGAGAGACGGAGAGAGCCTTACTGAAAGGCGACTCGGAGGAAAGCATGTTCTACGACCGCTCTGTGGATGAACTTTCAGGCCATGAGTCTAGTTTAACAGATGAAGGGATTGTGACAGAGCCAGAGACAGGCCCAAGTGACCCCTCTGAAAGGTCATTCCTGGGCTTAGCAGGGGTTAATTTGGGGTCACGAATTGCTAAGGATGTGCTCGGGCAGCCTGTCACCGTATGGAAGCAATCGGCTCTCCATCAGGCTGAGGGGTTTAAGCAGGAAAGACAGGAGATGACAGAGAACACCGGGAATTGTACAAATCGTCTGAACGATGTCAACATACCTCCCTCCTTGCCTCATCCTGCCCGCATGGCTGAGAGTGACAGTATCATCATGGAGCTGAGCAGCACTGCTGGTATCAACAATGTTAACACTGCCATTGAGGAGATCAACGCCAACAGCGCTGTGTTGCAGAGGTCCGCTGGCACCACAGGAGGAGGACTTGAAGCCCCGGCAACACCCAGTTCTATCCGTCGAAGGCGTAAGTTCTCCCCTTCTGGGATTCACAACACAGGCTCTGATTCCAGTAATGGCAGTAACGCAGAGTCAACAATAGCAGCTGTTGGAAATGGGGAGTCCACAGTCTACCGCTCTCTCAGTGACCCCATGCCTCAGCGGCACTGCTCTGTGACAGAAGAAGGGAATAGCAATTTTTCCTCTGTAGACAGCAACCTACTTGGATCCCTATCTGTCAAAGGTGGAGGTGGTGCTCCAGATGCCTCTGCTGTGGCCACGTTGTCAGAATACAAGGGCAGTGTGGCCAGTGACTTGTCAGTTTACAGTGATGGCGGGCTCCGGGATGATGCCGTTCATGACTACAGCGGGGTGATCAGGAGCATTGTGGCTGAGCCTGGTGCGATGGACAGACTGATGACAGACGACCATGGCAAAGCTCCTAAGAAGAAGTCGTTCAGTGACCCCAGTCGCCGAAGTGACGTCCCTTTACTTTCCCAGAATGACCCTCAATTTAAAGGTCAGACTGGCAGCACTGAGCCAATCGGGGAGTTGGATCAACCTGGTCAGATCCCACCTTCCAGCAGTGAGCCAATCCTGAGTGAGCAGAGAGCGGAACGGTGGGAGCCAGAAGGGAAGCCTAAACATGCATTGCTGCCACAGTCAAACATAAAAGTCAAAGCTCGTTCCCAGTCTGAATGCACCCCTCACTCTGAAAACCATGATGATGATGACGATGATGATGTAGACCAAGATGGAGAAGAAGTGGAGGTGCAGAAGTTTAACTTTAACCTCATGCTGGCTGAAGTTCTGTCGCCCAGAATGGTTCGTCGGCCCACCAGAAAGCGTCCAAACAGGCTGGCTCAGTTTTTCCCTCACGAGGACCCATTTGAGCCCTCAGAACTGGGTTCAGAGGAGCGGGAAGACCACGGTGACCACACCCCTTCCCTTCCCACACTACAATCCAAACCCAAAACGAGATCCAAGCATGTCCGCCACGCCAGCGAACCTGCCACCTTTCTGCCCATCTCCCCACCTCCACAACTCCAGCCACTGAAGGAAGTGGACTCCTTCTCCGCCCCACCTACTGCAGAGCCTCCAACCTCGAGCAAACCTCCAGGAGACGGGGCCCCATCTCTGGAGACTGTGACCCAGAAATATATTCTGGAACTGAGCACTGCTGAGGGTCCAGGGCCTCCTCCAGCAGCCAGGGATGGAGCAGAAGGTTCAGTGTTGGCTTTGGAGGGGCCCAGCGAGACCAGCACCAGTGGAATTACAGAAGCTGGACCACAGAAGAGGAACACAGAGGACACTACAGCCACAGCTGCCCCACAGAAGACCAAGCCCAGAGTGGTGAGTCCACTTAACCATTTTAAATGGTGTGTGTGTGTGTGTGTGCGTGCAAGTGAAAAGCTGGCATGATCAATGCTCTCTTGTTGCATGGTGTCTTTGGTTTCTGATGATTCCTGGTTTTAAATTTGGTTTGTGTTTGACCGAGAGACAAACAAGTGATTTGTATTTGGCTTTTTTCGAATGTCTCAAATATGGAGGGGAAACTGGATTTGTATTTTAATAATGTAAGATAAATGGGGTTCGAGGTGATACCAGTTGTCTTAAAAGATCTCATAATGTTTTCCTGTATAGTTGGCTTGTTCTCATGGTTTCATAGCTACACCCAAAAGTGCATGCATGTGCCCTGCCCTGTGCCTTTTTTATGAAGTGAAGTGAATCAGGACCCATATGGTAAATTTCAGAGTCCATTTAGGAGCCGTACTAAAATACAGAAGCCATTAAAGGCTGAACAGTGTTATACAAACATCAGAGGATGTTATTAGTTTGATTAAACAAATCTCAGACAAAGGGCATTAAGGAGTGGACCGAGGCCTGCTGCGTGTGTCTGTTTTCATTTATTTGTTTCATTCAATATCGATTGTCTCTGTGCCAGAGTCATAGAAGAGGGAATAGAATAAACAGTGCACCCAAACACACGGTGTGTGTGGATGTGTATTCAATGCTGCATTTACTCAGTCGTGTCTAAACAGTTGGAGGCTTCTGGCTTGTTCCATCATAGCAATACAGGTTAACGGATTGACCGTTGACCAAAAATCTATGTAAGGAGGATTATACTTAACAATTAACTGACAATCATTTTATGTTTTTCAAACCACCACCAGGTAGAATAAGAAGTATATGATAAACGTACAATGTGCTAGAAACTTTAATGCACCTAAACTAATGCAAGAACCGAACAGATGGATGCACACACTTGTTTTGTAAGGTTTGTTAATTGTAGCTAATTTGGAGGTTTGGCTTGCGTCACAGTGCATTGTGGGAATCGGATATGTCTGCCTGTGCTTTTCAGTGTCTATGTTATTCATTGCCATACACACATGACCTCTCCTGGGGGTCTTTGCCTGAAGTCTAAGTTATTATACAGTCATGGGCGTGATGCTGAATATGTGTGGAGAAAGTTAAAAACAACACTGGGATTACCATCCTGAGCTCAGGACGGAACACATTGATATAGATTAATATTATTTCCATCTATTGCCCCGGTATTTATTAGTTTTTGATTGTTTAATCCTTTGGCCCACTGTCCTTCCTTGTTCCAGTAGAGAATGTAGCAGTAGCTGGCGAGTGACCTCACCAGGCAGGAAATGGGTTTAGGGAAATGGGAAGTTGTTGTGGTTACTGAAGTGTTTGATGATGTCCAGAATTACCGGCCTCTGTGTGTGTGTGTGTGTGTGTGTGTGTGTGTGTGTGTGTGTGTGTGTGTGTGTGTGTGTGTGCGCATATTGTTTGCCTGGAAACTATCAATGGCTTGTTTAAACGCTGGATGCCCAAAGTTTTGCCAACACTCTGTGTTTAGAGCACTGCCCTGGTGTGTGTGTGACTGAATGTAATAACTGTGCCAAGCTAAAAGAGTGTGGTTTGTTTCACCCTCGGCACTTTGCATGCATTCTGACATCAAAGTCTGTCATTCATTTGATCTTTATCTGATTTACTTTTCTTCATTGGGCCTTTTTAACTTTTTCTCTCTAGGTATCGATCCAGATGTTGGGTCAGTCAACCTCTATGGTCTAAGTCCAAAATACTATCAGTATTTAGCATTTCCAGCTCATGCCCATCTCCATGTGTCTTAATTCTCCAGCATTCTTCCAATATGTTATCTTATTCTGCTCTTTGCTGTATTTCTTGAGTCTCTGGAACATTGCAGTGAAGTGAGGTCATAAAGTTTGTCTTGGTGTGAGGTAGGCTGCTGTGCCAAATGTCAGGTAGAGAGAGAGAGAGAGAGAGAGAGAGACGATAAAGGAAGAGAGCTGGAAAGAAAACGCTTGCTGGCTAAAAAAAATGGTTACAGGATCAAAATAGAACTGAGAGAGAGCTGAAGAATGAAACAGTGGTTGAAGGAGGGGGAATGAGGGAATGAGAGGTAATGGAAGACGACTGTAGAATAAGGCTGTTTTTTACTTGAAACGGAGGTGGGTCATAAGTACAATATCTAATTAGCAATCTTGGTATGTTTGAAAACCATAAAGAAATGCTACGCAATTTATTTTTTTGGGGCTTCATTAGAACAAATCTCTATAACTTGGTCTATAAGTGTATGTTGTACTCTCAACGTTTTGGTTTCTCACCTTGGGAAAGATTTTTGAAATGCACAACATTAATTTAGATGTAAAAACTCTGATTTAAGTCATCTTCATAAAGGGAGAGATATCTTTATGATAGTGTTGTCACCCCAACTTGTGTGTGTGTGTGTGTGTGTGTGTGTGTGTGTGTGCGTGTGTGTGTGTGTGGGCACACTACTGTTTGCGTAGTCACTTTAACAGCTACTAGCAGGAATGCGGTCCATCTTTACTTCTCCTCAGCTACTTCCAAAAAGAGCTAAGGAGTCTCAAGGAACAACTGTCAACTTAAAGAAAACAGTCTCAAATTAGCAACGTTTAAACCACATCAACATTCAATTATATAAACACGACTATCTGGTCAATCACTCAGTACCAATTGTTGGTCGTTTGAAAAGGATAGCCGCCATCGTAATATGTTTTTGTGCTTCTTTCATGTCCTTGAAATGAACAAATGGCAGTGTACCACACTCTTTCTTAACAACTTGAAGACAAGAGAAGGAGAAACCTAAAGCCAGAGAGAAAGGAAGAAGACAGACATTTTGGTTTGTGCTCCGTTCTGCGTGGATTAGTTCTAAAAGCACAGTGTTTATAGCTTCAGATTTATGACTGACTTTGTTTTATCAGGCCACCCACATGGAATCAAATACTTTCTCCTTGTCGGGTCCTTTCTGCTTCAGTCCCATTACAATCCCCACTCTTCTCTAGATGTAGTAAATGCCGAAGTGGAGCAGTAAAGGTCGAAATATGAAAAATGATTATGATGCAAAACAACCTTTTTAGAATATGGATGTTTTTAGACAATCTCTGTTAAACAACACAGTGATTGCAATATTTGGTTAATTTGTTACATCTTTGATTAAATGTCACTGATGGTAAAATACTTGGGAAACAAAATCATGCTATTGTTGTGCATGTGCAGAAAAAGAAGAGGCTCAATATTATAACGCAGAAAGCAATCAAAATGAGCTTTTACCGTACAGGAGACATTTCTATTTATTAAATATATCATACCTCTCAAATATGAAAAACCTGAAAATGACCTCTGTTCTGTAATCAAAATGCATCATCAATTTTTTATTTTTATTTTGTGATCAATGGAGGGTTAGGAGCTTATCCAATAACTTGCTCTTTTGAACGCAGACTTCACAGGAAAGTTCAAGGACACATTGCATGGCCACACACGTAAAGGACACAGTGTAGGTGTTCAGGGTTCTTTTCTAACATGCAAAGGTCATCCCAGGTTTAGTGACGCCCAAAAAGTGAACGATGCTGAGCGAGGTAAAGGTGAAGGTGAGATGAAAGGATGAGGTTGTGGTTTGTTCTAGTTGAAGGTTGCCATGACTAAGCAGGCAAAGAGGAAGAGCGGTGATGAATCAGAAGATCAATCAGCCACACCGGAGGCGGCTTCTGATTGTCGACATTTTGAGTTTACTTCCGCAAGCGGAGGTGGAAAACTGTATCTAAAAGATGAATGGATCGTTGTGTGTTATGGTGTTGAGAGAATGTGATGACATGTTTTATGTTCTTATTATGGTCCTTAGAGAGCAGAGAACTTTGGGGAGAGAGCGTCTCCTACCCCCCGCCATCTTGTCCTCTACTCAAACACTAAATATTTTGCCTGTCTCTCACACGCACAATATTGCTCTTGGGGCAGGCACAACAAAAATGTTTTGTGTTCCTCCAAGTAAGAGCGTATGTGTGTGGTTGATTTTAATAATGGACCTATTTTGTTTGACGGGGGGAATTTCAGAGTCGATAAAGTCATTTGTAATCAATTGTGTATGTGTGTGTGTGTGTGTGTGTGTGTGTATATATTTAATCACAGAGTTTGTTTGTGGTTCAGCCACTCCAGGTATCCATCTTCTCATCCTCTTTTTATGTTTTGTAGACGTATAAGACTTGCTTACCGCTCTTGTGTCAGTGTTGTAATTATGCAGCTAGTTAGCTTAGCATAAAGACTGGAAACAGAGAGTGATGCTAGCCTGACTCCAAAGGTAACAACATCCACCTCCCAGCACTTCAACATCTAACTAATTAAGACATTGTGTATTGTTTTTGTTTAATCAATTAAATAATAACCTGAAAGTTGAAGACCAAATTTGGTTTTACAACGCATACAAGCAGTATTTTCTTGCAGTCCCAGTTAATTGAGAAAATATCCAGCACATAATCCCTCCTGTAGCATGTCAAAATGTGTTTTTTACACGGTGAACTTGAGACATGCTTGGGGACTTTTTTTTTTTTACCTTTTGTACAGAGCCAGGCTAACAGTTTACACTCTTTGTTCTAAGCTAATCAGCTGTCGGCTCCAGCTAAAGTACGTAGCAAACCAATATGAGTGCTATACAACTCTTAGCAAGAAAGCAAATGTAGCGTATTTCTCAAAATGTGGAACTATTCCTGTTTATTCCTAAATAATACAGACCACATGTATCTTGTACTAGGAATATTTTATTATAACACCAACATTATTCAAATAGCCCGAGTGGTTGCAGAGATATACCTATTTTAGTTTGGGTATGCAATTTTCGAACAGAGGCCTAAAAATAGGTGGGTTTTCAAAAGGTAAAAAACGCATACAACCTCGACTCAAACAAACAAATCACATGAGACCTGAGACTCCATCTGGTTTCTCACAGTTGGAAAACAACTCTGTGGGGAAGCTGTTCTGGATGTCCTTGCCCTTGGTTGGTGACAGTTGCAATGCTTTGAAAATCTTTAACGTTCCCTTTTAAGGCTAGTGTAGCTCGCCAGTGGAAAGGCATGACAGTTAAACCTGTGAGGAATGGGTTCCTCTTCAACCTTCTTTGCCTCTTTGTTATCCTCATCTATTGTCCCAGTCGCTGCCCTCCAGACTGGCTCTTTCTAACTCTCTCAGTCTGTGTGGATCCACCCAGTGTAATTACAGAGCAGTTTGCTTATGTAAGGAAAGCCTCCTCTGAAACAGCACTTTCTAGCACAGCTGCCTTTTCAGCTTTTTTTTGTGCACAGGCAGATTTCTACATACTAAAATGTGTGTGTGTGTGTGTGTGAGACATACATAATGTATGATGAATAATGGGTTCACATGATTCTTTTGCTTCTTTGAAAATGGGTCGTCTGTTGAAGACCATTTTTGTCTGTGTATACAGCATTGTATATCTTTGGCCCTCAGTTATGTGAGTCTTTCTTGTAGTTTACATCTACAGCCCATGCGGCCACAAAGATGTCTAATGTGAGAGTTTCGTTGATGATTCACCTCATGCAGGGCTGCACTGCTTGCTGCCATGTTCTAGGTGGAATCGCCTCAGGTTTAAATTACAGCTGATGCTAATTGGTTTCTCCAAAGAGAAGAAAAGGAAAGAAATAATAAAGCTACTGTTAAAATGCCCCAAAATACTTAATATGCCACAAAACAATCCATTACAGGTACACAGAAGAAGTCGAGGGATAACTACTCACAGATTGGGTCTATTAGATTTTCCTGTCAGCATTTAATTTAATAGTCTGGTGAGCACCAGGCTATTATGTTTGTGCGAGGTAAAGAGAGAAGTTAGAAATGGCGATTAACTGCATTATTGTCATTCTACACCACTCGAAAAAAGCTAGTTGCTAACTGTTAGCCAGTGAAGGATGCCTGGCTGTGCAAAAATGCTTATCTCTCCATGAAGCTAATGAAATGCACTTACCATTCCTGCTTGCCTCCTAAATTTTCTAATCGTATGACTTTGTGGACCTTGAAAGGTGTGAATCCGGTTGTAAACAGCTCATTTTACTTTTTATTTTTGAACATTTCTAAGTCCAGTATGTGATTGCTCAGCTCGACATTACAGCTCACTTTATCAACCAGTGAGCTGCTTACTGTATGACGTACTCGGCTGTGTGTATTGTTGATCAGTCAGGGCATCCATTGCAATCTGTACATTGTATTTTGAGTTGCTTTTAATGTAGAAAATGAATAAGCGCTGTACTAGATCTCCAAAGAGGTTGGTTTTTCGACAACCCAAGAAAAATAGTTAGTCAAATAGTATTTGTCAGATGGCCTAACTTGGTTATGGACACACTCAAAAAGCAGTGGACAGCCTAATGTTACATTAATATTCATGCATATGCTAGTATGGTTTTGTGTATGCGCATATCTCTCCGCGACAGATTGTCATGGACGTTTTTCGTGTGTATCCCACATTCGCTCACACAATAGAACAACTGTGTCACCAGTGCAACGTGTAGCATAGCATAGTTTACGGCGTGGTCGGACACACACACACACACACACACACACACATATATACAGGGTTTAGGCCTAGGTCTGTCTGTGGGTTGACTGGGCTGCGGAGTCCTATTCTCTCATTTGTCTTTTTGTCATTCAGAGAAACATGACAGTAGAAACACTCAGCTTTTTCCTCCCTGCTCTGTTTCGGTCCTTGTCTTCTTCTCACCCTCTTCTTCATCTGTCTAATGGCATCAGTCCGCCGGTTTGGATCATGCTCTAGCTGCCAGTTGAGAAAATCTCATCAAAATGGGAACGGGAGAAGCTGGAAGTGTCGTAGCGTTGCTCCGGAGTGGCTGCTGGGATCCCGGATTAAGGCGCAGGGAGAGGAGGACTATTGGAGAAGAGAGACGGGAGCAGCTCGGGACAAGGCAGCCTCACAGGCAGGTGGTTTTGGTCCTCTGTGTGTTGGATGCAGTTGACAGTTGGTTTGTTTGACTCACATCTTTCTTTATGTTTGAAGAAAGAAAGATCAAGTTAAGTAGTCTCGGACTTTGTGACAAAAAATGAATACCAGCAAACCCTGGGTTGTTTAATTTTTTTATTTGAACGACATAAGTGTTATTTTTTTAAGTACATACAACATTATTTTATGTCTATGTATTGTGTGTGGGTCGAGTGTGCGAAATTGGAAGTTAGATGAACCTTGTAATGTTTAGCTCTGCTGCCATCATGTACGCTTGACAGTGACATCATCCCTATCATGTGGATTTACTCATGACGAACCTCCATGGTGTCACGACATCATCCACAGTACATCGATGACGTCACTGTAGGGCTTTGTCGAGTTCACGTACCCCTCTGGTTCAGATTGTGTTTTTGCGGTCGGAATTTAGTCCCATGAGTTTCCAGTTTTTCAAACTATTGTCAGGATTAGCAGAGGAGACAATTGAACAAATTCATGCAGCAATACATTTATCAAAAGTAGAAGGATACACTTTTTGCATCAAAATGGTTCATTGCATATTTCCAGCAGCAGTAAACTAGGTTACTGTAGCATAACATAATTGCAGTATTATCATCAGCCGCCATCGTGCCTGAACAAAATAAGATGAGCGCAGAACTTTACAGGTAGTACTACACTTCCAGGAAAATCTTAATGTGTGTGTTTATGTCGAGGAAATAGATGCTTGAGTTCAAAGTAATGTGAGACATACTTTGATCACTGTGCTGACGTTTTGTGGCATGACTAGTCAGAATTACTCCCCACTACACCTCACCTGCAAATTATTGGTCAAGCAACACTGCAGACTAGACACTTTTCACAAGTCACCTTTTGAATATTTATTTAATAATAGTTTATTTCTTTGTTTATCTGCCTACTAAGGCTTTTCTTTCTGCTGGTGTAGAGAATGCACTCGCCACAGATGACAGAATATTGAGACAAACATTGTTTCAATTCTCTTTTTCTTCTCGTTAATCCCACATTTAGTAAAATACACAATTATGGAGCAGTGCAAGATCTCCACATTGGCATTGCACGTTTTAGTTTTTTCGAGTTGTTTTGTTTTTAAAGTCCAAAAGAGTGACCCGGTTCCCTCCCCCTCTCACAGGTGAGCGTTGAGAGGCTGGATCACTCTGGCCGCTGCCAACCTTTGTACTTAAGTAAAACATTTTGTCCCAACGAGCTGAGTTTTCACAAAACTATGAGTCAGCCTGAAAATATGTTGACCTTACGTCAACCGAGAGTGTGTGTGTGTGTGTGTGTGTGTGTGTGTGTGTGTGTGTGTGTGTGTGTGTGTGTGTGTGTGTGTGTGTGTGTGTGTGTGTGTGTGTGTGTGTGTGTGTGAGTGAGAGAGAGATTTGGAATGGGATAAATACAGAGCCATGGGAGTGATGCCAAATCATATTTCTGAAAATATGATTTTTTTCTGTCTGACTCTTACCTTCACTTTCCCTTCGTCACTCCTCTTATCCGTGCTTTGGTTTGCTAACAGATAGATTTAAGAGTTTTTAACAAGCTCATACAAACAGAACTGTCGGACTTGGTTCCCAACATTTTGGGCTTTTGACCCTTTAAACACTGTGAAATGATTCCTTCTTGTATTATTTTATTTAAAAACAGAATTGTGTGTGTGAACAACACTTGGTTTCAGTGACTGTGAGAAATCTATGATAAGAAGCCATTACAATGTCACTCATATCAGTTCTCCATGTTTTCTCTGCTAATGCTAGTTATTGTTTGCATGTGCCAAAGAGCACAGAGTTTTTAAGGGTGTGTTTCGCTAATAGAGTGTTTAAAACCTCTATAAACTTAATTGGGTTAAGGTTCTTGGAGACACAGTTGGTTAGGAGATGTTTTGCATTGGCTTGTAAATAAAACATTGTTTTTGTTGCACAAAATAAACAAACGAGCCATTTCAATCAGAACAGACTTCATTTAGAGGGAAACAATGTTTTTGTACACACAAGATGAATAGTGAAGAGTCTTTGGCGATTTGACTCCTTCATTACGTATTATATTAAAAGGGGGTCGTGATATTGTGGTTTGATCAGGAATATTCCCCTTGTAGTCTAGACACTGGTGGTGGTGGTGAAGGGAGTTGCTGAAGAGTCGATGATGAGGATCAGGACTGGGCACTGAATATGATGGAGACTGGGGGTGAATGGGGTGGAGGAGGGCTGCATTGGCTCATACGGAAATGACAACTGACAGCAGCAGAGACGAGAACAGTTTTAACATTTGACAGCAAGGCTTAAAGGAGATGGAATCTGTTTGGTTTTAAAAGTGCTGGCAGGCGGATTTTGTTACCTTTGGACGAAGCCAGTCTATCCTTTTCCCCTTGCTTCCAATCTTTATGCTAAGCTAAGCTAACTGGCTGTAGCCTGCACATTTTAGATCTAATTCTCAGCAACAAAGAGAATACAAAGCTTATGACTGAATGAGAAAGGAGAAATCCAGGACATAAATTACTTTTCAACATTTTTCTTTCAGTGTTTCACCTCTTCAGGCCATTAGAAACTGTTAAAAATCGGTTCAACTGCTCGCAACAATATTGGACAATATGCAATCTGGATTTTTCAGGATCAAGTTTAGGCGTCAGGGAGCCACCGCTTTAAAGAAGTGAACGCCGTGGCTCATTACAAGAGCATTTATAAACATTATAGATGCACTAATGCCGAATTTTATCCCAAACTAATCAATCCTGCGACCTTAACCCTCAGAGTCACCATGAGTGATGGAGTTGCAGAATCATCTTTAATGTGTCATGACTTCATTTTGGCATAAAAACTGCTGCTGATTTGAAATACTTGAACCAGAAACAACAGTATTAAAACATTTCCGGTGACACCATCTGCTTATGTAACTGATCTTGGTCGAGTGTAAGTGTGTGTGTGTGTGTGTGTGTGTGTGTGTGTGTGTGTGTGTGTGTGTGTGTGTGTGTGTGTGTGTGTGTGTGTGTGTGTGTGTGTGTGTGTGCTGACCTGCTGTCCCTCAGCGGTCTCTTGCCAAATATAACAGCAGTAATCATTAAGGCAATAATGATGGTTGATGATGATGACTGCCATTTATCTTGAGATTGGAAGTGTGTGTGTGTGTGTGTGTGTGTGTGTGTGTGTGTGTGTGTGTGTGTGTGTGTGTGTGTGTGTGTGTGTGTGTGTGTCCGAAAGTATGTTTGAAGGGCTCACACAGAGCTCCCATCACCCAATGACAGCTCGGGGTTTTGTGGGTAATCGGGCCGGTCTTTCCTAAAACAATGTAGTCTTTCTTCACTCCTCAATAGGCTTCTTATTTTCAACCAGCCCTCAACTTTTCCCCCCTTCAAACATTTGATTCACCAGTTGGCATTTCAATTGTGTGGTTCTGAAATGTTATTGTGAAAGGAGAAATTATTTAAGGTTCACACAGTGTGCTACAGAGATGCCATTCCTATTAAACGTCACTGGAGCGCATATTTAGTCGAAGATTGTCAGACTAGAACTAAATCTTGGAAACCGATCTCCGGTGTAATAAAAACAGCACGATTTTTTTTTTCGCCATTTAGGGACCTAGAAAAATATGCTTGTGTTAAAATTTCAGGATCCAAAACTACTAGTTCAACAACCACAGGTGAAAATATAACAGTTGGTCTGACAGCTACACACACTCATTATAGCATTCATATGAATTTACTGTCACTATTTTCATGTCATCTGGGTCACATGTCCGTTGTAGCTCTGGTCACCACCAGTCACAGATCAGAGGGTCTATCTGAAGCCATCTATTTATTGTGTAGTGTTATTTATATTTATTCTTAACAACTTTGTATATTAAGTATCAAAAATAAGAGATGAGAAAGTATCATGGATTGATAACTTTGTATGTATTGGCAGGTATTTGCACCATATACCACTCTCTTTCTTAGAGGCACGTTTTCACAAAAGCCACTTTAATTTTATTTTTTTACAGAAATCCGGCAATACTGCGCATGTTTTGCAACATCTGATGGCAGCAGATGTTTTTTGGGAAACGGCGTCAGAGATCTGGAGTTTGAGCTCCAGATGGTTGTAGGTTCTTGTGATCGGCCTTTTTAGAGTCCATTGCTCAAACTATTCAAAACAAATATTGGCCAATAACCACAGAAGCACCGTTATTATTTAGTGGAAGTTCATCATTGCAGTGCAGCTACAACTCTCACTGAGAAGTTTCAAGGTTGTGAATGAAGGCTGAGCAGACAAAACACAGATGCCATGTTCCTAAAAATAGTTCACAATCTGACCTTGAAGTTTCAAACAATCTTTCGAGGCTTGAAGTAGTGCATCCAGCCGCCGTTTTGATTTCAAAATGTTTTTATCGTGTTCACATTTTCTGAATACAAATTGTTTACATCATTTGACCAAACATTAAACAGGCCTCTCTTCAGCCTGATGAAGAAGCTGATTACCAGTTTGCTCCACTTCACTATTCAATCTGTGTCCAATAGAGAAACACGTTTCTGTGAACTTACTTAGAGAAGCGTTTCCTCGGAGCATTTATGTTTTTCACGTCAGGCGTGGACATATGCAGATTTAGGAGCTGGCATCTCTATGAGTTGTCTTTCAACAACCTGCATAGCTGTGTTCGTCTCACCCACGTCAACTTCCTGCTAATAGTTTTGTCGCTATTCCTCTGGCTCTGGTTGAGAAGATGACCTCATTCTTCATGAAGCCGATTGGCTTGGTTGTTTCTCCATCTGCCGTTATAGTTGGAAACCTCTTGTCTGTTGAAGATACCTGACTTCTTCAGACATTGAGCGACTGCAGCTCAGGTTTCTGTCATGATACCGTTCAGCTTAACGTGAAAGAAAAGACTGGTGCAGCAACACAACTGTCTCTGTAGAAAACCGTATTGTTTGCCTTTGAAACCAAGCCTGTGATCTATGTCACTGTCTGCTTTGTAATGAGGCAGAACTGCCACCACGATAATAGATGGCTTCAGCTCTGCACTACTTCATACAGACTTGAATAACCTATTCTTTATATTTGGAAAACATGCGGTATTGGCTTTTAATTTGAAAAATGTGTGCAGAGGTGAAAACAACATGGATGCTGCCTTTTAAGGAACTGTTTCCACTGTGTTATCCTTCTTGCATGAACCATAATTGTCTTCATTGAGAGGGCAGGGCAGGAAGTGGGTTTGGGGGAGGCATTTTACACACACACACACACACACACACACACACCCTTGCATATAGCAAAGAGACAGTGGGAGCTCTGCTGCTTTAAAAGACCAGAGTACTTTTTTAAAGCCACTTTACTGTATTTAAGATAGACAGTGATGGAGCTGCGCACTTGAGAAAGATGATGGCCGCCCGTATGTGTATACTTCTTCGCCCATGGCAACCGTGTGTGTGGGACGTGTGTGTGTGTATGTTGCCGTAGAAATGTGGTGACATCAGAGGGGCTAGTGTTTCTGTTTGAGGGAAGAAGGAGGAGAGAAAAATGTCAGCACAATAAAACAAGTTTGCATCTCTTCCCCACCTTTCTGTTCACCTCATCCGTCTGTCTGCTGTCATACTTTCAGCCCCCCAACCTTTCTCACTGAGATCATTGTTCTACGTCAGTCTCTCTCTCTTTCTTTCTGACCCTGTCTCCGTCTTTCTCCTTCTGTCTCTCTCACCTCTCTCGCTCTATTTTTATCCCCTCTCCCACTGAGCTCACATCTGGATCTTATTGACAGAGTGAACAGCCCTTCAGCCACTAAAGACTCCTGTGTGTGTGTGTGTGTGTGTGTGTGTGTGTGTGTGTGTGTGTGTGTGTGTGTGTGTGTGTGTGTGTGTGTGTGTGTGTGTGTGTGTGTGTGTGTGTGTGTGCCTGGCAAAGTCTGGCAGACCTAAATATAAACGGCTCTTGATGAAAAGAGGATTTAACCAAAGTCACACGTTTTTTGTGTCACGCCCCTAATTCCAGGTCATTTGATCAAATACTGTGAATAATGCAGATTTGAACATAATTTCACACAAATATAAGAAATTGTGATTTTTATAACATCATCTGAGGTTTCCAGTTGTTTAAAAGGGACATTACATGTTGACAAGCTACACTGTAAAGGAAGGTCATAGTTTTTAAAGTGATGCTCTCTTGATTTCTTATAATGATAACAATATTTAACTTTCCTAAGTAGAGCTTATAAACACTGGTTTCTTTCTGATGGATGCCTGGAGAACGTCTACTGTCTTTTAATAATTGTTTACCAAACATAAACTATCCAATATGAATCAGATAACAGAAGTAAAATATAAAGCTACTTAAAGCATCTTTGTGTGTGGAGAGTCTGGCCTTTGTTTTTCGGGGGGGGGGGGGGGGTTGAATAATACTACTACTAATAATAATGTGTATTGTAAGGGTATGCAGCTGTGGATGTTGTTACTTTACATATAATCATGCAAAATGTTGCAGTTTTTCTCCAGCATATTTGAGCTAAAATGAGTTGTGCACCGTTGAGTCACCGACTGTGTTAATGCAAAGCTTTAGCTCGTCTTTACAGCTTCAACATTTCTCTCTGAACCTCTTAACCCAGCATTCTAGTCAGTCTCAACGAAGCATTTGTGTCAGATTATAAATTAAAGCTACACTTGAGAGGTTTTTAGGTGATATTTTGCCACTGTGATTGTAAAGTGCAATTACACTGACATATAAGACTTATATTTCAAAGTTACTGCATGAGTGAAAATGCCAAACGTCTCAACAGAAAACAAGCCTTGTGCTATCTTTTGCTGCAAGACACATTGCTAAGTGACTGGGATGGCAAACATGGCCGTGCACAAAGTACACCATAAATCTGACAACCACCTCAGGCCCCGGGCCCTGAAAAACTTCTAATTCCAGTTTGAGGTGAGCAACCTCCTCCAGGGCCGACACCCAAACTTTTGACCTTTCATCCTTCACCTCTGTGGCAGCTAAATGCTACACGTATTAACCCAAATGAAAGTTAACAGCTAGTTACAAGACAGGTTCTTATCTTCCTAATGACAGGCTGTAGTCCGGGTAGAAAAAAAAAACTCGGAAGAGGGGGAGAGACTCTTTTGCAGTGAGAGAGGGTCAACTTGGGTAAGACAAATATAATATATAAATCCGAGATCAGTTCAATACTTATAATAATGAAGGACAGTTATGGATGAGGCTCAGTGTGAATCATGGCAAACAGTCTCTCTGGCTCCTTTGCATTTGAGATCCTTGTAACTCTATTCTGCATTTAAGGCCACAACCTAGAGATATGGACTTGTGTTTTCCACAGTAACTATCGTGGTGTGTGTGTGTGTGTGTATGTGTATGTGTGTGTGTATGTGTATATGTGTGTGTGTGTGTGTGTGTGTGTGTGTGTGTGTGTGTGTGTTTTGTGCTCTATTAATAGGAAGAGGAATGGCATAGGCCTGGGAATGTTGTCCTCTCCGGAAAAACAAACTTGTCTTTCCCCCTCTGTCCCTCTCTCTTTCTCTGCCTCTCAATGAGAGATAGGACTGACATGATGGGGAGGGAAAGAAAAATGACAAGATACGGAGAAGAGGGAGGAAGATGAGAGAAGGGAGGGGTTGGCATTTTCCACGCGGAAAAGATAATATTATTGTCGTTGAATGCAGCTGCAACCATTTTTGTTGACTACCTGGTGTTGATTCCTTCTGTGTGAGTGCATGGACTAACAACACATTCTGGTGTTTGATTTGGAAGACTTATTGACTTTACATGTGGCTGATAGTCTGGACTGAGACTTTGCTCTGATATGAGTAAAACAGAACTTTGCTGCAAAACCAGACTGCCCCTGCATCTTGGCTTCTCAGCCATCTCCAGCATTTTTGGCTTTTTATTTAAACGCTGCGTTCCTCTCTTTCTTTCTCCTTATTCGACTGTGCCTGCATCTTGTTTGAATATAACTTGAATTGTCGATTGACAAAAACAATCGGGGGTTCCATGTTTACGTGGATTGAACCATGCTATGTGATCATCAAGGTAATAATGTTGAATGCTTTTATTAATGCAATGTGTATTGCAAGTTCACAAAATATGCAGGATTAATAAAACTGCACAGTGTCGACCCAACTGTCAACTATTTTTGGACCTGACTGTTTATGTTCTGTACTGATATGTGTATTTACACAGAACAGACCTCCTTGTACAGTATGTGCGGATGGATGCATTGTGTATGTTTGCGTCTGATGTGTGTGTTCATGCAGACACGCTACCTTGATTCCTGCATTCCTGTCATTTGGGCTCAGGCCAGAGAATTCTGGGAAGCAGACTGCTGCAACGAGGAGGGAGGGAAAGAGGAAAAAGAAGAAAAGAAAGATCGAGAGGATTCTGACTTGCGATTCCTTCCATTCTGAGGCAGAGATCCCAGGGGTTATTTGTGTCCCCTCTGAGGATCCGTAGCCCAAAACAAGCTGATTGTGATGTAATCTCGTCTTTTTTTTCTCTTAATTTCTCCTCTCCCTTCCTCCTCTCCACACCCTTTTCATAAAAAAAAAAAAAGAAAATCTTAAATGCTCAGCACAAGAAAGGCTTCATCCCTTGTCACCCAGGGGACTGAGAATATAAAGCAAGAGTTCTCTTAATGAACTGAACAATATCGACCACATTAAGCAGTTCCTGGCAATTTACATTAAACGATATTGCAAGTATTCTGTTGAAGTGTGTTTTAAATACCACAGATATTTAAAAGCGCCATAGAGTGGATAATTAGGTGTGGATTTTTGGAAAGCGGTAAAACTCTGTGGCAAAGAAAGGAACCGTAAGTTTTAGTTTAGGCAGTGTGCGCTCACTGATCTAATCGCTCCCTCTGAGAGCAACTCTGGGACCGAGCCCGTATCTCTCACACTCACACTCACACACACACACACACACACACACACACACACACACACACACACACACACACACACACACACACACACACACACACACACACACACACACACACACACACACACACGCAACACTGCCATATAAGGAGAGAGTGAGAGGGAATCGGGCCGGGTTGAAACATGGGGTCTCTTTTCTTCTCTCCTTTTTTTTCTCCCCATTTTTCTCTGGATATCCTGAAGTTCACTGGCAGCTCTCTTTCGTATTCATGTTATCATCTTCCGTTTTAGTTTGCTCTCTCAACCCTCTCATACTTTGCCCTCCTCCAAAACTGTTCCTCTCTCTTTCTCTCAGCAGATGCTACACACCCAGTTCTTTGGAAAGAGCTCTCTGTAACATTTTTAACATCTCCCTTCCTCTCCGGCTTTACTCAAGAGTACACATTAACTAAACGTCCCACTGCTCGCCAGCCAGCCCCTGTTCAAACACACCATAGACATTAGCCCAGTCTAAACACATGGTTCACAGGAGTGTAAGGTCATTAGGAAATAAGTCATTTTTAATCTAGAGAACAAGCAAACAAAGGAGCACTTCCACTCCAAATCACTCAATGTGACAAATGCAGTTATTTTCTGCTCGGCTGTTTGTTCTCACTCCATTGTTGTTGCTCGCTTTCAGAAAGGCAGTAAGTTCAGTGGGACACTGTTAGGGAATATTTTGACAAAGCAGTGGTTAATGTGTACTGTAAAGATGACGGAGAGCACCCCCTGTGTGTGTGTGTGTGTGTGTGTGTGTGTGTGTGTGTGTGTGTGTGTGTGTGTGCGTGTGCGCAGATGTAGTGGAATGTGAGCAGTTATAAACGATCCTGGGAGTATCTGGTTGTGTGTGTCTGTAGTGGAGACAAAGACAATGTTTACCTTTTTTAGTTCTGTCCCAGTGGGAGCCCAGCTCATGGGAGGGTGGTCCTCAATCAGGTCCTCTTCTGTCCACGTGGACGTCGAGCACGAAGGAGCTCTTATGTTTGACATCACTCTTTCAGCACACGGCATTATGCAGGCTGATGTGCTTGTTGAACATACGAGCCGATAAGTGATTAATCTTGTGTTGACCTAAAATCAGCTCTTAAGCTACCTGTCGTATTTGGGCAGCTAAATAGCCTCTCTTGCTGAATAGCTTATGCATGTACACAGAGGACATTTTAAGACTTAGTCATAGTAGGAAAATAATTTTAAGCTTTATAAGATCCATCTGCTTTGGCGAGGACACTCTGAAGACAAGAGTTACATGTTTTTATCTATTCCTGGCCCCCCTGTCATGTGTTAACGTGGTTCACAGACAGTTTTCCAGTTGGACCTCCACGATGATGCCAGATGTTGTTGCTAGGAGATTGGGGATGCAGCTCTCTAGCGTGACACTGCAGGGTGAATGCGTGTGTGGTAGGTGCTGATCAGTGGGTGCCCTGAGCTGCTTTCTCTTCCATTCAGATATTTCTGTGGCAACCAGTGTTACATCACAACTGAGCGCCCAATAACAGAGCTCCATCTCTCTCTTTCCCCAACTCACCTGCCTTGGTGTCCAAACTGAAAGAGGCTCAAAAGACCCCCTCCCATTTGGTCGTTACGGATCCTTTAGGCCCTTTTTAGAGGGTGAAGTGACAACAGTAGCTGATCATATGTGTCTCAGGAATCACAGCTCGAAGCAAAGGGGTGCAGCAGCTACAGAAAAAGTGGACGTTGGTGCTGGTTCACGTATATGCAGTGGCCTCCTCCCTGCCGCCACTGCCTGTGTGACGACGCCACCACCAGGCTTTCATTTGACTATAAAGAAGTGGCAACTCCAATTTTTCTGGTCTTTAAAGACGCTCTATCTCCTTCTCCTGAAATGTATCGTGGTTGTCTGGATCATTGTCCATGCCTACTACTCATTATATGATCATTGAATCTGCTGTAACTGTGTTACGTTATTCATTCTGGTCACATGACATCTATTGCTTCTGTCCATCCGGGGAGAGGGATCCTCCTCTGTTGCTCTCCTGAAGGTTTCTTCCCTTTTTTCTCTGTGAAAGGGTTTTTTCTGGGTTTTTTTGGGGGGCCGCTCAGTCTCAAGGCTCGCAGTGTGCAACGATGTGAGTGTGATGCAGAGATCAGACAAAGAAGAGCGTCATGAGAGGGAGTTGTGAATGAAAAAAATTAGTGCAATTATGGAATTTCTCCGATCTCTTCAATCGGTATAAAAGAAGAAAAATAATAGAAATTGGTGCCACGCTGTCTTTTGTTTCTGTCCTCAGAAAAGTACATTTCAAGCCCAAAAATGGCTTTCTGTCTCAACTGTAATGAATCAAACCAGATGTTTGACAAATGATCCGCTCTGCTTCCTCATAAAACTTTTACTATTTTCAACTTTTTTCATTTCATGCTTTGTGACAAAACAAACACACCCCTCCAGGCTGCAAAGGGGAAGAGAACTGAGTAACGGCAATCTAATAAACCTGCCTTGCCCGGGCCAACTTGCGCTGACAGCATGCTTTTGTTTCCACAACCTGTGCAGCTGGGATGTAACGTGGCACTAAAGTACGAGGCTACATCGTAGCTGGGTGGGGTCACAAGTACAACAGACCACACCTGACCACACCCAGCTGCGATGTTGGGCGTTTTCAGTGGTTCAAGAGACTATTTAACCCATAAAGGCCGGAGCAGATGTGTTGTTCCTCCTTCCAAAATAGTGTGGAGCCATTCTTTATTAAAATACATGGAGCTCATGGTTTTGAACCGTATGACAGTGATGTGCCTCATACTTATTGTCTGTGTTCTGTTACTTCTTTGGCACCCTCTCATGACAGCGGCTTTTTTTTGGTGCATTGTTGCAGTCACTCCCCTGTATGTGTGTGTGTGTTATCATCTAACCGCTCATTGTTTGAGTTCAGGCTTTTTCTGCTACCTGTGGTGCACATATACAGGACGGTGTTTATGGCTTCTTGGCATTTTCATTATTGTAAATCTTCTCAAAGCTTCTCTTGACAGCATTTCCCTGGAAAGTTTTAGCTCCATTCAGCCCTTTTTTTTAAGAAGGCCAGCATGTTTTGATTGCCTAAAGCTGGAATAAGACGCTTCATTTATTGTAGCTTTACCAGCCGGCCAACCTATACACACAAAAATAAAAAATGCACGCATGCAAGGATTTTAAGCTGTGAGGGGTCAGGAATGTCGAGGATATAGGATAAAGAGGGGAAATGGAGAGAAAGAGGGACTAGAAAGGGGGAGAAAGAAAGTGAAATGGGAAGGGGAGATTGGTTCAATCTACAGTATAGTGATTAGTCTCGGGCTAAATCTGTAGTATTAGAAAAGTAAAATCTGCTGGGAACGAAGCTGACTGTCTACTAAGTGCCCTCGCAGTCTTGATTTATCTCTTGTTGCTATTTTCCACCACATCCTCTTCATTTCTGCTTGTAATTTCTCCTTCCCTTTTCCTCCTCCTCCCTTTTCCCCCACTCTCTGTCGCAAAGTTATACGTGTGTGTGTGTGTGTGTGTGTGTGTGTGTGTGTGTGTGTGTGTGTGTGTGTGTGTGCACGAGCACGAGCATGTCCGAGCGCTGCTGAAGAGCCAGTCTTATCACTGTGTGCATCTTTCATGAGACTGACAGTCTCTTCAAGATCCTTATATTACTAGTGCATCCCAAAAAATAATAATAGATAGGAGGTTTTACTATTCAGATTACGTGAGGGAGGCAGTGTGAGTGAGATGAAAGGATTTCTAGAAATGTTCAGGGAGAGAAAAAGATGAAGGAGGGTGGCAGAAAGGACAAACTGGGTGGGAGAGACGAAGACACAGAGAAGGTATTTCCGGAGTGGTGTTGGGGTTAAGACTCGTCTCTGTGGCTGATGGCTATCTCTGCATCCAGTGCATTCTGTGATAGGTTGCTGGGCAGGAAGTGGATGAGATTTCCGCTTGTCAGGGACCGGAAATTGAGGACATATATGTACAGAGGATGGAAAGCTCCTCCTGGTTTGTGACTGTAATGCTGTTTGGTTGAGGATGCTGATAAAGATTTTAAAAAAGGGCACTAAACTCACACAAAAAAACTACTAACTATCGCCTGACTATTTATGTCTGTTTCAGTCTGTGTTTTGTCTTGGAACTACCTTGAAGTTTATGGGTATTAGATTTTTAAAAGCTACCCAAATTCATCAACGTGATGCATCTTTCATTGTCTTTCATCATCAAATCAATCAGTTCATCAAAAATGTATTTTTTCATACATTTGACTGATAATTTCATGGCCTTGGGTTTTAATTGCATTTGGTTTTTCCTCATCAGTTTAGTCCGTCGCTTCTTCCATGGATACGATTCAGTTCAATGTGCGTGTCAGAGCAAGAAAAATTATATCAATATCAATAAATAAATATTAGCCGAAGCATTAATCGTGTCCTTGCCTCAGCCTTACCTCTCGGGGACAAAGACTCTTTTCACAGTACACGTATCTCTGTATCGCTCTCTCTCTCTCTCTCACACACTGACACAGACACACACACAAATCCACACTATCCCATAAGGGCGTATTTGGAGAGCAAGTAGATCTGGTTACCTGTGAGTTTTTTACACACACACACTACAAATTCGACAACAATCCCAGCTCTGTTAGATACCACTTGTTTACTTTGCTCATTACACTCTTTATGACTGTCGCTTTTGGCCGGAAGGGAAGTAAAACCAAGTATCTGATACTTTTCCAATCAAAACGAATATTTTTAGGAACTTTTTCTCATTAGCAGGGCCCTTTTATTTGATGGCTTCTGAATGAATCCCTTAATGCCCTTTTCAGAAAAGTTTAACTGTGACCCTCTGTCAGGAAGACAAAAAAACAGTTATACTCAACTAATTTTTCAATATGAATACTGCCCCCTTGTGGATAGTGTGTGTGTGTGTGTGTGTGTGTGTGTGTGTGTGTGTGTGTGTGTGTGTGTGTGTGTGTGTGTGTGTGTGTGTGTGTGTGTGTGTGTGTGTGTGTGTGTGTGTGTGTAAATGCTTGTTATAGTTACTTTAATTTAGGTACAGTAAAACATGCATTACAACACAACATCAAATTATGTTAAAGCTTTAAATCATAGACGTTGATTGTCACAATTGATAAATATATTTCAGTACACAGTATTTTATGAATACAGTATTTCAGCATATGAATCTGTATTGTATATACTATGTAGTATAAGCAAGAGACAGACAGATGGAGAGAGGACGAGACAGGGTAAGGGGAACCTGGACACGAGAGGCGAATCGATAAAACACAGTGAATATGAAAACGCAGAGCTTTATCATGACCTCACACGTTGGAGCAAACAGTGGGAATCATCTTTTTCCTGGAATTGTCTGTCATTATTCTAGTGTTCAATGTTGGCCAACAGAGCTCTACACACCTGCTGCACATACACACACACCTGCATGACATGTGATGTATCTTTTATAACCTGTATATAGGCAATTTCATGACACACACACACACACACACACACACACACACACACACACACACACACACGAGGATCAGGTTTGCTGACGGTTGTCATCAGTCCTCCCACATGTTTATCTATACTCTCATCCAGACCGCCTCAGTTTTTGTTCAGCGATATTGGCTCCGAGGCTGTGATAAGGATGTCACAGCTGCATTTTGCAGCACTTAACGGTCACTGACACAGCCAGGCGGGGCCGCTAAGCAAGAATTAAACCACACACACACACACACACACACACACACACACACACACACACACACACACACACACACACACACACACACACACACACACACACACATTTCTTTGCAGGGTGGGGAAATAACACAAGGTTTAACCACATCTGCAAATTCAGTCCACTCATGATCAGCCAAATATGCGTATCTGGCGTGGCGTTACAATGCTATCCTGCCGTGTTTATTTATAAATGCTGTTAAATGTGATTCATAAAAACAGCAGATTTTTTTTTTATTGTAATGAAAGATTGTTATTTTAATGGTTGATCTCTAGACTGAATAGTCAACGTTTTTTGAAAATGAATGATCAGTGTTGTTTGATTCCATCCACGCACACACAAACACACTTTATAGCTGCTTTTTCTTCACTAACTAGCAGCTGTATTAGTCCAAGACTAAACAGGAAATGCTGATGCATAGACGTGAGCACTGTGAAGTTGCGGTAGAAACAAGATGCTGTGGATGCTGATGTATCTGGTCAGGTGATGATTTTGTGCTCTTGTGAAGCTTAAAAGATAAGTCTAGTGATGTTCAATGTATTTCTTATGGTCAAAGAATCCCACGGAAAGTAGAAAACCAATAACCAATTGATTCGACGAACAAGTATTGTCTTTGTAGGGTAGACAAAGCCATAGCTTAGTCCTCTGTGCCACAGAGCTCCATTGTTGATGAGTTGGAGGTGTTGAATAGGTGGGTTATGCAACCGAATAGAAACATAGAGACGCAGATATAAAGAAAGAGGGAAACATCTTCCTGTTTATTCTCTACAGAACTTTAAAGCATCAGACTTTGGAGGAAGGTTAGTTTAAAGTGCTTACTATGGCATTCAAGTGGCCATTATTTTGTATTTGTTTGTTGGTAAAGAGAAGAACTAGATGTACAGCCCAGAGAACGAAGTATATGTATTAAAATAACGCTGTCGCCCAACTCCTAAAATGCCTGAGAGATTGTCATCTCTGATCTCTGTCACCAGACCTTCAAACTCGTCTGTTGTTTCTATGGCAACAAGGATTAAAGGCCAATTTCCTGCCACGAGCTTGACCTTTAAATGTCCCTTGTGACCTTTGTTCTGTTGTCACCAACTGATCTCAGTTGGAGAGAGAGACTGAAAGTGTGGTTGGGTTTAACGCTGGACAAAAGCCATCTTATACAATGCTTAGTTTGAACAGGAAACTCTTGTGTTTTATCGTTTCTTTCCTCAAACTATAATAGTGTGCAACATAGAAGTACTCTGTATTGAGCTGGTTGACATCAAAGCACTTGAGGCTTGTTATTTGTGTTAATATTGTATAGTGCAATGTATTTTTTAAGATACTGTTGCTTCTCGGTTGCTTGAAAGCTGTTCAAACCCACATGCCGTGCCGTGTTCTACTTATGAAACTTTTTCATTAAAACTGCATTTTAGATTAATGCACCAAAAAACTCTGGCGACGTGTGCCTTCCAGCTGATGTGTGCACACTTGCATAACCGTGCGCACACAATCCTTTTTGACCATTTTGTCAAAAGTGCAGTTTTTCAGTCTCTACTCTAAGTTTTTTGCCCATCTGTATTATAAAGTGTGTGTGTTTGCTTGCTGTGTGTTAATGTGGATGCCCGTACTTAATGAATTGTTAAAGGACCATACTGATAGTTCTGCATGTTTTAGGTAATTCACTTTATGTGGTAATGCAGTTGCTAACAGAGTCTGAAAGGACGGTGGAAATTGAGAAACGACGATGTGACGAAAATATATATTTATTCAAACACTTATGAAGGCATATGTATTTATATAAATAAAGCTTCTACTTAAATAATGGCCTCTAATAACCGAGCTCAGGAAAGACAAAACGTAGATTATCAGTCCCTGTATTCATAGCACTATTTTAATACACAATGCTGCCATATTTGTGTGCTGCTTTTAGTTTATTTTTTTGTGGAAATATTCTTCTCACTTAATTAATTTTGTTTGATAGGACTTTGGTGCGCTTTCTCAATATTAAGCTACTTTTCAACTCAACCCTTCTTGAAGTTTTTCAATAGATTGAAAGGGTTTTATTGTAAAACAGAGGATTTGTTGAGACTGCATTAATAGTAACATCAATAGAAAACAGGAAGGCTTCTTCTCTAAATTGCTGTTAAAAATCTGATAATTAATGTGATAATGTGACTATTTCAGAATTTCCTGCTTCCTTTGTGTTGCTTTTCTCTCTAACTTGGCATTTTTCATTATAATATCATATTGACTAAACAAACACTTAAATGCTACTCCATTGATTTAGTATTGCACTTTCATAAAGTTAAGGCACTCACAAGAGACCAAGAAGAGAGAAAAGTAGCAGAGGCTGAGAGATCCTATTTGGGTCAAGCTTCAAAAACAGGATCCACAATTCCCATAATGCAACTCAACAGTTTCTTTCATTAGACTCTGCATACCCCCTAAATGCCAACTTATTTCAAACCCCACACCTCCAGATTGTAATGTAGGCTTGAGCCATGTATAACATCAAACTACTGTTTTCACTTCTCATGACAGGTGAACTAAATTTGTGCCCCTCTAATCGATTTTTTTAGATTTCTATGTTTTTGCCATAAAAATGGAAAGCATTAGATAGATAGATATACTTTATTCACAATTTCTTTGTGGCAACAGCAAGCAAAGTTACATAGTAAACATAAAAATATTAAGTATGGGAAATACTCAATATATACAATACAATAAAGTAGCAGAGCAGAACATATTATATTTAAGAAAATTAAATAAAGAAAATGCAAGTATATCCAGTGTATATAAAGTGCATATAAAACGTGAATTAGAAGTGTGTGTGTGTGTATATATATATATATATATATATATATATATATATATATATATATATATATATATATATACAGTGCAATATACATCAGCAGCCCAAAGATGTGACAAATGTGTTAAAAATGTGATAAAAAGTTACAACATGCTTATAAAGATCATCGCCTGGATGCTTGATTTGTAGTTAATGACACCCTTGCTCACTGTTGTCATGGTTATCCGTGGGCTGCTGCTTAGAAACGGAACTGAACAAGCAATAGTTGGTGCTGTCGTGACATAAAGATGATGTTGAACAGATCATTCGAAAGCTGGTTAGGCGGGAGACGGATGGATGGACAGCTCTGTCATCCTCCCTCCTCTCGTCCCTCGGATGCCTCAATCGATTATTTAGGGAGGGATTGGTCGAGTCTAGCTGAGCAGGACGGGGCTAAGCGCTGTAAGCGTCTGCCCTGCCTGCTGTCTCTCATTTTACACAACCGGGGGGAGGGCCATGACACACTCTCTCTCTCTCTCTCTCTCTCTCTCTCTCTCTCTCTCTCTCTCTCTCTCTCTCTCTCTCTCTCTCTCTCTCTCTCTCACACACACACCACACACTTTTTTATCTCTCCCGTGGTCCACACACACACACCTCAACATACGCTCAGATCTTGCTGACATCATCCAAGCAGTAGAAACAGATCGGACACCCATGCATACATGCTGAAGGGTGCTCCTTTGCCTTTCACATAGGGTGTGTGTGTGTGTGTGCGTGTGTATTTGTGTGTGCTTCAGAGCCTACCTGCTACAGAACAAGACGCACACTTTGACACAAGAGACTACATTTATGGAGGAGCAGAAGATTTGCTTGCCGAGAGGTTGCTTTCTTAAGGACTGAATTATTTAAAAGTGTCCGTTGGCAGAGGAAGAAAAAAACAACTATGAGGAACATGTTTATTTCATGTTGTGAGACAAGGTAGTGATCGCTTCGATCCTCAGGTGTCGTCTTCTGACGCTATTCTGTGGACATGAAGATCGTGTTTGTGTGAGTAAACAAACAGACACAAGCCCTGCAGGTGTTTTTTCCGGTTGTTTCTCGGGCGTCTATGTGCCAAAGTAAGTGTACGTTCGGGCACAGGGACCGCTCCGTATGCTGCAGATGGTTCGAACCCTTGCCCAGTTCAGCATTGCTCTGGAGGAAATGAATGAGAATGGCGAGAATATAGGAGATGAGGGAGGAGGAGGAGGAGGAGAAGTGGTGGTGGACAGAGATGCTGTGGATCAGTTCAGAAACAACAACAGGAATGGGAACTCCAGTGGGAATTTGAATGGGAATGGACTTTGTGCTGGAAACCACAACGGAGAGGTAGACTGTGTTTTCTTTTCTTTGCGGTTAAGATTTGTGTGGTTTTGACATGATCACCTGCTTGTCCAGGTCCATTTAGATTTCACTCCATCCAGCCTCTTTCTTTTAGCTCTTGTGCTCTCCTCCTTATTCTTCTGCTGCAGTAGTACATGCTTTTTTATTTGTTCTGTTTTTCTGTCCAACTCCTTCATTATTGTAACCACATTCTTTGTTTGAACATGTCTTGGATGATATCTCTTTTTCTTCAGATCCTCCTCTCTCTGTCTCCTCTCCTCTCTCAGAATTACAGCTGAGTAAATCGCACAATTAGCTCCAACACAAAAACTAACACCACTCTTTGTAGTCTGTCTGTCCATCTACATGTTCACAAGTCTGCACTCGCTGTCCAGTGTTTTGATGACCTGTGCGTATATATCTTTATTATATTTAAGCGTAATTTATTTTTATTTAAGGCATCTCGAGCAGCAATTTATGTTTGCGTGTTAGTGGTATACCTTGTGTTATGTATGCCTGAGTGGCAGCAGAATCAACAAATACTCTTTGGATTACATCGAAATATGAATGCACAAACTCACTCTCACTGCAGACATCAAATAGCTTTTGAAAATCTGTTTTCTCAAAATGTTGTCAATAAAATCTATAAAACAATATTTTTTAAATGTCAATTTTACACAGCGTATTGTTTGTCTTGTTTTGTCTAACCATCCATCCAGAGCCCCAAATACATTGTATTTAATAGCTTAAAAGAGCAAATATTCACATTAGAGAAAAGAAAAATAATATAATTTTCGGTCAATGAACAAACAATTAATTGAGTATTTTGTTCAGCTCTGTTTGTAATGTAATACAAGAACAAAAATACTAATTATTTTGTGAGACCCACTTGGAGTATTGATAAAGCAAATATTGAAGCAGCAGCCGAGGACTAATAACATACTTTAACATGTATTATCTTCTGAACTGGTAGGTGAGACCAATTTCAGGAGCTTTAAAGAGTACGATAATAAGAAAGGAATGGAGATGATGATGATGATGATGATGGAGGAGTCGGGAAGTGGATCAATAGCCCGTGCATGCGTGTCAGAAAGAGAGACAAAACTATTGATCAGCATAGAGTAGGTCAGGGAAGTCGGTGGCGTGCAAATGACAATTGGGGAGTAACATAGAGACCATGCAGCCTATGATAGAGACACACACACACACACACACACACACACACACACACACACACACACACACACACACACACACACACTGTCACTAGCAGCTTGCCAGAATTACATATTTCGAAGAGGAAGTGAAGGATTTCCTGAAACACGAAGATGTGAGAATCAGTCTGTTTTAGAGGTGTTTGGATGACTAGGGGAAGAGCGAGGTGATGACGACGACAATGACGATGCTTTCTCTTTTGGCAAAGAGGCTGCCTGTTGCTGCTTTCGCCAGGCTGTTGCCAGGGGATACCGTCGCCGGGGAGTTGGGATGAAGGCAGCAGGGGTGAGGTGGTGTGACGACAGCGATGAGCTGAGAGGAAATAGCTCTGTTTTTGTCGCTGATGCTTTTAAATTACACAACTTCGGCTCAGACCTCAAACAGTGTGGGTTTGAGGGAACTAAAGCCAGTATTTTGTTGTATTGATAATGTGTAGTGCTGATGTTTAGGTACCGATTCAGTAAATTGGCCACATGTAAAAACAAGGAATTGAAAGAAAAAAACTACAAAATCTCAAATTCAGTTTTCATTAATAGAAAGTGGACAAAAGTGTCGTCTGCAGTATAGCTGCAGACGGCTACATGTTGTGCAGCCTATCGTCTCATCTCACCAGTCAAGAAAGAAAATACGGTTATTTCCCAAGATGTCAAACAATTCCATGAACAACTTATTTATAGACGCTAGTTTGTATACTTAGTGGTTTGTGCATACCAGTTATTTTTATACTAGAACAAGTTAGCAATTTCTTTTCAATAGAAGATTCATTAATTTGCATCTGGTTCCGTTTGCAGGACTTGGGGAAATACTCCTGCACACCAATTAGCGTTAAAGACCCTTCACACCCACGGTGAACTCACACTGGTGATTTTGATCATTTTGGCCGATCTCGTCTCAAGACGGTTAACAGACTGTGAGGGACATTATTAGCGTTGATGCATCAGTTAGGGCGGGACAAAATTACATTCTGTAGCTAAGAGACCAGACGTACAAAAATAAACATGGCAGAAACATAACCTTGTTGCCGATATATCATTATTTGTGCGGGGCTGTATGGTTTCCAGCGGTGTCCCAGTCTTTTTATCGGTCACAGAAAGAGAAAAAGGGGACCTCACAAAATCTTTGATGGCACAAATTTGAAAGCAGCTGCTGCATTTTTTATAAGGATGATTGGGAGCTTCATTCCTTTATTGGCAAAATACCACTTTTAGGTACTAAATTGTCTGGATGAAAAGAGTTAATTTCCATCCAATAATAAATACATAAAATGTTACAATTGAATATCTTGTATTTAATCCAGTTTCTCTCATCCAGCAGCCCCCAAAATGTGTCCTTGTCAAACTGCGCAGAGCAAAAGAGGGACAGTTTTGTACAGTTTTATACAAACAAAAAGTAAAGGGCAATACTAAATCCCTGAGAAATAAATTCTACAAAAATGTATTATCAAAACGAGTGTGTGTGGGGGGGAAGGGAAGACGAAAGCATTGCTTTATTTAGCTTCTGTTTGATCTGGACTGTAGAGCTGCTGAGTGGTAGCAGAAGTAGTAGCTGGACCACATGACAGAACAACATACAGCCAAAGACAGAAATGCAGTACGAAGTTGATACACAGCATGACCTGTGCTGCACGATACCACAACTAAAGTAGTGAAGCAGAATGACACGAGACAACGCTGCCTGTGCTCTGACTCTAGGGTATGTTGTCTCTGCTGTCATGTAATGTCTGGCTGCAGTTGTGAGGAATAACTTGCTTCATGGACTCCCTGTGTCCACACCATTATCCAGACACCAGAGAACGCAGAGGCACACGTGAGAACATGCTGTTCTACTCACACACATATTGTACACTCACACACACACACGAGAGGGTTTCCTCTCCGAATTAGTGACGGGTTGATTCCTGTGAACCCACACTTAACATATTAATGCATGTTTGTACTCCTTGTGGCACAGATTTGGCTGTTTTGGGCTCATTAAGTTACACAAACACATTATTGCTCTTCAGGCCACATCATTCCTGAGATCAGGGTGGTTAAATAGATCAAAGTTATCGGATTACAAATAATTTGAAGGTTTCGAATTCAGCAGGTCAAATTATTAACATATATATATATTTATAACATCCATCACTGTTAGATATCAACTTCCTGGTTCAATTTTTACCTGAACGGTAGTTACAGTATTATTGGCATTTTCACGTGAAATGTTGGCTCCAAATAGAGTAATTTAGATAAACGGGGAAAATTTTTGACCTGACATCAACCAACAGTTTGACGAGGTTACAGGCTAATGTTGTGCCCCGTGTAATAAATGAGGATTAGATGGCTTTTGAAGGTGAAACGTTTACTCCCCAAGCTCATGAGCGACGTGGGAGAACAACGAGATGGCAAACAGTGACTCATCCTGTGACATCACAGCACCACAGTTGCAGTGTGTGACTGTTGTTTTATCAAACTGGATCTATCTGAACTGGTCGGGGGCTCATTAACCAATCAGACCCTCAGCTTGCTTTGGTAACCCCCTGCTAGCAGAATGAAACTAGCATTCATACAACTATTTCACCATGTTCTGATGATGTGTTTGTAATCTAATAAAGACGGCCAGCACAGAACGGAACATTACTGTCATCAGGCACAGTTCCCTTGTTGTTTGACCTCATTGTCTCACACACACACACACACACACACACACACACACACACACACACACACACACACACACACACACACACACACACACACACACACACATACATGTGTTCTCCCCCGTCTTCTGCTTCCCATCATTACCAACTGAACGGCTCTGTGAGGGCCCAAATCAGTCCTGTGAAGTGTGTGTGTGTGTGTTAGTTTGTTTATTTTTGTCAGGTTGACATCAAAGTAATGATTCAGCAGTCGTGTAAAAAAGAGAGTGGCTCTGCATTCGTCAATTTGATCAACGTAAATTGGATTTAATTTCTATAAGACATTCATGCAGAAGGAGGCAGCTGTGTTCTTATGTGGAGGGCAGTGTGTGTGCGTGTGTCAGTGTGTGTTTGCTGTAGCTACCAGGGAAATCCTGATTTTACTACACTACTACAACACTTTACTATACTGTACGCAACATAAATACTGCAGTTTGTAGTATTTCTCCGATGGCACTACTACAGTTCTAGGTGCTGTCTGGCAACGTGGCTGCACTCCATGCTTGATAGCATCATGCTCAACAAAATGATCTTCTGTTGACAGACGTTGGTAGTTGATTGATCATAAGATATAATGCAAAAACCATTAGGTAGTTCATTGATTTATAAAATGAATTGACAGATGATGTGATAAAAAAAAAAATGGAAATCACTTTACAAACATCAAACAAGTGTTTGCTTGTTCCAGTATTACTATTTACTACTAATTTATAACAATAGTTCATTAATAATAACATGATAATGTATGTCATTCATGTACTTGTATAACAAGTGTTTAGAAAGTCATCAGCCCAAAACTAAATAGAAAATATTAGAAGTCTTCTTCTGCTTTCTTGCTGTGCACATCTTAATTTTGGTGCAATACTAAGGAATCCAACCTGGATGTCAAATCAGTCTATTGAGACTTGCAGGTGGGACATTGACCAAGAAAGATCAACTGAACTATGCTTTCCTTTCAATACAAGTATAGTTGGACAAGACTTGCAAAACTGTGATTGAGGATGGTTCGGCAGAGCTGCTGCTGACTGAATCAGAGGACTGAGCCAAGACGTATTTAGAATAGATGAGTGGTCCTGTGAAGGGTAATTTTGGTGTATAGATGGAAGATTACTGTGGCATTGTGTCTATCCTTTTCTAGCTATGTTAAGCCCTGTATTTATTCCTTCTACTCCATTCTGTTTGTGTTTATATCTCAGGGCAGAGTAAACTTGGAATGAATCTCTGAAGCAGCAAACACTATTGATTTTAAGAAAAAATTATTTGACAAAACAAATGGTTACATGTCAATGTTAAACCTAACAAAAAAACACTCAGTGCACTCCATCCACACGCCGTCTTTCACCCTCCGGTGGTACCCCACAGCGCCCCTGGGATCACTTCAGATGCCAAACACTAAACATGGCCTTTCTGAGAAGTTATTGTTAGTTAGTTAAAGCACACAGTGGTGCTGGCAGAGAGGAGCAGGGGAATAGGGAAACGTGTGTGTGTGAAAGACACTGTGGTCGGCACCATAGGATTTTGCCTGTGGCACCATCTGATATTTATAAGTCATGTTTAGTTCTGTACCAGAATATGTTGGGATTCTCCCCTGAGAACCTTGAGATAATACCTTGTTCCATGATCCCTCAACTCTCTTTTTTTAGTCTCCCGCCTCGCTTTCTCTTTGTCTCGCACACGCACACTCACACTCACAGTCATGGGGACAGACTTTTGTTGCACAAACCTGTCAGTTGTGTCCATGGAGGAAACACTGAAAACCTGTGTTTTAGCTACTAATTTTAATTTATCTGATAACGTTCAATGATAATATTGATTAAAAATGTACTGTTTGCTCTTCTTCCCATCATCTGTCTCTCTTCATCTCTTTCACTTTCCCTCTCTGCCATAATGTGTTGCTTTTTGTCAACTGTGTGTAGGAGCAGCTCATTCACTTGCAACCATGAATCATGAGTCATGAGTCATTGATAGTGTGAAAAGCTGAGTCAAGCTTTGCTTCTGTGGACTTCCTGGTTTCTGAGACCCCTAATCTAGTTGTGTGTGTGTGTGTGTGTGTGTGTGTGTGTGTGTGTGTGTGTGTGTGTGTGTGTGTGTGTGTGTGTGTGTGAGAGAGTTTGCAGTCTTGTCTGTATCTGCTCCCTCATAATATTCTTCATATCTGTGTCTGCAAAAAAAAAAGGTGCATTCTCCACTTTGTGTATTCTTTAGCAGAAAGTGTCGACATGCTCTGATGATTGACAATCTTCTGTTTTCGCAGGACATGAGGAAACATGTGATGATGACCCTCTTGGACACAGAGCAGTCGTATGTGGAGTCGCTACGCAGTCTCATTCAGGTAACGCACAACTACACATTCTCCCACTAGCTAGCACATATACACAGTTCCCCTCAGATATTCTTACATCTCTGCTCTAATAAGGGTGCAGTGTTCACTGATGAACAAACATGGTCTTATCGAGTGCTTTTACCATCGCACATGTACACAGAGAGAAACACAGCAGTGTGGGTTCACAGATTGCTGAGGACGTGAATAACAAATGTAGGTAACAATAGTGTTATGTAATCCACTTATTGCCAATCATCCTGTCAGGCTAATCTGCTAATCACATCTCACTGTCATCAGCAATATCCACACACACACACACACACACACACACACACACACACACACACACACACACACACACACACACAGGCAGAGAAACCCTCTCTCTGTCACCTATATCTGACACCTGTCTCTTCCAACAGCTAACTGACCTTTAGCCCAAATCTTAGCTGCATCCTCTCTCTCTCTCTCTCTCTCTCTCTCTCTCTCTCTCTCTCTCTCTCTCTCTCTCTCTCACACACACACTCCATACCTACCCTACTTGTTTTATAACCTGTCACCACGCTGTGTGTGGGCAGACGGCATGTGTGCGTGTGATTGTCCGCTCGCATCCCACATGCACACACACTGGCGTTTCTGTATGTGGCCACAAAGTGAATAATCCTGGGCTGTGTTCCCATGGAGACACAGAGAAAGTAAGTGTTACCACGGTGACTGAAGGGGGGTCTCAGATGTGGTTCAGCTGAGACGGCTCGACGGCAGCGCGGTCCAAAGCGGAAATCTGACTCTTTGCAGTTTCCTTTTCGGGCGACTTAGGAAGGTTTCTGTGAATAGAAATTTTCGCTTGAATCGTGTGAATTGCTTGTATCACAGTTTAGTCAGTTGACGTAGGACCGGATACCTGGTGTGGCATAAATATTCAAATCTGAGCTGTACTTAACAATGTTTTTATAATAATTACAGTTCTGTTGACCGAAAACAGAACTATCAGAATAGTTAATATTGTATTTAGACTGAAAAATCACTAAGTTCAGTTGACTCAACACTGATTTGTCACACATTCATTTAAGTCATGTACAATACTTATGCTAATGAGCAAACTACTCGACTGTCTGGCCGGATTGCAAAACCCAAACCCTTAATGGCGGCTCCAGCGGGTGATGGGAACTCATCTTTCCTCATATTTGACTTGGACGTGCACAAACGCGCTGCAGCTAAGCTCAAGATCCGATTGCCCGACGTTCAGGCTGAGGTGACGCGGCCCCGTTAGCTCTAAAGGGCTGCAGCCACCAGAGGGGCTCATTCTATCAGGGGCCTATCTACCTCATGGGCCCTTTTTCAATCTCTCACACACCTTCTTCAGCTTCCCCATAGGCATTCCCAATTTGAGATACTCACTCATGCTACTCAGAGAACCGGGGTTACACAAGTAACCTTTGTTATTCTGTTTACCTTGTGTTTTCATGGAAATTAAGTTTGTTATTTCTGCTTATGAGGAGCTATAACAATAATTAGTTTTCAAAGGTCTTGATGCTAGAAACAAATTCCCCCGACAGCTAACCTTGTGCATATAATGTTCAAATTATTTGAAATAGTCTGTAACAAACTGGTTGTCTTTGTCCCCTCAGGGCTACTTGCGTCCTCTCAAGCAGCCGGACAGCGGCTCCATAGTGGACCCTCTGCTGGTGGACGAGATGTTTTATCAGATCCCCGAGATCCTGGAGCACCACGAGCACTTCCTGGAGCAAGTTGTCGGCTGCGTCAGCCAATGGCACGACAGGCAGACCGTTGGGCACTTCCTCATCCAATCAGTGAGTAGAGATGACAAGAAGTGTCCTCTCCTGCTATTTGTAATGATAAGAAATACAATTCATATGAGTCTACTAATTTGTTTGAACTTTCCAAACCCATTTTGAGAGTGGGTCACCAGCTATTTTTCCACGTCTGAAGGTACGAGGGTGCATTACCACATGTAATGCTCTCCTTTCTTCCAGCTGCTCCACTGTTACTTTCCCTGACTTAAGTCTTTTATCATACACATGCAGGGGGCAACAAATCAATTTAAAAACCTGTTCACTTTTAAATGTGGTCGATACAAATTCTCTAGCTGGGGAAATCAGGTTTGTTGTTGACATGATGTTATAGAGAACCGGTGACTGTGGAAAGCCAACTGTAACAAAGCAACTTTAGTGCCTTACTGAAGAGTTTTCTTTGTGCTCTCTCCCTTGTGCTGTAGAATGTATTTAGCATGTATTAGCATTGTTAGCTTGTGTATGTGATATGTAAGGTGAGTGTGCGAGACCCTTAACTTCTGAGAGTAGCAATTATCCCTTTACTTCTCCGAATCCAAAACAGTAAGGATGGTGGTGTGTGGAAGACTAAATGTTGTTATAATGCAAATTGCAACACTATGAACTATAGAAGTACATCCTCAAGCTAGAATCAACAGCAACTAATGACCAGCCCACCTAAAAACACGTCTCATTCTGTTCAAAAGATGTAGTGCACTTTGCTTCTCTGGGACAGTTTTATTGCTTCACTGTATATTTGTTTTTATTATCACTGCAAGATAAGCTCAGGACAGAATTTCTATATAGGTTTGATAGCAGATTGTTGTTCAGTGCTGTAAATCTGTTCTTGCACATGCTTTAAGATGGCTTTGCTCAGTATGGAGGACTTGGCTTGGGAACCAACAGGTCACCGGTTCAAGTCCCTGAAAGAGCTGCTAGTTAGCTGCTCCTCTGTCTTACAACAGCTACCAACTGCTCCTTTTACTAGAATGGGATGCAATATAAAATGTGTTCAACTACACTAGAGCTTGAATGAATAAACAGTCTTCAAAAGCATTATTGACAGCAGAGTGGACTGAAGGGAAGCTGTTTTTATTAAGAGACAGTTGGCAACACTGGTTCCATATTTTGTTTTCCCAGTGACCTCTTGTCGACCCATTTAAAGTTTCCCATGACCCGAGGATGGCTCTGAACCTAGACTTTAAAAAAGTGCTGTAAAACATCTGTATTAGACTAAATGTCAGGTTGAAATAGAATGAAAGAATAAATAAATTCTAGTTTCAGCTCTAACGGTTTACATAAAGTCAGAAGAAGCACATATTCCAGTTTCTTCATAGACAGACCAAGAGACCAGAATGCAGTGCGGCCACTGCTTTTGTTCTTTATTAGGTGGGGGGAAAAAACCTCATGCTCTTGCTATGTTAATGCTATTGTTATCCCTCTCAACACCTCCCAGCGTGAATGAAACAGTTTCACAAACTCAATGGAGACACACACTATCACACAATGACAATGGGTGAAATGCAGGAAACTTTTAAGTGAAAGACAAGCAGTTGAAGAAGTAGATTGAGGAAAAGTTGCTGCAGCTAAAAACTGAAATGTAACATAACTTAATTTTAACAACACTTCATACGTCCTGAGTTACATTCATAAAATAATTGTATATACATTGTGAATATGTTGAAAGGTACGGCAACAGAAGAACATAATGGTGAGAGAAAACTAAGGTATTTGCTCAGCTGTGGTTGAGCCGCACAGCTCATACTGATCCTCAAGCTTCCCCCTCCTCTGTCCCCGCTGCTGCAGCGTTTGAGTTTTCTGCAGCCTAAGGGAGATCCAGGCCTCGTTGGCGCAGTAGGCAGCGCGTCAGTCTCATAATCTGAAGGTCGTGAGTTCGAGCCTCACACGGGGCAGTCGTTTTTGTTCAGGTGTCTGCTCTGCAGGATCCACTGTGGTTTGTGGAAAATGTCCGCTTAATTTGTTTAAGAGGGGTTACTTTAACAGGGTTATTTCACAGTGCTGAATTGGTTCTTATTCGTATTTTTAGACACAGATAAACCAAGTATGTTCTTTTACTGCTCTCTCTGTGCCCTGTAATGACAAATGGTTAAGATAGCTAAGACTAGATCAGTTGATGGTATATTCAACAGAAAAATAACAAATACATTTTGCCTTCTATATGAAGTAGAATGGAGTGCATTCCTGTTCTTCAGCTCTCAGCCTCTCTCTCGCTCTCGCTCTCTTTTCTCCTGTGACTAATCCAAAAGTTACGGATGTAACTACAGGTCTATGAATTCTATATGACCACCAGAGGCTGTGCTTAACACTGGATATCTTCTGTCATCTCTGAGATCAGTCCTATGAAAACCTCTCATGAGATTCTGCCGAGTTACCAGGAATCATAGAACCGTAGTTACATCCGTAACTTTCGTTCTATTTCCTCCTTACTGACCGCCAGAGGCAGTGCTTAACACTGGATGAAGCAGAGGAACTTGGCAGAAGCACCACGCTCAGTGGATGGAGGCTGGCAACGTTCACTATGTAGTATCTGGTGAATGTGCTTGGTGATGTCCATGAGGCACACCTCTCGGGTCGCCCAAGATGTGGAGATACTCCTGGTAGAAGGGCACTTCTCTCCGGATGGCAGAGCACGGCCGATCGCTCTGTATGCATAAGCAATGGCCTCCACTATCCAGTGGGAAAGGCGCTGTTTCGAAAGAGCACAGACCTCCTTAGGACCACCACAACAGACAAAGAGCTGCTCTGATCGCCATATGGCTTCCACAGCAGCCTTGACCTCTCCTCTCCTAATGAGGGGTCAAACTGCACAAGCTGGCTCTGCTGGTTGAGATAGCAGTGTGTCAGCACCTTTTGGTGAAACGCTGCATTGAGCCTCAAAGTGAAACCCGAGCCGCCTGTTCCTCCTCCCAGACTTGATTCACTCACCGACAGTCACTCATTGACAACGAACAACGGTCCGTTGTCAATCTAGCCAACACCGAGCGGACACGCTCTCTGTTACTCTAATGTTAAATAAAACAATGTCAATCTATCTCACCGTTTGATGTTCACAAATGAGGATGCTCCATATCATACTGGTGATGACCGGTCCGGGGCTCAATGGTCCAAACGGCAAACAGAGCTCCAGAGGTCTTTAATCATAGACACATTTAGCTTAAGATAATGCTACCATGGTAGTTTGCCTGCGTAAGCGAGAATATGACAAAGGACTAATCTCAGGGATGACACTGGAATTTATACCCGGCTGAGGTCATCCGAGGTCACATGTGACTTCTAAAATATAAAGACTCAACCTGCGTATGTGCAGTGTTAAGCACAGCCTCTGGCTGTCAGGATGGATGAAATAGAACTTATGTTGTCCTCAGATTTTATTTGTCTGTCCTCTTGCTGTTCCTCAAGACTAAGAAGAGGGAGAAAGGAGAGAGGAGAGGAAATGGGGAGATGGGTGATAAAAGAGAAATGCAGGGAGGAACCGAAGAGGGTCAGGTTATTTCATCACTCTGACGTAAAACACACATTGTGACTTAAGTCTGTTATTGTCTTTTTTATTTTTTATTTTTTGTTTTTGGAGCTTTCAGTCTATCTGTGCTCTGCCTTCTATTTGTGGAAATTAAGCAGGTCAGGGTGAATCATCTGTGTGTGTGTGTTTATAAGTATGTTTGATCGCGTGAATATTCTATTATAGAATAGAATAATCATAATAACAGCCAAAGAGAGCTGTGACGGAGAGGTTATCTTGGTGTTTTCAATCAGTTTTGATTGAAAACACCAAGATAACCTCTCCGTCACAGCTCTCTTTGGCATGTCAGCAAATATCTCTCTTGAATTATTAAGTTTGACATGCCTTAAAAAAGGCAGTTTCTAACAAGTGGCTATATGAGTCAACAAACATCCTCCGCCTTCACAGCCTCGTTGTCACTCTCATGCCACCGGGGTGTAGTTTGTCTTGAGCCTAATGTTTACTTTTTACCAATTGCATTCGTGCTTTAAAATCATAGAAATAGTGTTCATTTGTAAAGAATATCAACTAGAATAAAAAGTGTAAGTATCATGAATGTTTTTTTCTACTACATAGTTTATTTTTTTGCAATAATCCAATGGAAAAATCCCTTTGGCATTTTGTTGAGGGAAACGGTGCAATGATAACATAGAGGTTGACCTCCACAAATAAGTAATTCCTGCTGCACTCTCTATCGCTGTGTACTTCTTTTACCAGCCCCTCACATATTCTGCTTTACTTAAGATGTTGCTCCAACTCAAAGAACGTTATTTTCACATAGTGATTAACTTTCTTTTACTAGCAGGGTTGTGGTTTAATCTAACACAAATGTATGTTGTCACATTAATGTTGAACAAACCATCGTTGCATAAAAGTCCACACAAAGTAACTTAAATGTGCTCTTCTGCTTTTCTCCAGTTCTCCAAAGAGACTCTTGCTAATATGTATTCAGCGTACATCGACAACTTTCTCAATGCCAAAGATGCTGTGAGGATCGCCAAGGAGGCCAAGCCAGCGTTTCACAAGTTTCTGGAGGTGAGTGTTTGACTGAGTCACAGGATGTCCCGCTTTGTCCAGACGGCTGCTCGAAGCTAGTCTAGACAACTAGCTTTTAGAACCTGAAAGGTGCTTTATTGTCTGCACTGATTTTCTTACTCTGCTTGGGAGAACCGGAGGATGCCAGAAAACTACTGAAATTGAGTTTCTCTTCAGTAAACGTATCTTTTTTTTCTTTCTGGGTGTGAAACTATATAAGTAAGGACTTATTACTGTCTCAAATCATCTCTTTAAACCAATTCAACCAGATAATTTGACTTACAAACCCTGGAATATTTTTGCAATATGTCCAGTTAAACATGGTAGACCACTTTGATGTGCTGTGGTGTGCCATCAGAAATAAATGTATGGGAATAACAGCACAAATTGGCACCACAGACAGAAGCACCAATGCAGAAATTGTAATCGGGCACCACAAAAACCTGTCATGTCCTCATCCTGTTCTTAGTTTTCAACCACAGAGAGCTTCATGCCAGATGGGTTTTCAGAGTGGAACCACTCCGCCATCTTGTGGCGGAGACTGGAATTGCACACATATTATTATTTGAGTCTTCCACATTCTCTTATGTCCATGCTCTGTCTCCATCCTTCTCCTATCTTCACCCCGACAGCACAACATGCGTGAGAACAAGGAGAAACAGGCTCTGGGTGATCTGATGATCAAACCAGTCCAGAGGATTCCTCGATATGAGCTGCTGGTGAAGGTGAATTATCTCAACATATAACTGCCTGCTTTCTGGATGCTGTTAAGTGGCCTCATCCTGTGTGACAAGAAGCTCATGTAAAGGGAGATTAATTCATTTGTGTTTGTTTTGTTCAAGGACCTGCTCAAGCACACCCCAGAGGATCACCCGGACCACCCATACTTACTGGACGCCCAGAGAGACATCAAGCGATTGGCTGAGAGGATCAATAAGGGCCGGCGCTCCGCTGAGGAGGCGGAGAGGGAGGCCAGGGTCATCCAGGAGATCGAGGCGCACATAGAAGGAGTTGAACATGTGAGATATATATCACAGTAACGATGCAACTCAAAAACTGTTTTCATTGTTGATTATTGAGCAGATTGTCCTCTTGATCAATTGATTAATTTGACTTTGAAAATTGTAAAAAAACAATCCCCATTAGAATTATACTATGACGTTGCATCTTTCCAAATGCTTTTGTTCAGCTATATCATTCAATCCTAAAAGAGTGACAACACTTTACAGTTATTTTTAAGGTATATTAAGTGATGCTCTGTCTGTGTGTGTTTGTGTGTGTCAGATTCTGAACCCCCAGAGGAAGTTCTTGAGGCAGGAAATGGTCATGGAGGCGGTAAGAAGTACTTTCTGAGTTGACAAATATACGCTAGCATAGTACGGTTTCTATATTGGTGTCATGTCAAGGAAAATATGTAAATGTATTGGAAATTATTGAAGAAGACTATCATAAATGTAATATTGTATTAAAACAGATCTAGAGCCCAAGCTAAGATTTTCTGAGCATTTCTTCTCTTTTCTTTCTCTGTAGAAGACAGTTGGTGGAAAGAAAGACCGTTCTCTCTTCCTCTTCAGTGATCTGATCATCTGCACCACTCTCAAGAGGAAGTCTGGCTCATTAAGACGCAGCTCCATGAGCCTGTACGTGACACAGACACACACACACACACACACACACACACACACACACACACCATCATAATACAGTTTTCAAACCACACTACCTCCTGGTGTTGTAAAATAGGCCACGTTTTATCCAAAAAAATAATTTTCTTTTTCTATCTCTTCTTCTGCTGCGCTCTCCCCCTCTCCCTCTCTCTCTCTCTCTCTCTCTCTCTCTCTCTCTCTCTCTCTCTCTCTCTCTCAGATACTCTGCTGCAAGTATGATTGATACTTCCAGTAAATACAAGTTCCTGTGGAAGCTTCCCCTGGAGGACGTGGAGGTGGTGAAAAGTAAGGCTCCATCTACAGATTGCTCACTGCTGATGGCATGAAACACATCCCGTCAGTTCAATGTTTTCTTCATATGATGATCATGACCTCATGTGTAGCTTCTAATACCTCTGGAGACAAAATGAGATTCCTTATTGATTAATTTCACACAAAAGAAACTAAAGAATGCAAATATTTTCTCATCAATATCTAAATTAGACACTACTGTTCTTTTCTTTAAGGTGTTTAGTTTTTTCATTATGATGGTGTTTTACTTGAAATAAATCTCTCTCGCTTTAGGCTCCACTCAGGCAACAAACAAGGAGAGCATCCAGAAGATGATTAGCCGATTAGACGAGGATCTCAGCACTCTAGGTCAGATCAGCAAACTGTCTGAGACCCTCAGCTTCCCACATCAGGTACTGTGGACACACACACACACACACACACACACACACACACACACACACACACACACACACACACACACACACACACACACACACAAACCATGCAAACAGCCGCCACATGTTTTACTGTATCTTCACCCCTTTTGTTTTTGTACGCAATGAGAATTACTTTATTTATTTTGATCCGTCTTATCGTCTTCGGTTATGATGTGGTACGACATCTAATGGTCTTTGTCTTTGTTCTTGTTGTTTCCGTGTCTCTCAGTCCCTCGATGAGGTAATAAAGGACCTGTTGGCGTCGGTGCACAGGGAGCTGTCGGAGAAGCAGTCTCTGGCCTTCAGTATGACTTCCCTGCCCACAAAGCTGGAGTTCACCACAGCCTCCGCCGAGAACAGCTTCATCTTCGAGTTCACTTCGCCTGACACGCGGTCCAACTTTGAACAGAGCTTTGAAGACGCCAAGAAGAAGTTAGGTGAGGGAAAAAGCTAAACATTATTTACTGTAGCTTGTTGGGTACAGTAGACAACGGAGGTGGATGCAATGGTTTCATGTCAAGTTAATTTAATTTATACAGCCCAATTTATCACAATTTTGCCTCAAAGGGCTTTACAATATGACACTCTCTGTCCTTTGACTCTCCTCAGGTTAAGTAAAAACTCTCTGGTCGGCTGCATTAAGCACCGTAAATTATTTTTGTTGCAGTTTTCTCAAGCTTCATTAGTCAAAAATGGCTTTTTGATTTTAATACTAAGATTACAATTGTCTTGTTAATGATTCTGACTAGGATTAATTGTACCCTAGAGCTACCTTATTTGGTAAACTATCAATGTGCTGTTGTGTTTAGCAATGAACAAGGACCAGTGGGACCCAGAGTTTCTGAAGGCTATTCCTATTATGAAGACACGCAGTGGAATGCAGGTGAGAGCAGCGCGTGTGTGTGTGTGTGTGTGTGTGTGTGTGTGTGTGTGTGTGTGTGTGTGTGTGTGTGTGTGTTATAGATGATGTATCTAATTTGAATGAATACCTGTAGGCAAGGTCTCTTTACAGGTGTTCAGAAGTAATCAACTCATCAATTGTTGTTTGTCTCCAGTTTTCGTGTGCCTCTCCCAGCCACAGCTGTCCTGACAGTGGCTGTGAGGTGTGGGTGTGTAACAGCGATGGATACGTGGGACAGGTGAGAACATATTATTATATTAGTCCATGGGCTTTCTGGTGGAGAAAAAAAAACACAATTTAACTTTTGCAGCTACAACTTGACTGATGGGATGATGATGTATTCTCTCCAGGTGTGTCTGTTGAACATCAAAGATGAGCCCACAGTTGAGGCCTGCATCGCTGTCTGCTCAGCGAGGATCATATGTATTGCTGCCGTACCTGGACTCAAGGGAAGGTTGGTACACACACACACACACACACACACACACACACACACACACACACACACACACACACACACACACACACACACACACACACACTATTGCATTTAAAAAATGCTAAAGCAGAACTTGACTGGTTCATTGATTCTATCCCTGACTTAATTTATATTCTGTGCCATTAACCAATGACTCTTAACCTCGTAGGGAGCGTGGATCAGAGCCCACCCTGGCTACTGCATCCGCAGCACCTGGTCACACCCAGCAGCAGCTCCATATATCAATCTGTCATTCATCTGTGGCGCTGACAGAGCAACCCACAGGTTAGTCCTCAAGGGTTTCACAACATGACAAGTAGCAACAGCTCCTACTTTAAAACAAACTGTATGGTAAACTATTAGCTGCAATAGTATGATCCTATCTGTTCCTATCATTGGCCTTTATGAATGGCATTGACTTGTATTCTACCTGTGTATACTGCAGTTTTCTATTGAATACCAATGTTCACGATGAACTGATTGTTTCCAGGACCAGGGGCAGAGCTTGTTCCTTTTGACAGTGATGACACGGATGACGAGGATTCACCCAGCCCTTCCTCTACTCTACAGAGTCAGGCCAGTCACTCCACCATATCATCCAGCTATGGCAGTGAGTACAAAAACACTCCAGTCACACACACACACACACACACACACACACACACACACACACACACACACACACACACACACACACACACACACACACACACACACACTTATTGTTTATACTCAGATACTCATACTCTCATGTCTTCCTCTCAGATGACGAGGGCCCAGGTTCCAAGGACATGGCTACAGAGACCACCAGCAGTGAGGAGGAGCAGGAGTTCCCGGTGGCGAGCACCTACGGCGCTCCCGGTAGGTTAGGGGTTGGCGAAGGAGGCCGTGGCCACACAGAGAGCGCCATGGACGGCCGCGCCATGCGCCGCTCCTCTCGAGGCTCATTCACCAGGGCGAGCCTGGAAGACCTGCTCAGCATTGACCCGGAGGCCTACCAGAGCTCAGTGTGGCTGGGCACAGAGGATGGATGGTGTGTGATACACTCACACACTCACTCACATACACACCATAAACAAACCTTCATGTGAATTAACTTTAGTTTTCTGTTTGCACATAGAACACTAATAACCACTTAATGTAATAACGTTTTCTAAGTTCATCACCTAACCTCCCATAATGCTTCTGTTCCTGTTAGCATCCATGTGTACCAATCCTCGGACAACATCCGTAATCGTAAGAACAGCATGAAGATGCAACACTCAGCTTCCATCCTCTGTATATTGTGAGTTCTCTTCTTTTCCACTACTTTGACTTTAAAAATTAGAAGTAATAGTGGAATTTATGCTGCATTAGACAATAAACAATGTTGAGCCACAAGAATGGGAAGCTATTTGATGCAGCTGTGTTCAAATGTGTTTTTATCAGGTTTGTGTAATGTTGGTCTCTACTTTATTGTTCAAGCTCTCTGCGTATTTTCTTGTGGAGCCTACATTATTAGTGTTATCTGATTCATTGTGTGCTTTACTCGACGTCCATCCTTGTATTTTTCCTCCTTCAGGTATTTGGACAACAAAGTGTTTGTGGCGTTGGCCAGTGGAGAGGTGATCGTCTATCAGAGAGAAGCAGGTAAAATGGGCGTGTGGAGCAATTTTGTTTCTGTGGAAGCTGAAGCGTTTTTCTGAACATTAAATATTGGGAGTGCCGACATTATCGTTAATCCAGCTTGCTTCAACCATTTAAGTAGAGACATAATTCCTGTTTCTGTATCATTTTATATTATTTCTGTATGACCCCCCCCCCCTTAATCTCAATCTGCAGGTAGTTTCTGGGACCCTCAGTCTTCTCAGACGTTAGTTCTGGGCACGCCCAGTAGCCCTGTCACCAAAATGGTTCCTGTGGGAGGAAAGCTTTGGTGTGGCTCACAGAACAGAGTGCTTATTATCAACACAACTACATTGGTACAAGAGGTAGGTAGAAGGATGGATGCATGTGTGTACGGTATGCGTATAAGCGACGATGCAGACAGAACAATCAGTGTGTGTGTGTGTGTCTTCTCTTGCTCGCAGCACTGGTTCCAGGTTGGCACAGACACCAGTCGGTGCGTGACTTGCATGGTGGCGTACGGTCAGGGTGTGTGGTTGGCGTTGCAGGGAAGTGCACAGGTCAAACTTTACCATGCTCAGACCTTGGAGAGCCTGACAGAGGTGGATGTGGCACCTGCTGTGCATAAGATGCTTGCAGGTAAAACACATTGGGAACACGAGCACACACAGATATTTAGAGTGACAGAAATGTGTATACATATTATATTTCTAATTGTAGACAGCAGCTCATATGCAGGAGCTTTTTTCTCTTTAATTCACAATTTAAAATATTTTACCTGTCTATCCTCCCTAAATTGGAATCCTCACTTCATGCATTCTCTCTCTCCACTGTCTCCCATTTTCTCCTCCCTTCATCCTCACCACTTTTCCTCCCCATACAGGTGCGGATGCGATTATCAGACAGCACAAAGCTGCCTGTCTGAGAATCACGGCATTGCTGGCCTGTAAGGATCTTCTGTGGATCGGCACCAGTGCAGGTAAAAACATCCACAAACACATGAAGCTGATGAAGTACCATTTCGTTTCACTCACAAACATCACTCGCATGCAAAAAGCATTACAAAAGTCTTCATTTATATGTAATATTTAGTGTTTATTTTTGCAATGGTAGAATTTGGGAATTTTACATTTATCCTTATTATGCCTGGCATTATGTTTTTTTTTTCTGTACGTGCGACCCATTTTCGTGAATGTGATACCTCAAGAACACTTGCAAAGAATTCCTTCAAATTTGTCACAAACATCCACTTGGCCTCAAGGATGAACTGATTAGATTGTGATGGTCAAAGGTTACACTGTGTGTGCTCATTATGATCATTTCACACAATTGTCTCATAGGTTAAAATGATGAAGTGATGACATTTTGGACAGACATGGATGTAAACTACAACATGACCGTTTGGGGGCAGTAATTCTAGTCTTTATATAATAAAAAAAAGAAAGTATGTTTTAAGATGGTGTTCTTCTGCAGGTGTGGTCCTTACGCTGGGGATCCCGGCAGTGAGCTCAGGAACTGGCGCCGGGACACTGAAAGTTCCCCAGGTGCCGATGGGCTCGGCTCACGGACACACGGGACACGTTCGGTTCCTGACATCAATTGAACTACCAGAAGGGTTTGACATGAACTTCCCTCCGACACCAAATGACTCCACAGGTAGTTATTGCTTTAAAGAAGAATAAAATTGCACTCTTTTCTACTTCCTTAATGTAGCCCAGAAATGGAACAACTGAACCAAAGTTTTATCATCACTTGTGCCTTCCCTTGACCTTGAATCCCTCCTCTCTGTTTTTAGGCAACCACTCTCAGAGCAGCAGCACAGTTGACGGGAACCTCCAACGGTGTGACTCTGCACGGCGCCGAGCCTCTGCCCACATCCCTTTAAAAACCAACCATCTAGTCATTTCTGGCGGCGACGGCTATGAGGACTTCAGACTCACCAATAGCAGTGAAACAGTCGGACGGGATGACAGCACCAACCATCTTTTGCTTTGGAAAGTCTGAGACAATCAACCCTGATTTGAACAACCCGCCCCCAACCGCCCTCTAGATGAAAATGGCGCACGAGCTCCTGTTCTTTTTCCCATCGGATTCCTCACTTTTTGGTGTTGTTTTGGTCTTCTGCTCGGTTCACCAGTCTCTCTGTGCGTAATTTAGCTACAAACTCCCTCCTGAACTTGATGAATATGATGACTTCAAAGCCAGTTCTATTGTGTCCATGTTTCCGATGGTGTGCATTGTTGCTCTCTGAGTGGTATCTGTGCATGTGTGTTCCGTTTTTTTGGCATCTGCAAATATTGTCTAGAAAAATGTCTTTTTAAAGTCAAGTCTTCACTGAAGGAGACAAAAAAGGACAGAGGAGGGGAAAATGAAACTTTCCGACATGGATGTGGGGTTCGGCTGTGAAGACGAGGAAGAATGAAGAGGACAGAATGTCATTGCACAGGAGGTTGAAACTGGACATCAAAGTGAAGCATGTACTCGTCCTTTGAAATCTTCTCTGTTTTCTTTTTGGACTTGGACATCAACCTTTTACTCCATCATCACTTCATCTTAGCGTGAACTGCAGACAAAATGGTGCCTGATGATCAGAGGTAAATGTCATGTAAATATATATGAATGGTAGCTCAGTAAAATATACCATCACAGACTGTAGTTTGATGGAGATTCTGAATTTGCGTTCATTTCTGCAGTTGGAGCTCAAGCTTGGAAGAGAGGTTCAGTTGATGTCTGGGAGCTTTTAAGACAGAGAAGGGTTGTAACAATATCTCCATGATCATTGCTTATAGATGCCTAAAATCATCTTTAGAGAGAGAGAGAGAGAGAGAGAGAGAGGTGCATCAAGCAAGACACATGCACACAGTCACACACACATTAAAGCACAGCATCCGCTCACTGAATAGGAAGACATTTGTGAAAAAAACATAAATGTGTGTTTTCCACAGATAATCACTTTGTATCAGATTTTCTTATTTAATTTTTGTTTGTCAGTATAAGATGACATGAACGTGGATGATGCCCGCTACTGGAGTTGAGTAGGAAAAAAAGAGTGCATTGGAGACGTTCCTCCTCAACATGACTATGCCAAAGCCTTGTATGCGTTAAAGTTTTGACATGACACTTTTGTTGAAGGAAAGTTTGTTGAGCTGAAAGTTAGTGACTTCTAGGCTGTGGTAAGAGATAACGACAGTTATGTACAGTATTTATGGTTTTGATTTTAGCGCCTTCTTTTTCAGCGCTTAATTTATAGATGTAGTTTTCACTTTTTGTTTATGAGTTGAAGAACAAGGAGGCCGACTCGATGAGCGGTATAGATAACGAGGCACAGTTTAGTTCGGGCAGACAGACAGACGGAGCAACACAACAATACACAATATGCGGTTTTTGTTTCAGAGTTGTACGAATGCCCAAATGTAGAGAAACGGATCCAGAAAGGTGAGGGTCAAGTATTTTTTTGTCATGACAAAACATCTCTCCTCATCTATTGGCTGTTTTGTGGCCAAAAGACCCAGATTGCAGACTGATCCCAAAATTCACCCTTACCTTGAACAGACGGTCATCTGTTCGGCGGCTGAAAATGTCAGTTATTTGACAGCTCTACGGGGTATATTGTGGCATTTCTGTCACAGGACATATCTCGCTAAGATGTATCTTCACACACAAAAGCACAAACGCTGATGTCAGTATTGATTGTCAGAGAACAAGATGCATGTGGTGTGTTTGTGAGAAAAAGAGATTACCCAGGATACAAAGGTCAGAAGGACAAATGCTGATCACCTGCACGTGCCTTCAGAAGGCTACAGGTTAAGCCATTAAACACACACATATATATACACACACACACACACACACACAGTGAGAAGTCAGCTCTCACTCTCACAACAGCAGATGTCTGAGGGAAGTGAAAGGTGACTCTGACTTGTCCTTGCACACACCCGCATGTTAGCGTCAGGCTTTGGGGGGTTAAGCAGCGGTCGTCTTTCCTCCCTCCCAGTCTAGAAAACCTCATTGCACTTTGCCGGCCAGCTGGGCACTCAGCTTCCCCACGACCCAAACACATTCGCATTAGGTTAACTCTCCAGCAGCTAAGAGGATTGGTTGGTTATTGTGATAGCGGCTAACAAGCTAGTGAGCTCTTTGACTTTGTAAGTGTAAAGGTGTGTTTGTGCGTGTAACCTCTACAAGTGCTCTGTTGTGCAGTGAAAAAGTACAAGAAGGACATTGATGGTGATTTTCTGCCCAAAATTGAAGCTAAATTACAGTTAGCTTGTGGTAGCATGTATAGAATACAGCAGAAGAAAGTTCGCCAATTTTAGCAAATGTCATGACGAGTTCAACATTTTGGGAAATGCGCTTATTCGGTTTCTTGTTGAGAAGATTGACACCAACCAGTGATATTCATCTTCTATTTCCAAAAATGTTCAAATATTCATTTTACATCCTCTTAGGTTAAGGTAGCAGATTGTGTTTTTTTTTTTTATGTTCTGTATGATTCATAACAAAATGAATATTTGTGTTCTCAGTGCCAGGAGCTGCCGAGTCACCCATGAAAATGCTGTATATCTATGCTGGCTGTAGAGCGTTGGATAGCTCCTTGGGTGGAGTCTATTATTTTTCTGTGAGAAATGATGCGGAGGAACATCGCTGTGCTATTTCTGCTGCAGGGTCACAGACCCTCAATGGACGGGCCCCACTTCACTGACTCTTAAGTGTGTGTTCAAGTTCTGGGTAAAACCAAGTCCTAGCCTGAAACTGAAACCAAGTCAATAACTGTTTTAATTCACCTAATTCAGAAAGTTGGTAGATTTCTCTTTAAAACCAGGAAGAAGAACAATGCCTTAAGAATTTACTTTTACATTTACATGGTAGTCGCACAAATACGAACGACTGAATAATCATATTTTCAGCAGTTGCATTTTTGGTTTTGAGCACAGTGTAATGATTTTGACTCTTAATTTGACAGACATACAAGCATGCACACGAACACAACGCGTCTTAGATGTGAAGTGAATCTAGATGCTCACTTGACCAGGATGAAGAGAATAAAACAATCAAACACATCCCACTATCACTGCAACTCTCACTAAACCTGTCGGTATCCTCATGCTCGTATGTGAAAGAAGTCTTTATTGTTGTAAATATTGGTATATCTTGCCTTTTTCTGTAAATAGTGCACCCACGGTACTCAATTGTTGATATGAATCTAATGGCATATTTTTATATATTTGTGTACGGTTTTATTTTTATTTTTTTCCCCCCTCCTCCTTCCTGGCATGCGCCGTCAGTGACGTTTAAATTATAACTGTCGTAGATCTTTCCAAAAGAAGACGAGATGGAGTTTTGGCATCAAAGTTTCCACTGGAGGCCATGTTGGCTCCGAAACGCGTGTTTGCGTTTTTACAGTCGTCGACGGGAAGGAAAGCGACCTGCTCACAACTCTGTGTATCCGGCTCTGATTGCAGTGGTCATGGTTACGTCCTGTATGTAGCTGTTCTCGTTTCGTCACTGTGTGTTTCTCTTTGTAATTAAATCAGTTCACTGGTGCCAGTTTGTGCCTGTTTCTTTCTTCATAGGCGTTATCGATAATTTTTTTATAGTGTTGCCGATTATCTGCAGATTAACTCATCGTATTTGGATTTCTCCAACCTGGAACAATGGCAACTATTTGGGTTCATGATTCATAACTTGAATGCTAATGTGCCCTAAATGCTCACTTTACCCTAAATGAATTAGTCGATCAACAGCAAATTAATCTGCAATCATTCAAAACATGAATTCATTGATTCATTGTAATTCACTTTTATTTTTTAAAGGAACATTGTGTTGCATTCAAGGGGATCTATTGACATGTTGAGAATTAGAATGTAGTATTGATAAGTGTGTTTTCTTTAGTGCATGATCACCTACAAATATTAATTGTTTTGTTTTTGTGAAAAAAATTGACAGGAACACACAACAAGCAAAAATCAAACACTGGCTCTAGATACAGATAGATAGATACTTTTCTAGATATTCACTTTTTCACGTTTTTTTTATCTACGATCGTCCTTCTCCTGCACACTCGGCCACACGGGATACATTTCAATTGGTTGCATTCTGCAACCTCATCGCTAGATGCAGCCAAATCATACGCAGTGGCCCTTTTTTAAAAGTCGAACATTTACTTGAACTAGCTTCTCAAAGATGCGCTGCTTTTTCTTAAATGATTGTTCGACCAAAAATGTACATGTATATTGTATTTTCATTTTTCAAAGTGTTCTGAGTAGCCGATTAATTGTGTAAAAAGATGAATCATCAGTCTAAATAATTGTGTGTCGCAACCCTTTTGCCAACACGTTAACTAAACTATGTTAGTCACAACGTTGTGTATTCACAGCCATTCACACAATCCTTAAACAAAAATAAATAAAAGCAAAAGTCCGATATCCTAAAAGAAGGCCTGTGCAGTCTGTTAAAGACTTGCTTGTCTGTAATTGTTTCGAAGGCTGTATAATAAAAATCTTTACTGTCATCCAACGATTTATGTCTTGAATCTCGTTCAGTCAGCAGCACTGACCACAGTTACAACTGTGTGTGTGTTTTTATCAGCACACTTCAGTGTCACTCAACTATTCATTTGACTTCAGCCCACTGACCCACAATGACGTGTATTGTGATATGATAGCTCTGCAGTATATATAGGGAAACTGTCTGAATGCAGGCCTTTCAGGACACACACATGTTGCTCCTTCCCCCCTCATGAACACACACACACACACACACACACACACACACACACACACACACACACACACACACACAAGTTGCATGCACACACAGTATTCAAATGATGCATTAAACAGTGAAGATCTGTGTGATGACTGAAAGAGGCAGTAAAGACGGCAGCACAGAGATGCATCTGTGTAACCAGAATGACTGATTGATATTGTGAGTCATTGACTGACTGAACGTGGCCTGTGGAAATCTTCTTCATTCACTTGGAACATAATTTACAGTATTTGGTGTTTAGAAAAGTTCCTATAAAAAAAAATAAAGATCTTGCATAGTGCTGTAAATGTCAAACCCATGATCCCCTCCTCAGTCACTTATTTATTTCTCCGGGCTGCTATGAAAGTCCCCGATTATCCTCTAAAACTGTACAGTGGGTTCACACATCTGATCCGTATTAAAGGAGCCACAACTTTTGCCACAATTGCAGCAATATGATGACACACTCACTCAGTTTAACTACTTTAATTATACCGTTGAATTTATTATATTTATTTAGTGATGAGCCATTTTTAAATATCACAATAGGAAAAGCACAGGGGTAAATGCTAACATGAATGATGACTGAATCCAGTGTTGTGCAGCTCACTGCCTGGGTTTCTTTAAGATAACAGAGCCATTGCTACTGATATTATAACACCTGTACTTTTACTATGACAAGGTACTGCAATTAATACGAAAGCCAGACAGGTGCGAGACAGCACCGATGATTTTAATTTAACAAACTAAATATATAAAAATAATATAAATACATCTTTTTTTTACTGTGCAGAGGATCAACTATTTTTACCCACAGTGTTTAAAGAGTCTTGAAGATTTGGAAATGCCTTTTAAAAACATAATGTTATGTGAAATTAAGTTGGAAGTTTGAAAAGGGATTTGGAAATAAAAACAGCTATTAGATACAAATGGTGAGCAATAATAGTAGATTAAAACATTTTATTAAAGACTTATTGTTATTATTATATATCATAATAAGTTTTCTTTTATATATATATTTTTAGATGTAATCATTGTATATATATATTTCATATTTCAAATACTTTGGGTTTCCATTTTGGGCCTCTTCATCATAAGGATACATGAGCTTCAGCTGCCAGGTTGAGAGCCGCACGGCCGACAGAGGGGGTTCTCACACACACACACACACACACACACACACACACACACACACACACACGCACACACACGCACGCGCACACACACGCGCGCGCACGTACTTACGGGAGTTTCATCTTGCAGCGGTGACGCACTGTGAGCTCACTTTGCCAGCTCAGTGTTTATGTCTTTTTTTTCACACACACACAGATAGGGAGGGGGGGGGAGAGAGAGAGAGAGAGAGAGAGAGAGAGAGAGAGAGAGAGAGAGAGAGAGAGAGAGAGAGAGAGAACGGGGAACCTCGCTTACCGGCTTTGTGGTTTTCATCCATCTTCTTTTAAATTACACCTGCCAACTCGGTCCACTACAGCCGATGATGCTCGTCTCTGAACACTGATTTCAACTCCTTTTATTCACCAAACCGGTAAGTCCGACAACTTTTTCTCCCCCTGTAAGAGTCTGAATGGCTGCTCAAGCCGGTAGTTTAGCCGCGTCAGTCATTGCCGGCTCGTGTTGGACATTTCTCGCCGCAAAGCCTTCTCCGGCCGTCATGACCACTTTTACGCACGTCGGTAATCAGACATCTGTCCTTATGTTATGAGCTCGTCTGGGCTACCGGGCATCATATGGCACTTAAGACACCTACTGATACCTACAGTATGCTTTTAGACCTAGTCCCTGCTGCTTGTTTGAAGGGGGGATTGTCACAAGACATTAAGGAACAGGATAGAAATAAGACACATGGAATAGTGGTTGCTATAAATTAACAAAAAATTGCTTTGTGGCATAAGTACAGACTTATATAGGGTTTTGCTGTGACGTTCGTCCGGTGACTTTGATATGTTGGGCACTTTACCAGCCCCATAGTGTTAGTGATTTAATATATATTCAACTATAGTTTTGGTTGTACTGCTATGCAGACGAATAGGTATGTTAATTCAATGTAGTATAATAACTAGAACCACTGTGTGACGAGTGGGCGCTGCTTTACGCACATGGGTACGTGATGACCTCACTGGTAGCACGATCCTCCCCCTCTCTTTTTAATGAAGTCAACTGAGTTCTGGCTTTGCTGCTTTTATTCCCATTCTTCTTATATATGTATATATTCTTGATATATGGAGATACACCAAGGTCCGTTCAGTTCAAGATAAAGTATGCTATGCAAAACTAAAAAGATGCATATTGCCAAAGCATGTTACCGTGTCTCTCACACACTTTTCTCTGTTACACTCTGTGCTCACTTTAAGTTGTGTCTTATAACCATCACTGTATCAGAGCATACTGACATGGTTTTTGGCAGGATGTACCTTGCAGAATGAGCAATCTGAGCAATGAGGGCGGGCTCCCAAAGCACACGCACACTTACACAAGTGCAAAGAAAAGACTGTCATTTTTGGCCGAGGGCTTCTGTTGTCTGGGACCAAATTCCTGCACGCTTGTATCAATAAGAGGCTTTCTCTCACGCGTCACAATGCGAACACACTTCCACCAGAAGAGGGCCATGGACACTTTCACTAGCTGGATTCTCCCTAATATCATTTTGTACAGCTCACAAAGCATTTCAAATATTTGATGTTGTCTGTTATAAAAGACAAACTTCCTGTTTCCTGTCAAGTACTTTCACCCCTTCTTATGGTAAACATGTCTAGTATGTGTGCATGGGTATGTACAGTGTGAATGGTGAGGGTGGGGAACAATCTGTCCCCAGACTTCTCTTGGTTTGGCCAGAGCACATTATATCACAAAGGGGAGGAGGGGAGCAGAGAGGAGAGGGTTTGATCCAGTGTTTCCAAGTTCACACACTCTCTCAAGTGAATCTTTCGGCTTTTACTTTTCAGTTCATATTTGCCATCTGTTGAACACGTTTCAGCCAGAAAATCTATTTTTTATGAGTCTTAATTTCTTCAAACAACTCCAAAACATTACTCTGGTCACAAAAGTATTGATAACTAGATCAGTTTGCATGATTATATATTGGTTTTTAATGTTTAACGTTTTTGTGTATGTAGATGGGTGTCCCCAAAAAGGATTTTCACATGTTTTACACTTGCTACAACATGGTTTGAACACATCAGTGTGTCTCTTAACACATCATTTCCTCTTTTGAAAGTGGCATATAATTGTTTAAATATAGTTAAATTGTCAATGGGTTGACACATGGGTTGACACAGAGATACATTATCATCAAGAAGGTCTAGTGTGCTGTATAAATTGTGTCATTTTGACAGAAAGTAATATTTTGTCCATCATATCATGTTCTCAACTGATGGAATAGTGGGGCTGACATCTACATGATGACCTCTGCGAAGATGGTCAGGGAAGAGAGAAGAGAAAAGTAAAGAAGGGACAAAAGTGATGAGGAAGAGAGGGAAAGAGACAGTATAAGAGAGGCATAAGGGATGATAACATATAGATCTAAGTGTATGTGGCAGTTTGGATCTGATCACAAACTCACATGTTGGGATTATGAATGTCATTTCACAGACTCAAATCTATTTGAGCGTATGTGCACTTGGAGGTCAAAGACACAGCTTTAATTAGGCCCTCAATCTGTCATCTGTCCGTCTCTCCGTCCAACCAGAGTGGTTGGGAAAGCCTCCAGTCTTAAGTCCCCGTGCCACAGTGGCCTGCCTGCCTCCTCAATGTCAGCCAGGAAACTTTGTGCCAAAGAAATTCCCGCTTCACTGGCCACAAATCCAGATCGGAGCTGGCTCAGCACTCTGCCTACGATCCGGTGGAGGACAGGATGATTACAGAGGGACCTGGTCACACAAACCTGGAGAGACGTTGGCACGAGCATGCAACCACTCACATGCACTTACAGTATACATGCACAAAACAGACACCTAAGCTTAGTTTTGAGTTGTTTTTATTTCATGTAAAATCTGGATTTGACGGACACAAATCATGCATTCTCCCTCTGAGGAGGAGATGTTCCTCAGGAAACCCCCTTGTCTCTTTTTAATATTTATCAGCTCAACTCTCACGACTTTACAGTTAACTGAGCAAACTGAGCAAAATGTCATGCTGCAGGTGGTTTCCATCAGTTGAGTTCATTCAAAGTAAGGACGTGGAAAAGACTCACTTCCCGGATGTTTCCGCTCTTTTGTCCCTGACGTTTACAAAGGTCATGGTCATCGTGGGGTCATATTTCCTCTCTATTTTCCTGTTAATTGCCTTGGACCAAATTACCCTTCAAACCCAATCGATAATATATATATATAATTATAATAATATAACGATACTCATTGTACACAGAAAGTAAGTGAGAACATTTACTCAAATACTAGTCGAGTATGGTCTTGAGATACTTGTAGGTTGCAACTAACGGTTATTTTCATTATTGACAATTTACAATTTTAACAGTCACTTTCCAGATTAAGACTTTACATATATATACATATCATGATCAGATGATAAAATATGCATTTCTTTATTGATTAAGTTGAAATAAATTCCAATATTAAAGTGGAAGTTAAAGCTTCCGCAAGGAACAATTTATTTGTGTTGATTTTGAGGGTCCCTGTGGACAAAAGTGGAACCTTCTTTAGAAAACCTTTAACTGCTGCAGGATCTGACCGTCTGCCCTGTGCAGATCTGGTCCTCCAAGGCCTCCTTTCGCTTCCCTCCAGCGGGCCCAGTAGCACGCTGTGGTGATGGTGTTGGCTCCTAGGCCCGACTGGAGGCCCTGCTGAAGTCTTAGCCAAAGGGGTTTCTGGTGAAGCTGCATGCTGTAAATCGCAAATAGATATCGTGGGGAATTACCTGATCACAGCCATTAAGAATAACTATATATCGCAGTCATTTTCTTTTAAAAAGCAGGACATTTACTTCTAAACTGAGTCACTGCATCTGCATGCAGTCACATTCGATCAGATTTGCTTCAGTCAGTACAAAAGCCGGCAGCAGTAATCTCACCCTGCTTGGACCGAGTTCATGATCTTTCCCCTTTGTCTCCTCCGTACCGTATGCCTTCTCGCTTCCCACTGTGTGCAGTTTAAGGACACAGTCTTAAAAATAAGCTTTAAGAAAAGAGGGAAAAGGGACTACAGACGTCCCACAGGCCGCCTTGGGGGGAGGAAAGATGAATCTGCGGAGCGACCGCAATCTGTTCGCCGAACTCGCCAGTGACCAATTGCTGGCTTTTAGTTGCCAGAACAAATCACACACCAGCGTGTCAATGTCTTTGTGACGAGGCACGAGTGTGTGTGTGTCAATCCACAGTCCCTCATGTGAGGAGTGCTACAGACATGCCCCGTTTCAAAACAACCGCTGAGTAATGACGATGTAGCCAACACAGCAGGAAATTGAAGCTCTCCTCTGGAGCAGCACTTTTGTAGTTGGAGTTATTGAATGCCACTCAAAACACATTATACTTAGAGCCATAAATATATGTGGATGTGTGTATGTGGTTGGGTTTGTGTGTTGGGGGCAAAATGCAGAGTTGCTTATCTGCTTTCGTTACTTTCGTACATAATAAGTTATGAGGAACTGCTTCTCCATATGTACTGTGCCCACAGTACACATATGGAGTTTTTTAACGGATTTAACGTTCTCAGAGGTTTGTTTGAGATTCCCATTGTTCTCTCCGGCCTCCACTCCTTGGACTCACTGACCAAGCTGTCCATTAAGGTAATAGTTTAACATGATCTCGACTTATTTGCTTTCTTAACGACTGTTGGATGAGTAGATGATAGATGATAGATGATAGCACTCTCATATCTGTCTGTTCAATGTGAAGCTTGAGATAGAGACAACAAAAACAGGGAGTAACATCTAACCTGGCTGTCAGAAAGTCACATAAACTACCTAGCAACACCTCTTAACTCACTGATTAACTTTTTGATATCTAATTTGTTCAATATTTACAATGAAAGTGTCAAATTGACAGTTTTCAGGGATAGACAATTTTTCCTGCAGAGTGCAATGAAACAGGGCTTAGAGCAGAGAGACACGCCCACCTTTAATAACGTCAGTGAGCATCATGAAGCTACACATGGACCCACAAAACTCAGACAAAAGCAACACAATGAAAATAACGTAACTACAATAGCTCGATCACCCAATGTTAGTGTTCTAGGGTTTTAATGCTCACGAATAATCAAGTTGTATGAATAGCCGACAGAAAATCTGTACAGACTGGACATGTTTTTCTCTACCTGAGCTCAGGTCCTTATATAATAGACGGTAGATTTTTCCACTGACTCAAACAGTAATTATATAAATCCTCTGTATGTGTTTGACAAATAGAGATAACATGTTGAAAGTATTGTTTTTACTTCGCATACGGCGTGTTTGTGTGTGGAAATGGGAATTGTTTTATTATAGAGCTTGTGTGAGTGCTGTCTTTTATATAGAGCTGGTACGTGTGTACGGGTTGTGGATTATGATTTAAGGTGTTGTGAACATACGGAGTTGATCTTCATCCACCGTTAATGATGCTGGTGATGGATGGGGAAATACCAGACTCAAAAACATCTATACTCCCACACTGATTTTTGCAGCTTGGATTGCCCCATGTTCTGCTTTTGTCCCCTTGGATTCTTTTTAGGGTTGTTTTGTAGACAGAGTTGCTTTGTGGTTGGTTTCTGGTGGGTTTAAATGATTGTGAAAAAAACATTTTTTAAGAATTAGTGCAATTAATGAAACACAAAATGGTCTTAAAATGCACCATTGATGATCAGTGAAAATCAGGCAAACAGATTCAGTGTCTCCCACTCATGTAGTTTGACTTTAAGAGGGATAGAAGGTTGGACACTGTGGTTGGAAACTAAAAGTCGAAAGTATGGGTGAATTTGCGACTTCCCACAAGATGTGGCATCTGTTTCTCATGAATAAAAGGAAATGAAACATTACCAAAGTTTCCTTTGTATCCATATGTAGCCTATTCATGGTGGCTGAAAGTTGGGACATTGTATTCCCACCCTGCTGCATTGTGGGATCTCCAGTTGCTGCAGAGTTATTACTCTGGCTGTAAACAAGCTGCACATCTTACTGCATCTACCCCTCTTGCCTTTTCTCATTCTCTCTCTGCTCAATTCAACCTCTCGTTCCACCTCAGTGATATCGGACAGACGGTGTGCGGCAGGGACACAAGAGAGGCCCGTTAAGTTTCTGCTGGTGTAAAGTTCCACTGGAAAACATGACGACTGAACATCACGTCAACCCAAGGACAGAGAGGAGGAATGATGGACACAAAGAGACAGTGAAAGAGACGCATCCGCAGACATGCGTGGAGAGGCGATACCAGCCCAGTTATCAGCCCTATAATGAGACATTGTCTGAGTACTAACGTAGAAAGTGTTGGCGTAAATCAGCCTTTCATTTGCCGATAATGGGCACCTCCATTAAGTCAAACAGAGGGTATGGTTGTCCCGATCACGTCGTTGTCGTATACATGCACATTATCTCTTGGTCCACGAAATGTCTGATGGATAATGGAGTATAATTACCTTAAACCTTTTTTTGCCTGGCTCAGTTCTTTCCCATTGTATTTCACTAGATGGGCCGTTAGATAAAGAGGTGTTCCCCAAGGCTGGACACGCTACGTGGCCTAGTGGGCTTCACAGGTAGCCATTATTGGCGTGGGGACTTTGGTGGTTGACTTTTCTTTGTCAAGCCTTTCTACTTCATGACGGAGAGGGAAATCCACGTCTTTTGAAGTCCATCTGAAAGTGTTGCGTCAGCCATTTTTGAAACACCAAAAGAACATTCAGTGTTCTTTTTAGTTGCCTTTTTTTTGGTCAAACTACACCAATTCGCACCAATGATGATGCTGCTTCCTCTGTTTTAATCAAGTCTAAAACAGGGATGTAGTATTCTGGACTATCTATATCTGAAATCTATAGAGCATTATGTCTTTGCCGTGAGATTAGAACTGTTCAGGAATTCAGAAAAACAATCCTGTTTTGGTGACTATGCTGAGATAATCTAATGGGTTTGTCAAGGTTTATGAGCCCAAATCAGGAGGATTTCTCAACCTGCAGAGAAGAAAATAATCCTTAGAGCTTCTCTGTCCTCTGACGATGTATCACCACACCTACTGAGCAAATGACAAAGATATTTAAACTCTGTAGTTGATACTGATTCTGTGCACTGTCATCATTATTCACACCAGCCAAATATTTCCAGGACACAGCAGGTCAGTCGTGTTTACTTCTGTGGCCAAAAAACTCTAAACCTGACCTGGCCAGGCTCAACCCGGTCCAAATAAAGCTATGGCATATTGTTATTGTCACTCCCCAATCTCTGCCATGATAAACTGCGCTTCTTGACGTGTTGGGAGTGAGAACAGGTTGAGAACTGACTGTATTCACATAATACATCTGGTTTGGCTTACTTTGAAAGGGCAATGTTGAAATGAAAGAAAGAGATGCTGTTGTATGATTATAAACTGTGGTGAATAGAGGGATTATAAACTGTTGAATAAGCTTATAAAAGACTAAAGCAAGGTGAAATGGTGGCTGTGCATGGACCAATCAGCTACGAGCGTGGCTTAGGCTTGTGTGTGTGATGCGACACAGAGAGGCTGCAATAGCATCAGCTACATCAGAACCGGAGAATATTTATTCACTTGACTCGATTCGCTTTGATAACAGTTTGATTGACAGATTGTTCATCACATCACCTGCCTTACAAGTGTTCCAATGATGGCTTCTCTGTATAACAAACCATATGACGATTCAGGTTAATCAGAACTGGTTCATGCACATAACACTTATTTTACAGCAAGGCATGCTATAAGGGCTAATAACAACAAGAACATGGCGAGAAAAGGGAGACACAAATCTGTTTTAAGCACGGCTGTCTTACTTTAGATACCTTTTGACGGTAAGCAAAACTGAAGTCCATATTTTGTGTTTGCTGCTAGCATACATCCACTATTTGCTCTGCTGGGGGACAATACTTAAACTTGTTGACTGTAAAGCACCAGCAGATAACCACTGCTTTAAATGTAATTTAAAGGAGTTTTTACTTGCATCAAAATGCACAAGTGGCATATCAAGCACATGGAAATGAATTCCTACATGTTAATGTTTCCAAGCTGAGGCCTTTGTTGCATCTTAACCTCCTTTTTCTGTCCTGTGTTTCCTAACAGCTGTTTAACATTATATAATGACAAAATATCACAAACTGTTATTCTGCCAAGAGATCACTTTAAAAAGCCTTCATTTGAAAGATGACGTGAGACCACTGCTAATATGGAATAGCCTTACTTAAGGTACAATCAATTAAGCTGCTGACTCAGCAGATAGCTCATTTGCACTGTGTCATGATCAGAATTAGTTTGGTGTCGCTTTAAATTTTGTCCAATCTGTATGTACTAATATGCATTTTTGTGCCTGTGGACTTGACATTAAGATACATCGTGGCATTTGAAAATAAGATCATTGCAGAGTGTCACGTCTAACCAGAAGCATGTGCACTTCACAAACACACCAATAATGTGGCAGCTTGACCCCACTTCACACTTTATCCCTCCTGCTGCTCAGTCACCTCACACGAGAGGAGTCCCACTCATGCTTCTGTTTCCTCTTTTGCGGTTCCTTCCTCCGTTCACAGCTTCATCCAATAGGATTTATTTGCTCAGCGGCAGCATGACATCAAGGAGCCAGAAAAAGCTCTCCAACACATTAGCTCTGGTCCTGGCCCCAAAAACCACCACAGTAGAGAATAGTGTCCGTGTTTTTGTCAAGCCGTTGCCATTACTTCTTTATTATTGCTATTTTTAGGTCTCCTGAACAAAACAGAAGATGTGACTAGTCATCTGATGTTGTCGCGACTTGTTATTTGAATGTGTCAAACAACAGCACTAAGGCTTTTGGGTAATTACTGTTTTACAGTTTTGGAACTGTCGTCACGCTCTTCTCCCTTTCCTTTGAGGTGTTTTTGATTTTTGTTTTATCCTGTTTGGTTGTTTTCACATAAAATGACGAAGGTGCTGGGTGTTGGTGTCTTTCGGCTTCTTTGTTGGGTACGCTGGGACATTCTGAGAGGTGTTAATATCCTGTTAATATTCTGCTCCTCCGGTTTTCTCTCCCTTTGTTTCTGTTCTTTTGTTTGTCTCTTGTTCTTTCTTTTGGTCTCGCGCTACTATTCCTACCCACACATTTATCTGACTGAAGCCTTCAAATCAAAGGATTTGACAGCGCAAGAGCTGAGAAAGAGCAGAAGTCAAAAAAAGTGTGAGTTCAGGGACGTGAGGCACAAATGTTACGGCAATACAAAAGAACTCAAGTTTCCTTGACAAGGATTGTTCTGTTCATTGATGAGTGCATCCGTGTTGAAAGATGTTGTAGGTCCATTGTGGACTACAGTATCGGGTACCGATTGCCTGTTCCATTATAAAACACATCCAAGCCACAATGTGATGCCATAACTCAACGTCACTCGCACTAGATAAAGATTAAGTGCCTTCATCAGAAAGCTAATTTTGGCCTCACACAACTGATTAGTTTTGTGATGTTGCCATGAGCTCAGACAAAGGGTCTTGCAGATATTTCCAAAAAGGAAAATTATTCAATTACATTAAGGGATTGTTTTGTATATATAAACTGTGAATGCAGGGAATGCAGGGATTTAAAAAGATGAATTAGGGGACATTTTGTAAATACACTTATTCGCTCTCTTGCTGAGAGTTATCGACAGCAGATGGTTAGCCTAGCCTGGATCTGTCTAAATATAATCAACTCTATTTACCAGCACCTCTGAGGCAAATGTATTAACAGTTGTGTTTTTGGTGATTTTATGGGAGTATTGTGTGGGAGTATTTATTTATTTATTTTGAGCCTAAAGTATCTGGTTGGTGGATTTTGTTACCTTCTGACAGAACGAAGCTTCCTCTTTCCCCATTTCCATGTCTTTATGCTAAGCTAAGCTAACTGACTTCTGGCTGCAGCTTCATATGAGTGGTCACAATCTTCACATCTAACAATAAAACGTATTTTCCAAAATGTGGAACTATTCCTTTAAAAGATGAAGGAGAATTGTTGCCCTGCTGTTTGTCCCAGCAGCACTGGTGGAAAAGAAGGGTGGGTGTTTAAATGTGGACAAGGCCGTGCGTGGACACAGGGGTGGTCATGTGCCTAGTAGGTCCAGTGGGTAGTTCCACGTGTGGCGGTCACTTGTGTAGTGGGTTTGTGGGTAAAACCTCAGGCAAATTGGGTTAAAATGCATATGCATCACACGCAGACAATACTGGCTTGGAAATGTTTGGCTGCGAAAAGGCTAACTTCTAAGGGCAGTGGTCTGGAAACTGTCATGTTTCAACATCCTTTTTTTGGACCTGCATTCGCATGCATTTTGTATTCCAAACACATTTCACTGCATGTGTTGCAAACAGGGGACTTGGGAAGCAAACTCTGCTGGTCTACAATTATCTTTGAGCCACATATCTTTGTATTAGCTGGAATCCAGTAAAGGAAGACTTTTTAATGGTACATAATAGACAAAGGATTAATTTTGGGGAACTAATTTGCTTTTGTGCCCCATACTGGAACATACAAGCCTTTTCAAACAGGTTAATTGCAAAGTCAGTGTGCTGTATGATAATGATTTTGGATTACATGCACAAATCAGTTCCACCATGCTCTGCTGGACTTTAAGTATGGCCGTTTCAGTCACTGCACTTCTGGAAGTCAAGGGAGGTTGTGTGGGGAAAACCAACATTCCTCTAACCCGTCCAATTTGTTACTCGACACGTTCCAAAAACAGAGGTACTTAATTGTAGGTGCCATTTTAGTTTTGCTCTCTCTATCATTGCCGTTTTATTGATCTTTTTTTTCTTTTTTTTCGGTTCTTAGTGCTTGTGTGTTGTGTGTGTTTGCATAAGGCCATATGTATGAGTGCGTGTATTACATGTAATTAGTCTCTTGCTCTGGTCTGGTTCTATATATACACTGTATAATGCTATCAGGCTTTAAATCTAGCACTCCCTAACACTTTCTACTACTCTTTCCATCCCTCTCTCTCGTCTCCTTTTTTTTCCGTCCTCGCTTTATCTTTCTCCTACTCCCTGAAATTATGCTTCAGTAGCCTGTCATTGGCACGAGGGCCTTGCTGGACCAACATCATTAACTAGTTAATTTTTTTGTATTTTCTTGTTTGTGTAAGGCACAGATTGGTGTTGCCTGGATGTTATGGCATTTCAGATGACATGCTGCATAGGTGTGTCTTTGCCTGCTGTCCACACACAGGAAGAGAATGAATGGGTTTGAGTGGAGAAGCTTTGATTTCTTGCTAACTAATGTTTAAAACATTATGTTTTGCTGTGCGGTCAAGAGGTGCATTAAAGTGGCCTCACCCTTCACACACACTCACACACACACGCACATACACACACACATACACACGCTGTTTTAGTTGTGATAGAAGGGGCATGTCTCAAGGATGTCAGGGGCGTGTCTGTGGTCAGAGTGACAGTATAAGACACAGGCAGGTACATTGAACTTTCCATTCAGCTACACTCGACTTGAGCTTCATGTGACTTCTCGGACTTTTGAAGTTGCATTTTAGTGTCAACTCTGTCTCACAGTTGGAACTTTATTGTAATTTCAGATTTTTTGTGTCTTCATTTTGTAGCTGTGAAGTCCAGTAGTAAATTGTGAGATTCCAAGTGGCACCAAATAGGACTTTTATCAAGTGTTTGTGTCGACAGCTGTAAGAAAGTTAGATTTGAGTTCGATCCTGACTCAGCATTTCGAGCAGCACACACCGCATCTTCGCTGAGTTGCCACGGCAACTGTGCCAATCAGCCGCAAGTCTGGGGTAAGTATGCGGCTCCGTCTTTCTTCTCTCTAGTATTCTCCTACTATTTTCTCATCTTCTATATTCACTTTCTTTATCTCTGCCTTAACCAGAATGCCTTCATCGTTGTCTGTTCTTGTCTCCTATCTTCTCTTTTCTTTGGTATGTTCCAAATGCTTCTTATGTTATTGTTAGCAGGTGTACTTTTATAGCGTATATATACCCAGAGTCAATCCTAATACTGACGGAGGAATAAAAACAACGTGGGTCATCACTTAGGTTTCAGTGGAACTCCTTTATTCAAAAAGCAAAACTTTATGACCACACGTCAACTTGACAACTTGAGTGCTTCATTGGTTGTTGTACTTGTCCATCTAGACAGTTGCTGGATTAACCCCATACATCCTGCATATGGCAATACACTAATAACATATAGTTGAGAACATACTTGTGTATGTTAACAGTTATAATTTTGGTTTTACTATGTAGTTATCTTACAAGCCTATTAAGGTCCAACCAGTCTGTCAGTTTGCCTCTCTGGTAATACTGGTCTTGGGTGAATTCAGTCTTGAAATTGTGGCTACCATTACAAATGTTTTTTTTGTACAACACATTTCTTTGCTTTATTGATAGGATGTTGTTGGAAGATTATAATTGTTTCGCCACAGCAGTTTGACAAATTGCTATAACATAATTTTTGGGGATTCTGGATTGTCATTCTTGGAAATGTATTTATTTCCTTTTACTTATTCTTGGGTGTATATGATGTGTCACACTCTAGACCTGTTACCAGTTGTTCAGTGGAGTGAGTGAAGCCAATCTGGACTTTAGGTTTAGATTCAGAACAGCTGGATAATTGTCTGGATAATTATTCAGCGACACTTCAGCACATTTGCTGTCACAGAAATTGAATCCTCATCTTCGGCATGTTGGGTGGCCACCCTGCTGACTGCTCTGCTGCCTTTTTAATGTAACAACATATCATATGTTGACACTACATGATTTTTGACATGTTGCATTAAGCAGAAAATCTCAAATGTGAACATGAGCCAGTAGAAGTGTCAGGATGCTATAAATGGACCCGAGCATTTCTCATTGATAAGTGACCTCAGGTTTAATTTCATGTTGTCCATGGAGTTATACAGAAGCATCTGTTAAATAGCAATAATACATATATATTTAGGGAGTTATTGTGCTATTTTAAATGAGCTGTTGTTAAATATTTTCCGACTGAACATTTTCAACAGTTGACAACATTGCTTTGCTGTAATACAATCTGACTCATATAAGACATTTTCCTCCGATTTATTTCCAATAACACTGTAAAATAAGGCAATACAATCATCCTCATTTCTAATTAGCTTTGTTTGACATACCTAAATGTCCACATAGGCTTATCCCAGAGGCAGCATATCAAGCATTGAGCAAGTCAGTATGAGTTGGAAAATGAATATGTTCGGCATGAATCATTTGTTTAAATATGTATGAGACTGGCTACTGCCCTAAAATAGCCACAGAAAAGCCCTGATTCATTCACTCTTGTCCATAAAAAGAAGCTGATTCATGTTAAATGTTATTTACAGCATTTATGGCTCCCTGCCACTCGAGTCACTGCACTCTGAATGAGTCGCAAAAAATTACTCAGGTGTTTTTGTGAGCGTGCGGGGTGTAGTGTAAGTGTGACATGCTTATGTACCGTGTGACAGAAGTGCTGGGATATGTCATGTTGTTGTATGCCATCCATATGGGACTAGAACACATATGCACTCAAGAGGTCAATAAATTATGTTGAAAAAAGAGCACAGTTGGGTTTGACTGCGGCGACACGGTTGATTTTTATAATGCACTTTAAAACCCATGTTTATACGAACCGGACAATGTTTTAAAATGGAATGAACTCACTCTCTAATCTATTCCGGTCATCTCTCTCCTTTAGATCATATGAACATAGTAGAATACATTGAAGAAGATGAGGAACCACCTTTGCTGCTCAGCTCTCGTCCTTCTCACGGTAAATATGTGCACATGTGTGTTTGTGTTTCTTTATGCAAAAAAAAAAAGGTTGTGCTCCTTATGCCAGGTGGCATTCATGCTTCATGATTTAGAGTTTTACTGCAAACCTCTGCTGACTCATGAGCATGTGTGTGCATGTGCCTTTCAGGTATTTGGCTGTGGTGGGACTGCAGCAGTGCAGTGTCGGTGGGGGGAAGGATGTGTGTGTCTGCAATGCCCTGCCGGCCAGGAGCCTTCCAAGGTGAGACTGCAAACTGAAATAAAATGACCCATCACAACTCAAAACACTTTGAGGACATTTTTAGTAACAACCTGTCACTGCTGTTAACATATCTGTTGCTATCAAGGGATTTAGTTTTAAGTAAAGTAATAAGATAAGTATAGAGAGTGCAAATGAATTGGGTCATGTCAGCTACAGCTAAATGTTGAATGTATGTATGTATTGTTATTTGCATACATATATATGTAATGCATTTGATCAAAAGGTAGATTTTTGTTGAAGGTTGTCATGTTTATCTTCTGATGCAGGTTGTATTTATGAAGCTTTAGTAGATCACATGCTGTTTCTGACACTTGGATACCTGTATTTGCATAGTCTATGAAGCTATTTATTTGAAAGCATAAAAAACACATCTTGTTTTGATTCCAGACTCTAACACTTTGACAGCTTTATTTCGTGCATTATTTTTGCTTGAGTTTAGAAGTCTTTTCTGTCATGCCAGGCTTGTGGGCAGATCCAAAGGCCAACAGAGGAAGTGCAATGTCAGTTGTGCCCATCCGGAAGCTTTTCAGACACATTTGACTCTGAGCTATGCCGCCCACACGCATCCTGCAAGATCCTCGGCCGTAAGGTTGCAACCCCTGGCACCTGGACCTTAGATGCTGTGTGTGGAGACTGTGTGCCTGGGTAAGACCTACCTGTCTGCTTATAAATCCAACCACCATTAAATTAAACTGCTGGCTTGACATTCAAAGTACTTTGCTCGAACATGCACATTGTAAACTTTTATTTGTTTTACATAAAAAAATTGGATGATTTTATGTGTCGACAAAACGAGAAGACACACACAACACACACACCACGTCATTCACCACAATAGCTGGCAACATCAAGCACAATAGCACGCAAAATGCCAAAGGCTAAAACCGCTGATTCAGTCTTTAATTGTCGAATGGTCCTCCACTTTCTTTTTCTCTCTCCGTCCATCTCTCTAATTATGCTTGTTTTCCTCTTATTTATTTTTCCATTTGCAGGTTTCACTTCACTGCTGCAGGGGACGTTTCCACCCAAAGTCTGTGTGTGAAAAGTAAGCAGGATCCTGCAATATGTGTCTGAAAATGTGTGTTTTTAACTTCACAAACTGCTGGTCCATCATTCAATGCACAATCATCACTTGTTCTCCATGTGGATGAGACCATGCTCTTACATGTATCGTTTTTCTCTTACCTCTCAGCGGCTTTGCGCGTCAGAGCGGTGCGTACAGTGGCTAAAGGCCCATCGAGCGGTGCAGGAGGGCCGGTCAACGGCACAGTGGTACGAAGCGCTGAGGAGAAGACGGCAGAGTACGCCGTGTTTGCTTTGGTGCCCATCTTCTGCGTGATGGGCCTGTTAGGTATCCTCATCTGTAACATCCTGAAGAAGAAGGGATACCGCTGCAGTGCTGACAAAGAGGGAGGAGATGAAGAAACTGCCACACCGCAGAAAGAAGGTGAGAGAGGTCAAATGACAGGCATTGCAAAAAAAGGAAAAAAAAGGTTTGGAAAAAAAAACATTACTGAGGGTGGTTACTGGCACTATGATTTACTGCATGTACTGTATGTTCAGGTTGTTGTCACGTTCGCCCATGAAAATGTCAAATTAGCACATTCGCGTGCACAAGATGTGGTTTAGTGTTGTCAGGGCAAATCCAAGCCAAGCCCAAAGGGCAGCGTCTTTGTGTGCAGACACAGCCCATATATCTCTGTGATGTGACTGCACGCAAGTCTACATGGGAGGCTTTTTTTTCTCCCCTTGAACTTTGACCTTGCAGGGGTCATTACATGGGAAGCATGCTGTGTTTTTCTAAGCATACACTTTCCTTGTAATTTTCCTATTTGAAAAGGAGAAGAAAAAAGCCTTCTCATCAACTCACTCACCCTACTGACGTCAGAGAGAAACTAACTTGGGTAAACACAGAAAGAAATATGAAAAGGGCCTGTAGCTGTAATCTTGATATCAAAGCAGACCATCGATACTGTTTTCATAGTGATGTACTGTACCTGTGTGGTTCTCAGGCTTGATTTCCAGTCACATGGTGCATGTCATCTACTGCAGCATTGATTGGAGCAGCCTTTTTGTCAGTGAAGTGTTCCTGGTACGTTTCCACATGGCTCATTTGACATTTTGATTAATTGTCTGCTGTGAGGCGTTTGGACTCTTTTACGGTTGCACAAACTCAAGATGTGAGTCAGAGAGAGTTCATTCAAATTAGCAAACATGGAGTCACTCAGTTGCCTTTTGGGAAAAGTAGACGTAGCATAAAGCAATAGTTTGTATGGGAAATATGCCTTTTTGCTATCCTGCAGAGAGTAAGATTAGATGACATCACTTTCATATCTGTTTATTAGACATGCAGCTAAAGTCAGCAGCCGGTTAGCTTAGTTTACACAAAGATTGTATACAGGAGGAAACAGCTAGCCTAACTCTGTCCATTACAACAGCGACCCCCAACCACCGGGCCGCGGCTCGGTACCGTTCCGTGGGTCCCTTGGTACCGGGTCGCACAGAAAGAATGAATGAAAAAAAGTTAAAAAAAATAAAAATCAAGGTTGGAAAGATTTTTTATTTTGAAAAATGAGCGGATACATCCGTCTGTGCGTCTGAGCCTCTTGACACATGTCAAGTGATACGTTCCCCCCAAAATGAAACTTAAAAGTATGCCAATTTTCTGTATTCAAATCTAGACAGAATATCCTGAGATTGCCAAAAAGCTCTGAAAACCTGCTTCCATTTCCAACATCCTGTCTTTTGTGAAGCAGGGTTTAAGAGTTATGGAGTAGACAGGACATAAAGGTTTAAGTTACAGAGTAGACTGGACATAAAGGTTTAAGTTACAGAGTAGACTGGACAAAAGGTTTAAATTACGGAGCAGACTGGACATAAAGGGTTAAATTACGGAGCAGACTGGACATAAAGGTTTAAGTTATGGAGTAGACAGGACATAAAGGTTTAAGTTATGGAGTAGACAAGACATAAAGAACACACGTCGGGTGTCGTTGTCTCCCTTCACCCGGAGATGGGACCGGCTCGTTGCAGAGAAACAAGGTCCTGGTTGGTGGATTTTGTAGTATTGGACAGAGCCAAGATCATATTTCTGTGGCTGTTTCCCCGTGCTTTATTGTTTATGCTAAGCTAACCACTTGCTGGCTGTAACTTCATATTTAAGGGACAGATATAACATAAGATAATATATAAGATATACTAAATTTGTCTTGGGCGCCAAGCAGCGGTATTCCACAATACACAATCACAATCCACATGCACTCATAGAACATAAATACACTCATGCATAAACATGCTTAAATACACATGTCAAAAGTGATATTAATCTTCTCATCTTACTCTTGGTAATAACCTATGTGTACGCACACAAGTGCATTCCTTTAAACAACCGTTGCCTGGCAGAGTCTATATCAAGAGCTCATCGAAACAACTAATAAATTATACCTTCAAAAGTTATTTTCCGTACTATTGTGCTGCAGTTTATCTGTGTATCAGTTACTGCCATGTAGTGCGTTAGCATTTAAACAGATTGAAAGGCTAAGCCGGCTTTCCCCTCAATCACCTGATGGAGCAAGGCTCAGAGGAAAGCTGTGTGAATGCCAAGTAGCCGCACGTTGTGCCAGGCGTCAGGAGCTTCAGAGCCCAGCTGCCACCTCAACAGATCAGACTTTCTGTCAGCACGTCATACACAGATGCAACTATCACAATATCCATTACTTGGGTTTTGTATAATCTCTGTGCCCCCCTTGGTTGACTGAACCTGCTTCTTCTTTGTACAGCTACACATACTCACACTTGAAGGTTTCTTGATACCACAAGCTAAGTGAGGACATCCACAGTAGTTCCCTCATTGTTCTGGATTACAGGGATGGCATTGCTCTTTTATTTCAGCTCTTAAGTTTTTATAGCTTCCGCTACATAACATTTCAGCGGAAACCACTAAAATAATTGATGTCTTTTATGCTACAATGATAAGAGTTGTGAAGCAGTGATTTCAAGCCTCCGCAAGGCCCAACAGAGGTCAGAGGTCAGAGGTCAGAGGTCATAGCAACGGCCTTTCTGTCAAAGATCTCTGCTTTCTGTTTGCAGCTTTACTTTGGGCTCTTCCTCTCCGAGCACTTTGTTGTGAAACTTAAGACATCTCTGCACCCAAGGAGAAACTCCCTGAACCCCCATACCCCCTCAGTTGTCTTTATCTGTCCTCATACTCGCCATTCATCCGATTTCTTGACCCCTAACACCCCCTCCCCCACTCATATGAACATGACACTATCCACTCATCTCTTCTTTCCAGCCAGATCAATAATTCAATCATCTCATGGTTTATGTCTCTTCTTTCTTTCTCCTCTCCTCTCCTATCTCCTCTCCTTCCTTCCTTATTTCCTCTCCTTGTTTCTATTTCTTCCGATATCCCATTTTTAAAATCTGTCAATTTCTGGAGCTTTTCAGGGTCCTCCAATTTATTTAAGCTGACTATGCGTTCCCGATATGAAACCCTTTCGCCTGAAAAGTTGTCTCAATGTGAGTTTTACTAAATGATTGATTCGTAATGTATAATTTGTATTTAATGTATCATGCAGATAACACTATCAATCATTATGACGTTTCATTACTTAGAATACTTTGAAGGAACACTTTCAGCCTTCACGTAAAGATAGAAGAAAGATGCAATCTATGTTTTAACGTTTTACAAACAGTGTTTTTCTGTTGGAAGTAAGCAACAGCCACTTGAGTGACACCTCCTTCACTCACAGCTCCCCTCTTTCTCTCCTCCTGTACAGCTTTGAGGACAGATGATGCAGTGGTGCAGTGATAAGCAAGTCTGCATGTGTGAGTGAGACAGATGAAGGACGAGAGAGGGGGAGCATAAGCAAAATATAGTTAGTAAATATGGCAGAACGTGAGTAATATAAGGGAGTAAACATTATTTATAAATTAATAATAGGAGAATCATCAGAGGTCAACAGGTGGCTTTGGATGCTGCATCCCTGTTATATAACTATCCTTGTTGCAGTGTGCTGTCTGTCTGTCTGTCTGTCTACCTGCAGTAGGCCTAACTGGGCTAACGTTAGAGCTAAATTTCTTACTCCAGCACTTTTTTTCATCATCTCTGCTCAGGGGGAACACCCATGGGGATAAATTACAGCGAGGCCAAGCTGATCTTGGCAGGGCTGACATCAGACTCTGCAGAGGTAACTCTGGCTGTGCAGAGCTGCAGACAGAGAACAGTTTGACTTATGGGAGAGAGCAGTGACAGGGCAGCTGAGGGGGAGAAACACAGTGGATAAAAAACGCTGTGAGTCAAATCGACACCTTTGTGATTACTCAGCCTGCTCAGCCACAAGGGCAGAGTGAAAAATAGAGTTTCGTTGCGACAGTTTTCAGTTTCGTCCACGCAACAGGACGACAGCATTTAAACTGCTTTTCTTTTTTCTCATTTTGAAGCTCAAACTTCAAACTGAACAAACTGAAACTCATCTAAGATCCAAGGTGACCGACTGGTGACTGAATGTAGCTGACACTGAAACACTGATTACATGGGTCTGACTCTGCTGAAGGAATAAACAGAGAATGAGTGCCACACTGTGAAATGGATGCCGTTATCCTCGCATAGCAACAGCCACTGTGGAGACGCAGCTATTGTTATAACCCAACAACAGCCCGTGACTGCTAATGCAAAAAGACTCGTAGATGCAAATGTGACAAGTGCACCAGTCACATTTTGCTCTGTAACACACAAATACTGTCCAAACAGTCACCTGGGGAGTCTGGCACACACACACACACACACACACACACACACACACACACACACACACACACACACACACACACACACACACACACACACACACACACACACACACAACTGGAGCACTGTGTGCTTCAACATTGCTGAATGGAGTGTGATCGCTGAGTGAGCTATTCTGGACCCCCTGTGCCCTTCATTGCCCTCCTCTCAGCTGCCTCTCTGTGCTGTCCTATTATGGGATGGTCGGGGGGTGTTGCCATGGAGGCATATCTATTCTTTTCTGTTCAGTCATCCACATCCATCTTTATCAGTCCCATCCTGTGTGCGCTGTGTGAACTCTGTTGTAAATGTAATTTAAAGCAAATCCATCCGTTAATTGTGTTAATTCTATCTGAACATATAACTGGCCTTAAGAGGAGGAACATAGAGTACATTGAAATATACACAAATAAAAGTTTATATAGTAAAATTCTCCCATATAGTTTGACAAAGCAATCTTGAAGTAACATTATTGAAGATTTTAATTTAAATAAGCTAACACCAAGGTGATTGAGCATATAGACTCTGATGAAAGCCGCAAATTTGCAGAGCTTGATGTTTGTGGCCACATTCCCCCGAATTCCAGACACAGTTTGGATCTCTGGAAAGTGAGATCCAAAAACACCTACAATTATTGCTTATTGGCAGAGAGAGATCGTAACCTTAACTGAAGGTCCGCTTAATATCTTTTTTTCCAGGATTTCAGCTACATCTCCTGTTCCTCATCAACAGATAGAGTTCTCTCAGTTAGTTTAGTTTTCATCATGTGACCTACATTTAGTATTCAGGCAGTTATTTTAACTCTCTGATACCATAACCATATGTGTTTTCAATATTAAGAATAAGACACATGTTAACATATGCATATTGTTTTTGTATTTGAGTTATATGAATTCCATTACGTATGTACATATACTAAAATGCAACATGTTACATGTCTTTCTGCTTGCTTTAGGGAACAACTGCCCCTACATATCTGACGACCTGAATGAAGACACCATCAGTGTTCTGGTTCGCCTCATCACTGAGAAGAAAGGTAGGCGTTGACCAGCAGTAGCATCACTCACCAGCTGGTGGTCAGTCCTTGCATCCCTTGTGGCTTTAGAGGGGAACACAGTGTCGCCAAAGGACGTCACAGACACGATTCCACTGCTGCAATCTCAGACGGGCCGCTCCTTAATTCCATCCTACATGGTTGATGTTAGAAACACAGCAAAGTGAAAAAAAACATTGCTTGTTTTTGAAAGGGAATACAACATTTTTCATTTTAGAATGAAAAGTGGAACAAACTGTGAATGAAAATAATGTATTTTAATCTTTTCTGAGGAAAGTTTTTTTTTCCAATCAATCACCAATAAGCAAAATTATCAATGTCATTTATAAACTTCGAGAATGGTCTAAATCCAAATCTCAGCAGACAAGTCTGATAATTCTTATTTACAGAATTGACTGGCACTGTCGGATTATTGATTCTCATCTGAATGTTTTTTTTGTGTTTCAGAAAATGCTGCTGCACTGGAGGAATTGCTGCTGGAGTACGAGAGCAAACAGCTGGCCATGAGCAAAGCCTCGTCAATCAAGTATGAGACCACACACACTTACACACAATCTAAAGTATAAACTTTACCTTCGAGGTATACTGTTGCTCCGTCAAGCCGCTCCTGGGATAGAGCAGGGCAGTGAACATTTTTGGAAGGAGGCTCCTGACGAGGCTCTAATAACCAAATCAATGTCCTGAACGCATGTGTTTAGATTCAGAAGCACCTTTGATATTGCACATACTAAAATAAAATATTATGCCCTAGCTCAAGCTCAGTAGAGCCACTTGATATACAACTTTGTAACATTTTCCTTTGCAAACAGGTTTCATTTGTTTATATATCTCTGGTTGTGTGTTCAACTGCAGCACATTTTATTAATACAATGCCAAATGCAATTAATTTTTCCCCGTATTTTTTCAACAAACAAAGAAAGGAAGTACTTTCTTAGCAATTCATATGTAGTGTACATTTCCTCAGTGCAGCTCTAGAGTCGGCTGATACTTTGGCAATGACTCACTCCCACGTGTCTGGAGAGAATGTCTGACACAGTTGTAACCGCTGTCTCTTGAGTCATGAGGCTTAAACAGCATGTCACTAAGGTCATTGGCTGTCACATAGCTTGAAGTCACACAGTTTACATGACCAAACGTAATTGTGGTTGGAACTTCAGTTGTAATCTGCGGCAGTTAAAAGTGCTCAAGCAGTCAGACGTTAATCTAACAAATCCAGCAACATGCTGCTTTATACCACAGTCTGCACCACTGTGTTTTCCTTAATCAGCAGAAGAGAACTAATCTTCAAACTCCAAATTGTCCCTCTAACAATCATACAGATGGTAATTTGATCCATTACACTCCAGTATGTATGCATGCCACATCTACAATAGCCAGAGGTCTCAGGGGCCTCTGGCTGCTGTAACATGTGAGCTTTAGATTCGAGAACATTCTGACACGCACACACCGCAATCTGGAAAGCTTTCACTCCTGTGTGAGTGTGTGTGTGTGTGTGTGTGTGTGTGTGTGTGTGTGTGTGTGTGTGTGTGTGTGTGTGTGTAGTTGGAGGTTCTGCAGGGGTCACTACATGTCATACTAGTACAACACAGGGACATACAGCTGCATTCACCTCTTTTGCTCTGCTTTCTCTGCACAAAAGAACAATGGAAAGAACAACACTAAAGAGTCATGTGTGCAAAGAGAAACAACTTTTGATTTCAATTATTAATGTATTTTCCATTTACACACTCACACTGAACAAAGGCAGAGATGAAGGTAATTTTATGGAGCTTTTCTCACTTAAAAGACTCACTTATCTTCGCATTATGCTTTATTACTTTGCAACACAAAAACACACGCCTCGACCCCCAATCCCTTCTGGTCTCATCGCTCCCTCCTACATCAGCTTAGCTCTCCACCATCAGCAATATGTAATAAACTATTCTAAACTGATTCCTTTATTAACATGGTCTTTGTTAGTGAAATAAGAGGATGTGTGTGTTTTTGTGCATATGTTTGCAGAAAATATAGGTTTATAATATAGATTTCAGACTTATATTATACTGAACTTTGAATAGACATGGACTCAAATATCAATGACATTTTAAAATTTGTAAGGATATTTGGGATATCTTGAATCAGAATCAGAGTCAGAATAATTTATTGCTATGTATGTTTTCACGTAAAAGGATTTTGTCTTGGCAGGTGGTGCATAACATTAAACAATAAACATTAAACACAGTGCAAGAAATAGGAGCATGAAATTTACAATTTAAATTTAGAATATAATATAATACAACATTTAAATAAAGTGCACAGACAGACAGATAACAGTACTTTAGACAAGTTAAATGTAAATGTAATGTGAAAGTGGCAAGTGCATTTAAATTGGACTAGGTTAAACAAAACATTGCCTGTTTTTAATTTGTTTTAAATGTAACCTCATCCTCTCCTGCCCTTCCTCCCAGGTTCCCGATGCTGTCTCCTCTGTCCCCTTTCCGCTCCCTCCCCAGGCTGTGCCCCCATCAGTCCCACCACCACACCATCTCTGGCCTCTCCGGCCTGGCCCCCAAACACGGCTACCGCTGCACCCGCTGCGCCCAGAGGAAGTGGCCCCCTATCCTCATCCCTCCTCTGGATTCTCTCAGAGATCCCCTGAAGCTTCCCCAGTCCCTGATCCTGCCCTCCCTGGAAAAATCCCCCGACCAGCAGAAGAGGCCCCTGCTGGGGGCGATGTTTGTCGACACCCACCACACACAAGCTATCGTGCCAAATACTGTACAGGAAAAGATGGAAAGGAGCGAAGTGAAGGAGAAGGAGGGAGAGCTGAGAGTGTTATCTGTGGGGAGGTGAGACACGTCCGTATTGTTTCATACCCAACACACATCTGACATGACAAATGAGGACGTGCAATGCAAATATTTTGTTACTTTTTCACTTTTTATGCTACTTTTTACTGCAGCTGCACAACATTTCAGAAAAGTGTTTTTCTACATTTATTCAAGAGCGAGTTAATACATTTCCCCTACACAATATATGAGAATTTGATCAAATATGATGCATTGTTGGAGAAATGACTTAAGATTAGCCCCTGCTCGATCCAATTAAGTCAGCTACTAGTTCAGTATTAGTACCGGTAGTTATAATAATACAATGATAAAGTATTTAATAATTCAGCTCAGGGGCTGCATGATTAGTACTTTTACTTTTTATATTTTATGAACATTTTTCAGATATCACTTCTATACTTTCACCTCTAAATGCAGGACTTTTGCATTTAATGATGTGATATTGTTACTCTTGCTTATTCTACCGACAAAACTAAACATTTCTTCTCCTGACATTTCTTCTCCTGTCATTTTACCACAATTCAGTTGATTTATAGAAAGGCTTAACGTTTAAACCATCTTTATACTCTACAAATAGTTTTATTGTAACATGTTCAGACCTACAGAGATTATTCAGCACTGTAAAGAGATTCAACCTTACACCCTCTCAAACATCTTCACACCTGTAAGAACATGGGTGTTTTGTGGCAGTCACAGTACCATGATTTCCATAAATATAATGATGATCATATCTCGACTGCCAGGTTTCAAGTCGCTCAGATCCAAGAGCAGAAGCCTGTCACCGTGGAAACCAAGCCATCATCCCAGGAGCAACGCAACTCCCTTTTTGGAGGGAAATCGTTCTGCTCATATTCCTCACCTGTCATCAGGAGGTACAACCTGCAACACAAATGTTGTCGTTTCCCCCTCGCGCTCTCTTTCTGCTTCCATCCCGTCCTTTGCTGTGATCACCTCTCTCCTCCACATTACTTTCTATTTCTGCGCCTAGCTTTCTCAGTTAAAGCTCACATTCTTCTGGCCAACACTGACTTATGTGGTCTCTAAAATGTCTCTAAAGCGTCTCTAAAATTATTAATTATTAATTCTTCTTCTTCTTCTTCTTCTTCTTCTTCATTCATTATGTCCTATACACAAAAGAAAACTAGGAGGAAATGATGTATGCTTTAGAATCAGCCCAAATGAAGAGCAATGAGTTAATTGTGTTAAGAAAAGGCTCGAAAGCAATTTATTTATCACAACTTATTTCCTTCTTTGAAATCTGGAAAATCTGTTTCATTGCTTCGTCCATTCTGTCCTTCATGTCCTTCATGTCTTCATCTTGTCACGACCTTGACATTTTGACTCTCTCATTCAGGTGAAGAGACAGAGATGGTGTATTATGAAGCTACCTTTGCGGAATATGACCTCATCATTCAATGACAACTTCATGCTGGCAAGAAGGGTGTTTCTACACAACTGACACCATGAAACCACAAGGACCACCTCATGCTGGAGGAAGTTGTTTCTATTCACGCAATGAGAGGAATATCTAACTATCTGTGATCACATGAAACGATACTGTACTTTACAGATGAATCAGATGTAACATCCTAGAAGTTCTTCTCCAATCACAGCTGCGTTACTATCCCAATACACAGAAAAGGTGAAGAGTATAGCTTTGTGATAAAATATTGTCAACGTCTGATAGAGGGCGGGAGAAAGCAAAACAAGAGAAATATGGATCATAGAAAGGTGCATTCTCAGCCCCATTTGTGCATCCTTGTACAAATAAAACAGACACACATAGGGGGACACATACTCAAATAGCTCAAAAAGCTCAAACAGCGGTGAGATTGAAACAAACATGTATATGTCCATAAAAAAAAAGGAAATGTCAAACGAAGTTATCTGTGATCAAGTGCCATATGAACTAAGAGTATCGACGATGGCATTACCAGACAGAGCAAATCTGGTTTGTAAATAAAAACATACATGATTTTGGTCATAAGACACTTGATTTAAGAGTACAGTAAGTATTAGAAGGACAAAATGGGATAACATTCCATATAATTTTGTTGTTTTAACTATTTTTTACAAGTTAAGTTATCCAGCGCCTCTTTTTCGTTTTAGACCTTGAATATGTTGAATGTAGTCTGAACAGAAGATGCACTCACTGAGTTCAGTGAGTTTGAGAAACATTCACTCAGCGATGTGCACCAACCCACATTCAGCATTAATAATACTATTTATAACCTTTAAGCTATTAGACTAAGTCCAAGAAGGTGATCAGGGGCCAACGTGTGCTCCCCGTATTACAGCATTGTGTTACAACACTGCATCCAATGGCAGTTAAAGGCTGCAATTGCCATTTGGGTCCTGGCGTGATGAAGTTAGATGGGTAGAGATCACTTTTGTAGAATAGACCATGTAAATGAATGTACATATGTAATTATGGGTGGGTATAGAAAGACACTTCAGGCTTTTATAATGTTAGCAGTATGAGGTGAAAGACAACTGCACCAATAAGTGACACTTGTAGTCCATCAACACTAATAAAAAACTCACACCATGATGAATATAAGCAGATTCTGGTTCAACTCAACATACTATATATGCTTTTCAATTTATTTTTGGCAATTTGAGTGCAACATTTGTGTATTATTTATAAACCTAAACACACACATGCAGCACACATATGCAAACCGTAATCTCCATAACTGTAAGAAACCAAATACACACACCCGCATTTTTTGTTTTTACAGTTTAATTAAATAAACCAACCAGTGGCTGCAGTGGATTAGTGGTTGAGAAGTCATGCAGCTCACTTGGCTTCAGTTTACATCCTCATGGCTTCTAAAGAGTTTACTATAATTCTCCATACATGTTCATATTTCCTATTATGTTTCCTATTATAAATACAACATGTATGGATTGGATATTTATTGGTTGCAGCAGTTACACATTTTCATTTTATCTGTTTTTATTACTATTATTAGCATTATTATTACATGTTTTCAAGCTGAAGTGTTGGAAGGAAACATTCATCTCATCAACTTTGTAGAGTGCATTTATAATATTTCATTTTTCTGTATGATGTTTTTACTCTTGAAATAAAGAAGAGGTGTATTTTAAATGCTGTCTTGCTGGTGATATAATGTGACTTGTTTTGCTGTTTGTCTGCTGTTTGTGAATGTGTGGGAACAGCTAGTGACAAATTCAAACAATTTAGTTGAAACTAAAAGCATCATAAGCAATGGACTGGCTGGTTTGTTTGACAGTGTCGCCCTCTACTGGTGGCCTGGTGTTAATTCGCTAACATGACTACTGATTATCTAAATCAAGTGTATTTACCAAGTGGCTCAGCTGCACTGCAACTAAGGACTCTCTTCCCACAAATCACTGCTAACACTTTCCAAACTCCAGACACTCAACAAACAGGCTGATGAATTAACTTGTCCTGGTTTCAAATACCTAGCTCAGCTGCTCAGAATCAATTCACTTAAATTAAAGGAAGACATGTACTATTCTACACATGCTCTTTTCAGAAAATGTCTCATAGAACTATAGTGAGTCTACTTCTACAGCCACTAGAGCAAAGAAAGTATGGCAATACACAAAATAAACAAATATCATGACCCTCTTTGTTTGAGATATGCAGAGAACGGTGAGAGGAGGAAAACCCCCCACTTGTTCCAACACAAATCAGGTGCAGCAGTTGTCCACTAGAATCATTAACAAAAGCCACATCTGTGGAGCCCTCTTTAGGTTTAGTATGTCCATACATTATAGCTGTTCAAACATGACAAAACAAAATAAAATATGATCTGTAGACATCCTCTAATGCCATAAGTAAGAAATATGCTTCATGAGTCAGTCATTATAAATGTACTGTCCGCATTTGATTTGGTCAAATCTGAACTTGTTTTTATTCTGGTCATAGATGGAAATCTGAATGCATCTGTCTGTGTCGGTGCGTCACATCTACCACAAGAGACGAGCAATAATGACTGTACTTTTGTATTCTAACCAAACCTAAGTAGTTTCAGGTATTGGATCAGAGTTGAGTTGTCAAGCGTCGGCTCACGCTTGCTGGTCTCGATGAAGATGACTTGATCTTTTTGGCGAGGTTACTGCGGACGTCCTGCCCAGCCAGGAAGTAAAGGATGGGGTCCACACAGCTGTTGGCACTCGCCAAAGGTCGGGTCACCTTGTAGGCCACACTGGAGGCCTCCAGCAACTTGCAGCTGATCTGGTGAACATTTAAAAATGTGATATATCCAAGCTTCTAAAGTTATTAAAACACATTTATATGAACATGTTTGCCCTCACCTGTGATGGATCGACCTGCCTTAGGTATCTAAACGAATAGTAAAGGCTCCTGGTGAGGTGGAAGGGCAGGAAACAGAGCATGAACGTCGCCAGCACGACGATGATCATCTTAACCGACTTCTGCTTGGTTCGTTGGGCTGACACGCCCCCCCTCTCGCCTCCTTCGGAACCCCAGCCAGGCTCCAGAAGCTTCCGCACCATGAGGCCATAGCACACCATCACCACCATGAAGGGCAGGGCAAACATGAGCACCGACACGGCTGAGCTGTACACCAGGAAGTCATCAAAGAGCTCCGGGCTAGTTGTGTCGTAGCAGATCCGCACACTCCCCAGATCCCTGAAAAGGAGATTGCAATTGTTTAGGATAATTAAATAGTTGTGCTGCCGTGTTTGGCATTGAATCACAGAGAAAAGGAAGGGGTGATCATTTAAGTGTGCCCCATTAAGGCACACTATAGGATACTTGGTGTGCCACAGAAATCCATAGTCTACAATTAAACACGCTTTCAGTACAATAGAAAGATGGAAGTAATAAAGGGAAAAGAAAGAGGAACGATATACAAATGGAATTCACCTAATTCTTGAGAAGTAGAGAATCGGTGCCTGGCAGAGTAAAACACAGGCCCACACTGCCACAGATACCAGCTTGGCCCGACGAGCGCTGACCCAGTAGAGGGAGCGGACTGGATAGCAGATGCCAACGAAGCGATGCAGACTGATACAGCACAGGAACAGAATTGAACCTGTCACAATGATAGATATTTAATATACTCTTTTTGTTGTTCTATTTGTATAATATTGCATCGTGTGTGATATGATATTACATATCAAACACTCCTCTATTGCTGTGTTGTGTGGGTCTGTGCCACGCCAACCCCGTACCATATAAGTTGGTGTAAAACAGGAAGCGTATGACCTTGCAGAACGGCTCACTGAAGGGCCAATCGTTCTCGTCCGCGTAGTAATAGATCAGGAAGGGCAGAGTGAGGATGTACAGAGTGTCGCACATGGTCAGGTTGAACATGTAGATGGTGGAGGGCTTCCAGCTCTTTGTGCGGAACACAATCACATACATCGCTGTGGCGTTCAGCGCCAGGCCGATTACAAAGACCAGGGCATAGCTGACGGGAAGAAGAAAATATTTAAAATCTTCTTTAAAGCGACAGTAGAAGGCGCTGACGTTGGCCAGGCTGGTCATGTTGTTGTCAAAGGTGGCCATCTCGGTTGGGAAAACACCTGAGGGAAAGGGATAGATTGTGAATATGCTGCATTTAAACCTGGAAGCGCTTCGCTTTGCAACAAACATGAAGAAGTTATCATACATACAGAAATGGAGGCTGTGGAGGTAAAGGGAATGAATGACACACCAGAAAGTGATTTCAACCTAGATTACATTTTAGGATGCCCCAAGTCTTTCACTTTGGCATGCCACGCTCAAGCATAATCAACTGGTCCACTGTGATTTTAATGCTGATGTTCTTTAAACGCACTTTCTTTCTGAGTCGATGGTTGAGTAAATGAGAGAAGAAAAGAGAAGATGATACTTCAATGGTGGCCACCCCTCAAATCATGATTGAATCCTTCTTCTGGTGGAATAAATGAACAAGTGTGTGAGTGTATGTTTGTCTTATGGATGTCATCTAGAGTGGTACTGTATATGTGTGTTACAAGATGTACTTGTTCCGCCACCTCGGATATTGAGACATATTGACACCTTGTCTCAGGAGATTACTTAAATACTTATCTGTCTAACCTTAATATCTCTCCTCTCTCCCCTGAATAAAAAACTTGCTTTTAACATATCGGAGCTGCAGACGAGTCACACAAGATTCACACAGACTTTTGTGGGATCAACATTTTACAAGACTTTAAGAGTATCTGTGTTCCCAGGCAGAAACACAACACTCATTCTGGCACTTTTGCATGCCGATTTGTCTAAAACCTCAAAGCTGAGAGAGGGAGAGACAGAGGAATAACTTTTAAACTCAAACCAGACCTTGTTTAGAGACCCTGTTAAGACCTTTCTTTCTGTTTCACTCACTGGCATGCGCATTCTTAACCTCGGTTCATTTCCCTTTCTCTAGAGATCTAAAAACATAGTCATGGAATAACATGGAAGTGATGCTTTAAAAACTTGCATGTAAATAAGACAGTAGCTGACCGATGAGTTGACCTAATCTTTTTTCCTCCTCTCTCTGCCATTATTTTTTCTTTTTCAAAAACCATGTCTCTTGCTCGCTCTGTACCCTTCGATGTCGTCATTGCTTTTTTCTCTTCAAAACATCTCCGGGTTGACTAACTGATAACAGATCTGAGACAGAGAGGCTCCTTTTGTAGTCCCCACATTGCTCTGACCTGCTGTGAGCACGCCACACCAAACTCAGCACTACTTACTATTCAGCAGCAAAGCAATTGTGTATTAAATTGGCCGTACAAAAATAACCACATTACACCCCAGGAACAAAGATCCTAAAACTTTAAATTGTACTCACACTGAATGGCTGCTATCACCTTTCAAAGACTATGTATCTGACTGTGCTCCTTAAGGCTGACTGCATGCCTGAGATGCTTAAAAACATGTGAAGGTGTGTGTCTGTCAGACAAGCTCTGGCCTGCTCGGTTCAGATGTTAACTATCAGTTAGTCAGATGGACAGTGAATAAGATAAATCTGTCAACACCTTACTTAACCTGTTCAAAAGGAGTTTGGTAAATAGAGAAATACATTATTATACACTTTTAAAGGAAAAAAAGAGATTAATCTTAATCTATTGAAACTATTAAATGTAATCATCACTATAAGTATGGACTTATATAATTTTTTTTAACCTATAGTTTTTAATAGGGCATAGGAATTCAAACAAATTGTTCTTACAATTAGGTTAGATTAGATATTCCTTTATTAGTCCCGCAAAAGGGACATTTCAGGATTACTGCATCAAACAGGGGAAAATGCACACAAGAGACATAGTAAAAAATCAAAACAAGTAATACAAATAATAAATGGTAGAAAACAGTAGAATTCCCAATACTGAATTATATATATATATATATATATATATATATATATATATATATATATATATATATATATATACACAGACAGAATACAAATATAACTATTATTATGAACAGTGTATTAATGTTAATATTGCACAGGTTAAAGTGTTTGAAGTGTTATTTGTGGTCTAGTAGCGAGCTCAGTTGGTTAGCTATTACTTTCCTTGCTTTTTTTTATAGCAACAATACCAAAGACTAAAGCTATTTTAGAAGAACTAAATCACAATAAAAACACACAGCTATTCGCAGAAGAATTTTTCAAGTAGGGATATCCTGTCATGCAATCAAAAATATGAGTATTTGGTCCTTTGGGTCCCCACAGAAATATAGTTGGCCTGACTTTCAGAACAAATTGTTTCAAAACAAATCATCTGTGCAGCTTTGTGTACTTATAATTTAACTACTAGACTGTTTTTACAGTAAAATGTATTACCTTAGTCAGCCTAAAGAAATATGGCAAGTCCTCCAACGCCGAATCATAAGAGAAATCATAAACCAAAAGCATCCTGGCAGGATCCACACAAATACAGTATGATCCAACAATGACTGTCAGCCATATTTTTCTGTGCTGCTGGCAGAAAGTTATGTGTGTGGGTGTTAATGGATGTGTTTGGTTTCTCTGACTGTGATTGTGTGTGTGTGTGTGTGTGTGTGTGTGTGTGTGTGTGTGTGTGTGTGTGTGTGTGTGTGTGTGTGTGTGTGTGTGTGTGCATGCGTTTGAATATGTGTGTTAGTTTGAGTGTTATACTGAGAGGAAAGGTGAGAAAGAGTACTTAATGTTTTACCTGCCCCAGAAACACTGTGTATTAATGATTACACAGCCCTTTACCTTAACCTTGGCCATGGCACGTATGAAATACAGTACTTGCCTGACCTGCTACTTTTGCCTTTTCTTCTATCTCGCCCAAATGAATGCTTCCAGAGAACCATATATCAGTTCCACTCACTGTCTGTTTTTGTAAGTCATTGTTCCCAAGCATATAACAATAGTTTGTAGTTTGATACTATTGTGTATTATAATATTTATTTACAGCCACACCTAACACACATATGAAGGCTACATGCATTCAGGGACTGTCAAACCAGCTGCTGCTGGTGCCAACTCTTTACAAGGGATTCAGACACTCTCTATTGTGACGTCTTCTTGTAAGTGTTCACTCAGCATCCACTTCCAATGAACCCCCATGACCTCATTTCAACCTGTCTACTCCCTGGTATCCCATAGTAAGTCGACACACAAGAGTATACTAAATTATATCACACAATAGCAAACATAAAATAATCTTTTGCAAATCCTTTATATTTTACATATATATATATATATATATATATATATATATATATATATATATATATATATATATATATATATATATATATATATATATATATATATATATGACACCTAAAAAGCCTATGATTTCAGTTGAATTCGAAATACAGGCAGAAAATAAAATATCTTAAATTATCATGACTAACAATCAAGCGTCTAATATTTGGTCTTTTGTCTCTTCTTCCATGTGTGTCTTTTTTATACTGTTTTTCATCCTCCACCGCCATCGATTTTTCCATGATCGACTGCGGCTTCTTGTTGCTATGCAGGTCTGCGGGACGCATGCTCCTATCAGTGTCGGTCTTTCCTCTTTGAGCAGGCCTGGGCCGCGCGAAGAAAAAAAACAACTAACACGATGTCCCATTTTGTATTTATCACCTTCCTTGTCCCCCCTATTTGGTTTGAAACACCTTTGCGAGAGTGTTAATCGAGGTTAGGCGAGAGGAGGCAGAATACAAAAAGGATGCCTTTCTGTTCCCGGTGTTTTCACCACAGACGGGGTGCTGTCCCGCACTTCGCCGCACGGGGGAGCCGTTGAGCTTAGGAAGCTGGTGGGGTTCCTCGTTAACATCCCCCCCATCCCTTCCCTCTGCTTTTCTTCCTCTCCGCCTGTCTGCCCTCCTGCTCCTCAGACCCAGTACAGTACACACTAGTCCTCTCGCAGTGGCAGCAGCCAACACAAGTGTGTTCAGCCTCTCCTCGTAGCTTCAGTTTCAGCGCTGTACAAACGAGCCATTTATCATCAATCATGGCCGCCGGAGTACAAATTTAACTCCCGTTTCCCCCCCTTATCCGTCTGAAGGGGAGGATTTGTTTGTTTGTTTGTTTGAGG